>NW_020185333.1:3353218-3370080 GCF_003031525.2 Neophocaena asiaeorientalis asiaeorientalis | reverse complement strand
CATTCAAAAAAAAAAAAAAAAAAAAAAAAACAAACGGAAAAGAGAGAGCCCAGTGTGAGGCACAGAAATGGTTTGTTACTTGTCATCTGACCAAGTAGCAGCAGGGTCTGCTGATGCTGCTTTAGCAGGTATTGACAGGATTTGAAAAGGAAATACACTGCCTCTTAGTGGTACAAGACAAAGATCAGCATGGTGGAAAGCAGCAAAGGATATGGCTAAAGCAAAGAGAAACCTGGATGCCACAGGTGCAGGACTTCTGAATTTAACTCCCGGGCCCTTTGCCACAGAGTAAATGTGTATGTCCCTTTTAAAAAGCATTTAAGTTGTACATTGAAAACCTCTAAAAGTCTTTTATACCCACTGGCTCAGTCAGTCATCTCACTGTTCCTAAGGAACTTGTCCTTAGGAAATAAATCAAAGAGAGAAAAGGAACTCTGTGTAATATCGCTCTTTGAGCATAATTTATTTATTTTATCTCTTTTATGGATGTCAGGTTCACAGATTTCGATTAATCACAATCTTTAATTCATGACATGGTTTCATTCTTAGTCTGGGCATGACGCTCTATAATTTAATGTAACACAATTCTCTCAGCAAATACGTTGATAATATAATAGACACCCATGAACTCAGTACCCAAATACAGGAATGAAAAGGCAGTATCAGAAGAGAGAGCACACAAAGAGATCCATAAGGCAGTGTAACCTAGATGTATGTCAAAGGTGGCATGCAGAGTACTGTAAAAAGAAGAGACTGTTCAGCAAGTGGACCCAGGAACATTGATTTTTTATAAGAAAAACACGTTAAAATGCACTCCCACCATGCACAGTACACAAAAATAAACTCCATGTAGTTTAAGATATTTGTGTCAAAAAGCTAAATATTAAAACATGTAATAAAATTAGGGTGAACTTCCTTTCTTTGGGGTAAGAAAGGGCTTAATGAAGAGACACAAGGCCATAAAAACAATTGAAAAATTAGAATACAATAATATTAAGAAAATTTTTTTCATCAAAAGACTCCTTAAAGACAGTTTAAAACAAGGCACACTATAATCTGGGAGAAGATATTTGCCACACATATTTGAAAAAGGATCAAGAATATATAGTTAGCAAAGGTTCAAAACTTTATATCAAGAATATATAAAGAATGCCTACAAACCAAGTTTTAAAAAGACAAAAAGCAGTAGGAAATGAACAAATAGGCACATCACAAAAGATGAAAGACAAGTAGCTAGAAAACATCTAGAGATTCTCAACCTCTCTAACAATCAGGACATGCCAGTGAAGACTAAGTTCAGGAAGTCATTTTACACATAATCAACTTGCAAAAATTAACAAGTCTGGAATTGCCAAGTGTTATATAGGATGTAGATTAATACAATTTGTTATATGTTGCTGGTGAGGGTATTAATTGGTACCATCTCTTTCCACCACTTAGGCATTATGTTTTATAGCTGAAGAGTTTCATAGCAGACAATTCAACACTTCTACTCCTAGATAAATACTCCCCCAAAAACAAATTATTACATGTGTCCAGGAGATATGTACACAAATGTTGGGGGGAAAACACTACTCATAATAACAAAGAAAACTGTAAATTATCTAAATGATCATAGTTAGGAGGGTGGATAAATAAACTGTTATATAGTCATATCATAAAATACTATGGAGCAATGAAAAATGAGTGAATGGCAGCCACATATGACAGCATGAATGAATCTTAATAACACTGTATTGAGTCAAAAAAGTAAATGCCAAGTGACAATATATGGAATGATATTTTAAAGTAAATTTTATTTTTAAAATTTTTTAAATTTTTAAAATTTTTATTGAAATAAAGTTGATTTATAATGTTGTGTTAGCTTCAGGTATACAGCAAAGTGATTCAGATATATATAAATATATATTCTTTTTTTACATTCATATTTTTTATGAGATATTGAGTATAGTTCCCTGTGCTATTCAGTAGGTTCTTGTTGATTATCTATTTTATATATAGTAGTGTGTATATTTTAATCCCAAACACTTAATTTATCCCTCCCCTCTTGTCCCCTTTGGTAACCATAAGTTTGTTTTCTACATCTATAAGTCTATTTCTGTTTTGTAAATAAGTTCACTAGTATCATTGTTTTAGATTCCACATATAAGCTATATCATATGATGTTTGTCTTTCTCTGATGTTTGGCTGGCTTACTTCACTTACCATGATAATCTCTAGGATTAAAAGCAAGTACAACCAAACACTATATGGCTTAGACATAATAAGTGATAAAACTTTAAAATATATATAAGTAAGTGAATAATAGACAACATTCAGAACAGCGTTTGCTTTTGAATGGGCATACAAGGGATGGGACGGGGAGTAAATATTTATAGTGTTATTTTTAATAATTCCAAAATCTGTGTGTATGAGTTGGGGATAGGATGAGATAATAACTCAATGGATATTATGAAGCCAAACAAAACAATAGCCAGAATGTACTAAGCTACATAGAAAAGGGTAGAAGCTGGGAACTTTTTACCAATCAGATATTAAATGATAATAAAAAGCATTAGACTGGGGATGAAAGTTCATACTTAATAGATTAACATTTATCCTATGTTAAACATAAAATTGATGTTAACATAAAATTGAGTTGTTTATAATAAACTATGCTGAAACTCTACCTACACTAGTTGTCACCCTTTATTCTTGATACTATAATACAAGAAAGTTCCATGAGAGTGTTTTTTTGTTTGTTTACCTGTATCCACAGTGCCTGAGATAGTGCATGGTATTGAGTTGGTGCTCAACAAATATTGTTGAATCAATAAATGAATTAATACTTCTTGGTTACAGGGAAGGTAGATCATGTGACAATGGGGATAAAAATTTATTGGACAATGTTATAGGAAAAAGCTGAACTCCAACTTAAATTTATGCTATGACTGCACATAAATTATCCCGTATTTTAATTAGCATCTGATGTTTTCCTTTGTTTATTTGATTGTCTATTGAAATTATGCTAGAATGTAAGATACACAAGAACAGGGACCTAAACCTTTTTCTGTTGTTCACTGTAGTATTCTAACATCTGTAATAGTGGCAGGCAACAGTAGGTGCTCAGCGAATATTTGTTGAATGATTGAAAAGGTATGTGTACATTTGGGCAAGGAAGAAAACACACACACACACAGTGAAAAGAAATGATCTGTTGAATTGAAAGTTTTGAGCTTTTAATTTATTTGTTTTATTTAAATTGTTATTACAATAGCATGTGTGCCCAGAATAAAATCCTTTTTATCCCGTGCATCCCATCGATATGAAGCCTAGAGGCCACCCAAGGTACTTTTTGCCCCAGAAACTAGAAAATTGAAAGGGTCTTGCTTGAAAGTGCTTCCTAATTTACACAAGTATATTCTTGGTCTTTTCAATAGATTTCATAATGAAATGAACTATTGTAATCCTTCACATTTTCTGTCCTTCCCCACTTGAAAACTTCATCTATGCTCAGACATCTCTTTATCATTCTTAGCATAAAAATAGCCTTAGAAATTGTGAAATCTAGGAAGGGACTCTAAAACCCAACAAACAATTTCTTTTCCTGGCAGTGAAAACCCACATTTTTATTTATGCAAGAAGATCTTGTTAACCATTTGCCATTTTTCGTCCATAAGCTTAGAGAAAAAATTCCCCACAGTGAGTTGCTCTATTTATAATCATTCACAAAAACACATTAGGATCCAACAAGTTAATATTGATTGCTCAGTCCCAAACTGTTTTTGAAACATGTTTCTACTCATTGGATTGGACTGCAGTATGACATCCAATATTAGATGATGCATTTGGCAAGATTCGTGTCAGGCATCGGTAATGGGATTTTTTTCTTCCAATATGTTTATTTCAGTAGATTTATGAAATGTTCAGAGGGAAAAAAAGAATGATAATGGATGGATTTCTAGTGAAATAAACCCACTAACAGTGTTTCTAGGGCCCTTGCTATTTATGAACACATTCTATGGGATATTTGCTTATACATGCATTTTGTATAGCTCATATATATTTGGATGTCACAAGGAAGTTCTGAGTACATTGCATTTACAATAAATTTATTAGTGTATGTTTTAATATATTCTTTTGTTGTTATTTTGTTATTTATTAACTTGAAGAGGTCTTGGCTGCAATTCAAGAGTGTTGGAATCTAATCCTAGTTCAGCTTCCATATTTCCTACAGTCTAGAACCGTAATGCATATTTTACTGTAACCATCTATGAAATGAGGATACCAAATCTGAACTTCTAAATACCCAAAATGTATGAGCTTAATAACAACCTGGGACACATTTTCATCCTGACACAGGTGATCAGGCCATGGAGGAGAAAATTGAAGCTTAATTACTTTTTTCTTTCTGGTTTTTCCTGCCATCCATCTGGCCCAGTGGAGCCTAAAGCCACATTGAAATCAGCTTGTCTGTCTAAGTTAGGCAAGCAGAAAAATGATATGAGTCTCCATGAGTCCCTAAGCCTCCAATTTATCCCATTACCAAAATCATCAAGTTCACTGTCACCACATGTACGCACACACACACACACACACACACACACACACACACACACACACACACACAGAGGCCTCAGAGTACCTCTTATCAATCTCACATGAGGTCTTTATTCTGTTCTTTGACCTTGCATCCCATATTCTTCAAATTTTACATATTCTTCTTAAATCTTTTTTTTAAGTGCATTTCTTATCCTGTCCCTGGTCCTGGCTGTTTCTCCTCAAGTTCCTGGTAGTTGTACCTAATAATTTCATAACAACCCCTTTTACTTTCCATAGGCAGAGGGTGATGGAGAAGCTAGAGTTGAGGAGTTGAGGGTCAATGGCAGGGACACAGCAATGCCAGGACCTACAATGATGCTGGGCCCTGTGTCCGGCTGCACCATAATCTCTTCAGTTCCTCCGTTCCCTGTTGGTCAGGATGCTGATACTCTAAACTCACCATTCTTGTCTTCAAATTCTAAAATCTTATATGTCTCAGATCACATCTCTTTCCATTTTCCTTTTATCTAAAACACTGTTCTGCTCCCATTCTGTCACCTAATTCCTCATTAGGTCAGCCTCAAATTAAAGATTTAGTCCTCTGATTTAAAATTCGATCCTCTGTTAAAATACCAATTTCTGGGGGCTCCATGTTCTTCACAGTTAGTACACAAGCCCCACACTTCCAAAGCTCGTAAATGTCATCTTTGTTAGGAAGAGCATAAGGGGGTCCCATTTATGGATTAAGTGATCATGGCAAGAATGGACACAGTAGCTGGTGCCAGTATTTGCATCCTGATGGAAGAGGTGATGCTGACCCGGTATATATTCCCCTTGAAGGAAAAGTTGGGGCAGAAGACCAAGATCAGTGACATCTCTGTGTCCAAGCCCTGCATCTATGACTATTGCTTGCCACCCTATGCCTTTGTTCTAGGACAAAATTAAGGGCAGAACTCAGAGTGTCTTAAGGAAGATTGGTTACTCAATATAAAGTCTGTACATGTAAAAATCATGCCAGAATTTTAGAAAAGCTCAGTTTGCCTCAAGAACCGTATAAGAGTACCAGAAATTACCTGTGATATTGTCAAAAGAGGAGCTGCCAAACCAGATAATTATGGACTTTTATATGACAGTAAGGATTTTCCTACAAAGGGAAAGATGCCTAACATGTCATAATATTATTGAGAACTGTAAGCTGGTTACAAATGAATGTCAAAAAATGTTATTGCAACTCTGGGCTTCCCCGGTGGCGCAGTGGTTGAGAGTCCGCCTGCCGATGCATGGTAACCAAAAAAAAAAAAAAAAAAAAAAAAAAAGTTATTGCAACTCAAGGAAAAAGACAATGCTATCAAAGTGATCTTGTTTTTACCATAAAAGTACCCTTTTATGGTAGAATGGTATGCTAAGTTCACAGAGTCTCCTTGTCAAATAACCTTTATCAAAAGCTAAATTTAAATGAATTGTGGAAGAAACTGATGTTATGCTAAAGGAGGGATATAAGAATATATTTGAGAAACTCTAACTACACCATATCCCTATGTTCATATTTTCGACCAATAATGGTGATGTACTTAAGGATGTTATCCATCAAGCTGGTGTTTGTCATCCAAATGTCAAAGTAGTGTTCATTCATGGATTTTGATGAAAATGTGTTCTCAAAGAATTTAAAGGAGAATTAACCTATATATTTAAAAAACATGATGATACCTTGAAGAACACAGAATATTTCAATCAATTAAAGGACAATAATAATTTAACTCTGCTGAGAGACTCCCAAGGAGACTTAAGAATGGCAGATGGAGTAGCCAGTGTTTAACACATCCTAAAAACTGGATATCTAAATGATGGAGTGGGTGAGCTTTTAGAAAAAGTATTGTTTTAGTGAAAGATAAATCACTGGAGATAGCCAGCTCTACCTTACTGAGGATTCTATACACTGGTATTCTTCAGGAAGACCTCTCTCCTATGGGAGCAGTTAATACAAGAACTGCCCATCTCTTAATCTTGCTGAAATGCTCTTAATTGTAATATATTCTTGCTCTTGAAGTTTTTCCTTTACATTACTGAAATATTTTCAGACATGTTAAGTCTATCAGCTGGAAGCTTCTTTTTCTTCGCCTCTCTCAACACACTTTCCTCTTTATTTCTTTTTAACAGATTTTGAAAAATCTTAAAGCCAAAATCAGAAAAATAACTCCCTAGTTTTCCAAAGTGGATTTTGTAATTCAATTTTATCACACATATTTTGAGATCTTTTTATACTTGAAAAGTTTTCAGAAGGCCAACAAGAAATTTTATGAAATGGTCAAATAATTTACCTGATTTTAAGTTAAGTATTGCCAGTTTTGCAATTTGGATGGATCATGCTGATGGTATTACCATCTCCTGAAATTGTATTATGTTTGGTTTTCTTGTTTGGAGAAAATCAAAATTGACCAGAAAAGACTGGCGCTCTGTAGTTAATGAAAAAACAGTTGGTATCCACATGTAACTGATCATTACAAGTATTCTATATTGACTCACTGATAATAAACATAAAATAGAAAATCTATTTTTAAATACCCATTTCTCTCAAGGTGATAGCACTTGTTAAACCATTCATATCTTAGCATAAACTAATTTATCATATCCTTTCTTGCAAACAGACTTTGAAGACATAAGAAATAAAGGCATCAGGCCCTAAAAGTAGGAAGTAAAGGAGACACCATATTGGGCAAAAAATCTGTAAGGTTATCCAGAACAAACTGCCTTCTTCATAATTTTACCTAAATCCAGGCCTGGCTTCAATTTCTTTTTAGTTGGTTTTGCTCTTTGTCAATCGAACTCCTGGCTTAATGGCTTAAACATTAAAAATTGGCATTAAAAAAGTACCTAGTCCATTGTCATCTATAGACCTTGGCATCCTATCTAGAACAAAAAGGATCAAGATCACATATACAGGGTCATAGAACTATACTGAAGATAAGAACATCTCCCTGACCTAGACAAACTCAAAATAGCTATATACAAAATCACCCTAACCTGGGGGGTGACCCCAAGTGGAGCAGCTGTCACAGACTGTCCTGTGAGCAATCCCCAGAAAGCAGTGACTTTCAGCTCTTCCAAAGGGCCTGGTAACATACCTTTGTTGGCAGCTGTAACTGCCACTGGCATCTAGAGAGAAACCAAGAAAGGGTCAGGCTAAGGGGGGTTTTAATGTTTGTTTTATTTTATTTTGGTTTTGCTTATTGTTTTGGTCTTGACACAAAAGAAAGCATTCAGCTTGGAAAATCATGTATACTAATGTTTTAAATAAATGGGCATAATGTTTTTCTACTGACTATAACCATATACTACTGCAGATATTTTACTTTACATTACATTATAGGCATGTTATCAGGTACAGTATATGTGGAGTCTGCCAAGAAGTGGAACTTTCTTGCCAGAGTTGGAGAGCTAAAAAAACTGAGTTGATATATCTATTTCAAAGGCCATATGTGCTGCTGGAATTTGCTGCCATGCACTCAAGGGGAAGGTTTGCCTCTGAATGTATCAAAAGGACTCACCCAGCAGCTAAAAAGTCCTGTAACCACAGGGGTCTGATTATTCGCTGTTGACACTTCAGTTTTCATGGTCAAACAATAATGTCAGCTTATTCACTTTGTTATAAAGCAGAAACTAACACACCATTGTAAAACAATTATACTCCAATAAAGATGTTAAAAAAAAAAAAGGAAGTCCTATTGGTATCTTTTCTTTACTGAAGGCCACTGTAACACATCTGGGCTTTCATTCTTTTAGCTCCTCTGTGGGATAGACATGAGAACAGTCACAACACACTCTCTGGGGCTGGAAAAACCTCTCCTAGTGTTTTCTTCCATTTCTTCTTCCTGCTTTAAATGGCTGTGATCAAAACCTTCCCTATTAGAAATATCTGGACCACAAGCATTCCCTCAACTCCCACTTTATTTTGGGACATTCTAATGTGTGCTGAATTTTTAGGTTCAATTAAAGGTCAAGAAGAGACAATAAAATAATTAGTCTTATACAGATTAACTTTTCCATTATCTTCTTCCTTTAGCAGCTTCAAGGATGCCCAGTGAAACGTACAGTTCATCCCCCTCAACAGCAGGTTCGACACTTCATGGTGAGCACTTAGGGAAAATTTAGTGTCAGGGAAGGTTGTGGTCTGCTTTATTTGATCAGAGGTGGAAAAATGAGAACGAAGCCAATCTCAGGTATTTAAAAGTGCATCTTGATGAAAATGACAGTGATGATAAAAATGACAATGGATGGAACCAAAATTCTTCCCAGTCACTCAAAAAAGATAGTCAGAGACCAAGTCTTAGATTTGTCTCTATTTTATTTCAAAATGAAATCTACATAATGGCATTTGGGGGCCAAATAAATCCACTAAAGTGCATTTTAAGTTTTAGTTTTCCATTTGAAAATGGAATGATTTGTTGACATGGATTTGTCTACTCAGATGTTGCAAAGGAATTTTTATTGATCTTATCAAACATATTAGAGTGGGAAGAATCAGTATTTTGATTCATTGGACCTCTGATAACCTGGGCCACTATGGATAAGCTTCATCTTTCCATGACACCAACTTCAGACATTTTCCCATAACCACTTCTCATGGAGATTCTTTAGCAGATATTATTTTGTTTTATGTGCTGTATTGTTTCTCTTTTTTTTCTTTAAACCAATAGGAAGTTTCACTCTTTGGTAACTGTTAGACAGATCCTAGAATACCAGTCCTGCGTAAATTGTTCCTTAGTAAACTTTACAGATAATATTTTAGGAGCATTTCGGCCATTCAAATTGAGCCCTTGCTAATAGCAAGTGAAGTCCAATCACAATTTTACACTTCTTGACCAGGTGGAGATCGTCGTTCAGATCAGATCAGATATCCCCTTTATATCCCTAGGTGACACCTTCACCAGCACAGCCAGAGCATTTTCAGAAGTTCCCACAACTGCCAATGGATCTACTAAAAATAATCATATCCATATCACTGGTGCGTCATTTACCATTTTTAAAAATTTTATGTTTTATTCACTCAACAAGTATTTACTGAGAACCTGCCATTTGTCAGGTACTGTGCCAGTTGTTGGGTATACATTGAAAACACTTGCCTCCTGAAGATTATAATCTATTATAGAGGATATTTAGTAAATAAATAATCGTGCAATTAAATTGATTTGTGACACCTCTTATGGTGTAGTGCAAGGTGTTGCCAGAGTCTAACAGAAAGCTCTGATTTTAATTGGGGAACAAGAAAGGATTCTCTGAGGATATATTTAAAATTAAAATCTATAAAAATGAATGAGAATGAGCCAGGTAAAAAGTAGTGAGAAACATTTCAGTTCTGTGAAAGTATAGTCTGATTGTTGGAACAAAGAGTATTCCTATAGGGCTTCCCTGGTGGCGCCTGCTGATGCAGGGGACACGGGTTTGTGCCCTGGTCCGGGAGGATCCTGCATGCTGTGGAGTGGCTGGGCCCGTGGGCCACGGCAGCTGGGCCTGCGCCTCCGGAGCCTGTGCTCCGCAACGGGAGAGGCCACGATGGTGAGAGGCCCACATACCGCAAAAAAAAAAAAAAGAGTATTCCTATAATTCAACTAATAAAATTTTGTCAATGTTAAATGTAATCCCTTGTTTTATATCATAAGAGGTCATGGTATTCAATAAAGTTAGGACCCTCCCAACACAGATCTTGATTGTAAATTCAGAGCCATAATCAACTCTTTCCCTTCAGAAGGTATTCACTTAACTGGTGAACGTTCCACCTGGGGACTCAGTTTATTTCATATTGAGGGTCCTACAGTCCTCAGTTACTGGAGCATCATCCATCCTGCACACCACATAGCAGCAGAGCTGCAAACTGACATCCTACTAACGTCTTTCACTATTGGTGCCTTAAAGAACTGCCTAATTGAGAGACAGGGCAAGATTGGAGCTCGGCTTCTCCACCAAGACATTCCTGAAGTCAGTGGTCTCATTTTCTATATTTGGTTGGGAGAAAATTAGTAAGCATTGATGGAAGACCTATTAGAAGACCTATTTAAAATGTTTTGTTCTTTCATTTCTCTAAAACTTTGGAGGTAAAATGTTATATTCCACCATATTACCAGTGTAGAGCTTAGTAAGTCTTGACTTTACTAAAACAGAACTTTGTGTAGTCCTAAATTGACCTCTTGTGAGATTATTTCTTTTGTGATCGTGATATTCCAGTGGTTTGAACTACTGTGAACTCTCTAGCCACCTGTGCATACAATGAGCCACATGGTTACGTATTTTAGGACTGTGTGAGCTTCCAGGGTACCCTCAGTGTCTGCTTTGACAGGGCTAGAGTAGCGTGAGCATCAGGAAGACCTTGAATCCCTGGATACGTGTTGTAAGAGGAAAAATCTTCAGCACTGATACCCAGTGTTAACATGACATCATGTGGCCGCCATCCAAACTACGTAAAACATAGAAGAGATTTGGTAACTAATATTTGAAATCCAGTGTTTTGGCCTGTAGTTTTTGAAACTTTGCTTGATGAAAAGCAGTGTAATAAATCTGAGGCAATCAAAACAATTAAAAAACTAGTCTCCACCTACAATCAGTTTATAATCTAGTTAAAATGATGAAAAAAACAAAAACAATCCAGATAATTCTGTTACAAAAATGCACTTTTTGCCCAAAGAATTTATGTAATCTGAAGAGCTAATGATCTACCTATAATGTATTAGGAATTCCACTGGAGTGTTGTTAGAAATAAGAAAAGCCTGGAAACAATTTAACCATCTAACATTAAGAGGCCAATTAAATAAACTATGGTAGATCCGTACATTGGGGAACTAGCCAGTAATTTAATATTGTAGAATGAGGAAAACCTCTATGCACTTCTGTGAAAAGTATTCCAAGAATATTTTTTAAGAGAAAGAAACCAGGAACAGAACAGTATGTACAGTATGCCCCCGTTTGTAATAAGAAGGGATATATATTCATGGTACATATATTTGCTTATATATGAGTAAAAAATTTCTGATAGGATACATAATTAACTATTAAAAGTTATTGCCTCTAGTGTGGGTAGCTGGCCTCTGAGGAAGTAAGGATACTTCCTTTTCATTGTAGTTTTGTATTTCTGTACTATTTGAATCTTTAACATGATCATAAAACACTTTTTAAAAAGGAAAAAATTAAGCAACTATATAATTATAAACATTCCCTTTTATTCTCTGCCAGGCAGAACCAGACAGTCTTATTTCCTAAGAGAGTTTGTTTTCTTAATTTTTCCTTCATGTTAGAGAAAAAGTAAAACAGTCCTGAATATTATATTTATATTGCCTCTGGCCTTTTTGGCTTTGGACTTTCAGGCCTTTGAATTGTTATAATGCTTTTTACTCTTTCCTCCTCCTCCTAACACATGAATATTCCATAAAGCATTTAATGACTCCTTAAAGAATAAGAAAATCCAAAGCTAGACCAATATTTCTACATATAAAGTTTTCTTTACTTAAAGTGAATTTGGAAAACAAATTTACAGATGATCAGTTTTATTTAGTCATTCTTACAAATACCATTTCACTGGGCACCATGTGCCAGGAATTGTCCAGGGTCTTGGGGAAATGCAAAAAATAAAGAAAAGGTCAGTTCTGGAACATTCTAACAAGAAAGACATTCATGTGAAAAAAAGCAATTGTATAAATGCAAAAAGAGATATGAGAACAAGGCATAGATATGGTCCCAGAGCATGACTGTGATCAATGAACACCCCACGGCCTTTGGAGAAAACGTGTTTCAGGTAAGCAAATTAATTCAATTCATCCTGCTTTCCAGTTGCCAAACTTTGGCATTAAAGTTCGTCTCTCTTTATGCCCTTTTCAGGTATTGTGGTTAATCAGCCCAAAGATGGAATGTCCTGGCCAGTGACGGTGGCAGCTTTGCTCTTTTCCTGCCTTGTACTGTTTGGTCTTGGAGTGAGAAAATTGTGGCAATACCAAAAAGAAATGTGAGTCCAATACTAAGATATGCAGGAACAGATACTTTTTTCAGTACAAAATATTCACTCAGCAATTTAAATATCATTCCTAGCATTTATCTCATATTTAACTGAGGAAATAAGGCTCAGAGAAGCCCAGAGAGGCTACCTAGCTTCCCCGGCACCACACGGTTGGGATTAGATGCACAACTTCTGACTTCGTCCCACCTCTCCCTGTTCAGGCTCGAGCACTCACTGGATGGAACAAGTCAGTGCGCATGAAATGAGAACTGAAACTGATTTTTCTCTTAATCTTCATTAGTTTTTTCATTTTCATGCATCTCTGAATTGCCTGGGCCCCGCTGGGCCTAGATGCTCAAGTGAGAAATTGAGTGAGAAAGGTAATTTTAAGAAATTTCCACCTGCTTTTCAGCAGAATGGGCTTTTACTGCCCTTTTCCTTTTTTGCCACGGGGAAAAGCAAGCAAGCAATGAGTTACCCCTTTTCTGTCTTATTGAAATATTTTCCAAAACTCTCCTCCCTCCACTCATCTTTCTGAAATGACATGGAAGGTTAAGCCTCACTTTTCTGACTCAGCTACTTTGGATCAGTCTGGATTAGGCCATGCCTAGAGGAGACCCTCAGAATACATAGAGCTGATCTCCCACGTATCTTACTACTACTGTCTCAGATAACATTGACCATGTACTCTACCTTCTACTTAGAGTACCCTCGAAGACTCTATAGCCATGTGCAAGGAGTGTTTTGTGGTGAATAAAACACCAAACAGAGTCAGAAATTCTGGATTCTTGTCCAAATACTACACTTTGGCCACCACGTGACCTTGAGAAATTCTTAATTTCCCATAAAAGATAGAAGTGCAAATTTCTTAGAATTTTGCCCACCTTTTGATATATATTGTCTCCATTAAAGCATCAGAGAACCAGGTAATAGGCGTTGGGTTTTTTTTTTTTTTTTTGCGGTACATGGGCCCCTCACTGCTGCGGCCCCTCCCGCTGCGGAGCACAGGCCCCGGACGCGCAGGCCCAGCGGCCATAGCCCACGGCCCCAGCCGCTCCGCGGCATGCGGAATCCCCCCGGACCGGGTCACGAACCCGCGTCCCCTGCATCGGCAGGCGGACCCTCAACCACTGCACCACCAGGGAAGACCCCGGCATTGGGATTTTTATATTAAAATGGGAACCTGAAAATATGAATTGATTTTTTTTTATTGTTCTGCATTCAAATGTCTGTGTTATATAGAGATGAAAAACAATCTCTCCCTCTCTCTGGAGAAATTAAGGTACTATGGATTGATAGGCAAAGGGTAGAAGTATTTGAGTCACGGACATAAATCTGCTCACAGATATACCTCTATTTCCTGATATCAAGAGAGCTGGAGCATTTGTACAGCTAAATGCCACACTCACCTTTATGCTTGAGGCTCTTCAGAGAGAGAGATGAATTGTGCTAACATAGAACAGTACTTTATACAAAGACAACTTTAAGAATATTCACTAAAACAAACAGAAGGGATGTGGGCATCGTCCATCCAGTACCAATCAACTCAGAGACTCAGGAGAGTTTACTTCCCGCTTCCATCCTTCCCCACAGTATACACACAGTGAGTGAGTGGGTGAAGGTTGGGGGTAAGGTTGGCAAAGGGACTATTAGAAAAGCTGCAATCTTTGGCCCCAGAATTTAAAAATTTTGTCCCTGAAGGAATGTTTTAACCCACATAAGAGAAACACTTCTTCCATTAGGAGGCAGTTGCCATGGAGAGTGTAGGTTCTGGTTAAAAGGCTTGAATTACTGGTCTGGTTCCTTTGAACAAGTTGCTTAAAACCTCTGAGCCTCAGTTTTATCTATGGAATGGTGACGATAATATTCAATTCCTAAATACAAATTATATGATGCTGTGATTAAAATGATTTACAAATTATAAAGTATCACATAAATATTAATTAATGCACTATCATAACAGGACTAAAAAGCAGGTTACGCCAGGAAAAAAATCTGAGAGAACCAGGGAAGCATGTCTCTTTCACTTTCTCTGTTTTCTACTTTAAAAAATATATTATACATACATACATCACCCCCTGACATTCTCAGCGTTGAAGGAGCCATGTTTTGTTCCTAGCATGGAAAGACCTCCGCCTTTCAAGCCGCCTCACCTCCCATCAAGTACACCTACATTCAAGAGTCCGTTGGAGGTGATCTGCCTTGTCATGAGCTGGAGACACTCTAGTCCTCTGAGACTTTGCCACACAAGCAAAACTCTGCTAGAATCCTATCGAAAAGATAGATATCGTGCTTTATTAATATAATCACCCTCTAGCCAAGTCTCTACTGCAGTTGAAATGGATGTCAGAATTGAATGACCTGTTTTCCCAGCAACTCACCCTCTTTCATCTGCACATGCTGGAAATTTAAACAAGAGTGAGAGGCTATGTGAAGCACCTGATGCTATCTGAAGGGATTTTCTTGCTTATGTAAGAAGTGCAAATTAGGCTGCTGTCATTAAAAAATACTTGCAGTGTTTTTATGTTTCACTTTAATTCTTTGAGGGGATGACAAGGGTTTCAAGCTTATGTCCATACCAGATCTTCTTCTCTTTGGGGCATCTGCTAACATTCTAAGCTATTTGCCAAAATTATGATAATCTCTGAGGTTTGTTGCATTCCCTAGGAAAATTACAAGAAGAAGAAAATGTGAAAGTTCTAGCGAGAGTTCCAAATAATGGGAAAGTGCAATTAGTCTTTGTACTGAAATTCAGTTTATTTTCACTGGAGGAAAACAGAATACCTTGCATAAGAACCCCAGTTCCAGTCTTTCTTCACTCTTCCTCCCGTCATGCTCAGCCCGGGCTCCTGCACATGGGATGAACAAAAGGATAACCATTTGGTTTTGTTTTACTGTCTCATTAGAAGACATAAATATGTGTAGAAGTATTGGGTAAAAAGTGGCCGAGTTGGAGGATGTCTAGATTGTTTCGGTAAAGGGATAGACAGTTGTACGGTACAACATACGTCATGTAATTGTTCAATCTATCATATGGCAAGTGTCTCATGATGTTTTAGTCTTAGCCATCTCTTTGAAGTGGCCTCTTCTGGTTTTATAAATAAGTTCTGGTCAACATTTGCAAATTCATCTCCAGCTTGAATAGAGATGGAGTATCCATCCTCATTTATGGATGGATACTCATTCCATGATTCAGAGGAATTTTCTGCAAAATAGAAGGACTCTAGATGATTTTCAGGCAGTGTTATGATCTTAACCTCTCTCATTTGACTAAAATGACACTTTCACCTGCACCTTAAAATTGTGTGCAAGTGAGTTCATAGAGCCTGTCTCAAACCAGCAACTCTGGACTCTAATCCCTAAGCTTTCTGCATGTCTTCATCATAGGCTTCATTTTCACTGAGAAGAAGCCATATATAAGCATTTTCATCACTCATTTCCAAAGCACAGTGTGTCATATAACATTGTTGTTCAGAAATATTCACTTCTTTGCCCACCTGCCTCATGAGCACCCCTTGACTTTGGGCTTGGCCATATGATTCGCTTTGTACAATGAAATATCATGGACCTGACTAATCCAAGACTTGAAAGTCTTTGTATGGTTGTACTCACTCTCTTGTTCTCTGCCATTACCATAAGAAGAACATTTTAGGCTAGACTGCTGGCTCCAAGAAGAGGATGAGAGACTCATGGATTAGAGCAGAACCACCCAAGCCAGGCCCAGTTTAGACCAACCAACCTCCAACCTAACCAAATGTGCATTATTAAATGGTGTGACAGTTACACGGCATTGTTGTAGCAAAAGTTAACCTATATGCATAAGTCAAGAGGTAGGCATATTTAGGTCTTATGCAAGTTCCTAGGGTGAGAGAGAAAATCAAACTTAATTCAATCAAAATAGTCTTTCCCTTGATTAAGCTTAAGTTTTGTTTTAACTGATGAACATATGGTCAGCTTGGCCAAATTAACCTTGCAGTGTAAGTCTTTAAAATCATAAAATATTTGATTATGATGGACATTAGAGGTCATATAACAAATAAAGAGCTAGAGACTCTGTGAGATTGACTTTCCAAGGTTACATAATTAGAAGTGATAGGGTCAAAATGATGACCCAGCTCTCTGATTTCCAGTCCAGAGTGTGATCAGTCTCCATTATATCATGATATTTAACTGCTTTGGTGTCTCCTTTTACTATATACAAGAGCTGTTTTGTGTGCACTTAAGTAAATATTGACTTTTTTAAATGCCCAGGTAATATATTCCAAAAATTGTTGACAGAAAACAAAGAAAAGCAGAAATAATTGGCCCCTGGGGTGGGATGGCCAGAAAAGTATGCAAAAAAAAAAAAAAAAAAAAAAAACGA
>NW_020185333.1:3334144-3353004 GCF_003031525.2 Neophocaena asiaeorientalis asiaeorientalis | reverse complement strand
TGAGCCCGGGGGGGGGAAGGAAAAAAAAAAAAAAAAAAAAAAAAAAAAAAAAAAAAGACTAGGAAATGAAAAGAGAAAAGAAACTAATCAAGATCAAAAGCTGGAAAGAAAGTTTAAAGAAACTAACCAAGGCCAGAGATAGTGGAAAGAACATTGTCTCAGAGGCTCTGAGGAAGGGGAGAGGTTTTCGAAGGCAGCCCCCTTGGCACCCTGATTTAGGAGAATGGCTTTAACTTGAACTTGAAGGTTGAATCTGCAGAAACACAGAAACTTTGTTCTTTGAGGGATGACAGACATAGCCTGAGTTTTTGACAACAGCAGTCATGGCTATGTCAACCAGCTGAAGCTTGAGTGTCCAGCAGAGACAGCTGAAATGGTGAGTGAAAGTTACCCTCTTGAGAGAAAAAGACATTAACTGGCAGAAATGAGCTGAAGTTCCAGTCAGAAACACATGGTGAAGTGGTGGGAACAGAACATTTTATTTCTCAGCTCTGGCAAAGGGTTTTTTTTTCCTGGATTCTGTGACTACTAGCAAGGCTGCAGGCTCCAGCCAGGAAGATGTAACCAGAGAGCAAGCAAATATGAACTTAGGCAAGGTCGGGACCAAGGAACACTTTTGAAATTACCCTTAAACCCTGTCTAGTGCTTCTGTGATGGGTCTAGACATTAGCTGGGTGCAAATTAACAAAGGAATGAGAACAATAGAATCTAAATTTTTCTCCCCAACCGACATCTTTGTACCCTCCTAACCTCGGTTACGTTCTTTATCTGGTTTGCTCACTCAGATCCCTCATGTTAGCTCAAAGGCTCTGTGAGATTGTGATTGTAAGGAAGGATACTGAGGAAAACAAGGGGGAAGAGTAACAAACCCAAGATCACAACATAAAGAAGAGAACGTGGAGGGGGCCGCATCCAGCTACCCTTGGTAAACCACAGGAATGTGCCTGCATTTGCCCTGAGTTCTGTCAGACGACTCCCCATTTACCGTCCAAAAAAGTCATACCACCAAACTAAACTGATCACAGTGTTAAAGCCATTCAGCTATTGCTAGAAGATACTCAGAGGTGCTGGGAAGGCAGGGTGGAGTGGACGGAAAAACAGTTACATGAATTGTGAAGAGAAAGTTGATGGTGGACCTGAGAACCACGTAGAGAGTTAACATTTCTTAGACATGTGAAACTGTACTGATTATACCATAATGGCAGATTCGTGCCATTATACATTTATCAAAACCCATGAAAGGTACATCAAGGGTGAAACTTAATGTAAAGTTTGGACTTCAGGTAATAATAATATGTCTGTGTAGGTTCCTTGATTGTAACAAACATACTGCTCTGGAACAGGATGTTGATAGTGAGGGAGACTGTGGGGTGGGGCAGGGGGAATATGGGAATTCTGTATTTTCCACTCAATTTTGCTGTGAACCTAAAATTATCTTAAAAAATAAAATCTATTTAAAAAAAATGTTAACCTCTCTATTCTGCACTTTCTCTTGTGAAGACATAAATACACGATAATGCTGAATGGGAAGAGAAGTGGGGATTTGAGAATTTTATCTGTGGTAGAACCGTTTTTGTACCACTGGTTTGGGATCAGCATAATTCCACTCTCATAAGTAATTGGGTTGCATTGGATTTTTCTTGTACATAAAGCCATTGCCCTGATTCAAATGGACATGATTTAATGCCGAATAGATCTGAACCTGACATAATTATAAATAGGAATTTATTTTAATTTCTGCTGCTAGTTAATGAAAAAGTGTGACAAACACTGCTCCTGAGTACCTCATTTTTTTTTGGGGGGGGGGCTGCATTTGGTCTTTGTTGCGGCGCGTGGGCTTTCTCCAGTTGCGGCAAGCAGAAGCTACTCTTCGTTGCTGTGCGTGGGCTTCTGATTGCCGTGGCTTCTCTTGTTGCGGAGCATTGGCTCTAGGCGCACGGGCTTCAGTAGTTGTGGTGCACGGGCTTAGTTGCTCTGCAGCATGTGGGATCTTCCCAGAACAGGGATCGAACCCGTGTCCCCTGTACTAGCAGGCAGATTCTTAACCACTGCACCACCAGGGAAGTCCCCTGTGTACCTCTTTTGAATGGCCAGTTTAGGGTCTGTAGAGTTCACACTCAAGAAACTGATATAAAAAAGTTCTTAGAATCACTCCATGCCTTCAGTGAGTATAGAGTTTAATGGGAGAAACAGATTCTAAACAAATAAATACAGTACAGAGTGATACATCTGAAAATAAAAGTATGTACAAAGAAGTGAAAAGAATAAAGAAGAGGGTATCATTTCGGGGACAGAGTGTGAGAAATATTTTTAAAAGGCTTCAGAGAGAGGGCGTCAATAGAGCAAAGGCACTTCAGTAGAGACCTTGACATCTAAGACATAGTGATGGAACTTGAAACCTTACCTAAGGATTATACCAGGAATGCAAGGAGGGCTTACTAATAGAAAAATCTCTTAAATTAATTTACCATATAAATAGAGTTTAGGAGGAAAAGTATAGGATTAATCTCCATAAATTCTTTAAAAGCCATTGGCAAAATTCAACACCCATTTCTAATAAAACTCTCGAGAAAATGGGATATTTCCCTAGCTCCATATATACATGTGTGTGCATATCTATATCTATCTATTTATATATAGCTATACTATATTTATATACATATATACACTATTGTTATAGTGTATAGATATTATAACTATATAGTTATATATATACACACATATACTATAGAATATATACATAAAGACATGTGCCATAATATATACTATACTATAATTATATACATACAATGGCAATTACTACAACTATAACTATACATATATATATATATATACATATATATATATCCAGATGTAATGAAAGGGAAGATGGATAAATCTGACTACTTAAAAATAAAAACAATTTGCATGGAAAAAAAAAGGCAAAGTGAAAAGGCAAGTGATAAACTAGGTGAAAGTATTCACAACATATATGACGAATAAAGGGTGATAAAGAATTTGCAAATTGATAAAAAACTTACAAATGTTGAGGATAAAAAAGCTGAAAAATTCTGTGGAAAAATGGGCCAAAGATATGACACCAGTGATTCACAAAAAAGATCTGAAAATAACACTTAAACACTTGAAAAAATTTCAAATTCATTCATATTAAAAGAAATGCAAATTTAAAATTCATTGAGACATTATTTCTTCCCCAATCACTTGTCAAGAATTTGAAGTCTGACAGCTTGCTCTGTTGTCAAGGCTATGGGGAGACAGGCACTTTCCTATGTTGCCGAAGGGAATGCAAAATGGTACAACCACTGTGGAAAGGAACTGACAATATCAAACAAAACTACATATTAGTCTATCCTTTGACTTAGCAATTCCTCTTCAGGAATTTGCCCTGAAGCTCCCTTCCAACAATATCCCTGAAGCTCCCTTCCAACAATATCAAACTGTATATGCACAAGATTCTTCTTGGCAGTATTATTTGTAATTCCCAAGTACTAAAAACTAAAGTCCAAACCTGGGAAATTGATTGAATAAACTATACTAAATACACAAAATGGAAACTGTACAGCAGTAAAAACAAGAATGAAGAAAATCTCTATTGACTTATATGGAGTGATTTCCAGGAGACAGTGTTAAGGGGAAAAAGCAAAGTGCAAAGAGTGTATAATATGCTACCTTTGTGTAAGAAAGAGGGAAAGATAAGGAAAAAATTATATTTATATAAATATAATTTATATAATATGATATCCATCTGTCCCTATTGGTGGTGGTAATTTCAATCGTGTGTGTGTGTGTTGTATGTATATATACATACCTATTTTTCCCAGATCTGTCTTTTGGATGGACCAAGAAGCAAAGATATTCCAGTAACAATAAGCACGACTGGCACGAGCATCTTGCTCACTAATATAATTTCATGCTGAAAGGAATCAGAACTTTGCAGAGAAATGTCTGATGTTGGAATATCTTGTTATGTCAGAAAATAAGAACATATTCCAAAAAATGCTGGGAGTATGTCAGAAGGATGCAGGAATCAGCTTGAAGTCTCCTACTGGCTAAATCTAGGGCAGTTTAAGCACTAATATAATGAAGTATACTAATGAGTTAGAAGCCATTGAAAAAAAGTAAGAATTCATAAATCTGTACCGGTAATAGATGACAGATACATAGGGAGAGAGAGAGAGACATTGAGAGAGAGAAAGAGAGAGAGAGAGAGAGAAGGGAGGAAGGAAGGGAGGGAGGGAGGGAGGGAGGGAGGGAGGAAAAAGAGAGGGCTCTTGCGTACAGTAGGATGTTGGGAGCTGACTGGTAAATACAGAAGTGCTGGAGTTGGAAAGTCATCATTCTGTAATCATTATAGTAAAGACTGAATCAGGCTAGATTCATCAACAAATACTAAAAAAGGAGGAAACTTTGATGACAATCAGGATATTTGCATGGTCTCTAATGGTCTCCCTGAAGTATGCTTATTAGTTACAAGGGGGTAAAAAGCAGCAGTAATTATATAGTGGAGAAATTAGACAACTCGACCAAGTGGTCAAAATTAACATCTGTGAGGGACAAATGGACAGCCTGCTCCATCAGATGTGATACCCTCGGAAGGACACAATATTCCCTTTGCAGTATTAAGGCAGAGAATGAATAAACTGAATCCAGTCACAAAGCAACATCAAATAGACAAAATAAGGAATGTCTAAAGGCAAAAAAAAAAAAAAAATCTTCCATATTAAAGAAAGCTAAAAAGACATGGCAGTTAATTGCACTATCTTGCTCTAGACTGGATCCTTTACTGGAGGGGGATTAAAGCTACAAAGGAAATCTGGCAAATCAGATCTGACATTTGTCAGATGGGCTGACAAAACTAGAATAGGGGCAGAAGACTAGATAAAGAAGTATCGATAACTCTGCTGTGGTTAAGTAAGAGAATATTCCTATTCGTAGGAATTCCACACTGAAGTATTTAAGGTAAATGGCCAAGATGTATACATAACTTACTCCTAGTGGGTATGTGCACATGTATATGTAATACATGTACACACATAGATACATGCATGCATGTGTACGTATACATGCAGAGAGTGAGAAAAGCAGATGATAAAAATGTTAACAATAGATGAATCTAGGTAAAGGCAATATGTGGAGGTTTTTTTTACTCTTTTTTTCTTTTGCGGTACGCGGGCCTCTCACTGTTGTGGCCTCTCTCGTTGCGGAGCACAGGCTCTGGACACGCAGGCTCAGCGGCCATGGCTCACGGGCCCAGCCACTCCGCGGCATGTGGGATCCTCCCAGACCGGGGCACAAACCTGTGTCCCCTGCACTGGCAGGCGGACTCTCAACCACTGCGCCACCAGGGAAGCCCTTTACTCTTTTTCTTTTTGCAAACTTTTTCAAAGTTTGAAATTATTTCCAAATAGAAAGTTTAAGGGAAAAAAGTACTTAAGTAAGACCCTAGTAAATATTGCTTAATTGACTCAAAACCAGCCTATTTTCTTAAACATTGCAGCCCTTAGTATGACAAGGTGCAAAGATCTATTTATTTGGAAGAGTTTTCTTTCTCTGTCCCTGAGTGTTATTTAATCTCAAAGTTCAGGCGAAAATAAATGAGGATTAATCCTGCAAGTTCACTGTTTTCGTTTCATTTCTGGGTCTCAATTATTCTGCCTTAGGTACTGGCTGGGATCCATCAAAACTTCAATCAATTTTTCTTTCTTAAGGAAATGAAGAGAGCCCTTAGATTTCCCCAAAACTCCAGGGCAAACTTTTCCTCTCAGCATTAAACTATTTTATATCGAAAGAGACTAAGCTGTCTCTCCAGAATTCACCCAAGAAAGAAACTGCAGCTCCTACTCAAACCATTCGGCAGTGTTTTCTGTTGACACATTAGTAGAAATTGTGGAAACAGTTCACATTTAACGCAGTCCCTGGGGCAAGATCCCGCACACAGGGCAGTGGTGGATGCAAGCTCCGGGTCAGCCTTCCTACTGGGGACTCCCCAGGAAGAGTGGGGGGCAGAAGACTCAGCAATCACTTCCCCTTCTTCTCCTAGAGAACTTTATTCAACTCTCCAAATTTTTAGTAAACAGCTTGAGCAATGTGTATTTATTCAATAAATACTTAATCTGAAGATATGCTATATTACTGAGACCAAACTTTTTAGTCTGTTATGTTGCTTTGGTGTAATGGTCAAATCAAAACTTGCAGTTAAGGAAATGCAGGCTGTGAACTCCTCTGTTGACTGGAATGCCCTCAACCACAAGTCTGTTCTCTGAGTCTGTTTCTGTTTCATAAATAAGTTCATCTGTATCATATTTTAGATTCCATATATAAGTGATATCAAGTGGTATTTGTAATTCTCTTTCTGACTTACTTCACTTAGTGTAATAATCTCTAGGTCCATCCATGCTGCTGCAAATGGCATTATTTCACTCATTTTTATGGCTGAGTAATATTCCACTGTATATGTGTACCACATCTTCTTTATCCATTCATCTGTCAGTGGCATTTAGTCTGCTTCCATGTCTTGGCTATTGTAAATAGTGCTGCAGTGAACACTGGGGTGCATGTATCTTTTCAAATTGTGTTTTTTTCCAGATATATGCCCAGGAGTGGGATTGCTGGATCATATGGCAACTCTATTTTTAGTTTTTTGAGGAATCTCCATACTGTTTTCCATAGTGGCTGCACCAACTTACATTCCCCCCAATAGTGTAGGAGGGTTCCCTTTCCTCCACACCCTCTCTAGCATTAGTTATTTGTAGACTTTTTTTTTGATGACCATTTTGACCAGTGTGGGGTGGTACCTCACTGTAGTTTTGACTTGCATTTCCCTAGTAATTAGCAATGTTGAGCATCTTTTCATGTGCCTATTGGTCATCTGTATGTCTTTTTTTGGATGAATGTCTTCTTAGGTCTTCTGCCCACCTTTTGATTGGGTTGGGTTTTTTTGTTATTGAGTTGTATGAGCTGTCTGTATATACAACAAAATTTAAATGAATTTGTGAGAAAAAAAAAATGCGACTTGAAAGAAATGCCAGGATAAGTGCTTGCCATATGGGGCTCTGGGCAGTGTGAATTTACCCTTCTCCAGGGTTAGGGCATCTCAGGTGGAGATTTGGGGAGTTCTGCCCTAGGACCACACACACACCAGTCCTACCACCGTGGAGGTGTTGGAGGCACCAAAGTGACTCCCATCTTGGCCATTCACGCTCCCCATGCTGAGAACTCCACTAAGTGCTTTCTGAGACTAGCTTCCTGAGGTCGGAGCATCTCATCCTGGGTGCTGAACGTGGGGAGGGGGGTAGAGAAAATTTTGAGCTGTCCCAGAGGCTACAGTGTATAATCAATATAAAGGCTTTATTAGAAAACTACTCCTGAAACCAAACTCAAGTTTTTGTTGGTAGCAGCATGATTTTAGAATATCAGTTCCATATTTATAGAAAAGATGCTCCCGTAATCCCAGGCCCATCAAAAGAAGTCAAAGATTTGAGTAAATCAGTGTAATAAAGAGGAGAGGAAGGAATGGCTTCAGTGTGTAAAGATACGGTTTTATAGCTGGTGGAGGGAAAAAACAGAAAATGGCTGGAAAGACCGTAAAGCTACATAGTTCAGTCTTTCATCGAAGCTTCCAGCACCTTACTGTCTTATTGTTACCAAACTCAGCTTGGATGCTTCCAGTCATAGGGACTCATTTCCTCCCTACTTCATTATTATGCCTAACTCGGACTTCTAGAACATTCTTCCTTATACTGGGCTGAAACAGAAGGACGTGTGGGATAAACTTTACTTTCTCTAGTTTTGCTACTAAAAGGAAGCAGGAGCTGTGGGCAGAGTTTAGGAAGGGTGCAGCAAGACATGTGGCTGAGGTGGGGACTTAGCTGCAGAGACTTAAGCAGATCAGAACTCTTTGAAACCAAATCCTCGACAGTCCAAGAAACATACTAAGCGTTTTGACTGTAACCTAACATTGAGAGAGCGGATAAGGGAAAAACACTAACGATTCATTATTTTTATTTACTTTGAAATTTACTTCCTTTGTTTTTTAAAAAAGAATCAGGAGCGGGAGGAGGTTGCGGCGGCGGGAAGGTGGCTCCTTCTCCTACCAAACGCAAAGACCGCTCTGATGAGAAGTCCAAGGATCGCTCTAAAGATAAGGGGGCCACCAAGGAGTCAAGCAAGAAGGATCGTGGCAGGGATAAAACTCGAAAGAGACGCAGCGCTTCCAGTGGTAGCAGCAGCACGAGGTCTCGGTCCAGCTCTACCTCCAGCTCAGGCTCCAGCACCAGCACGGGCTCCAGCAGCGGCTCCAGCTCATCTTCAGCCTCGAGCCACTCATGAAGTTCCAGCACATCCCGCAGCTCCAGCTCCAGCAGCTCCTCTGGCTTTCCGAGTCCTTCTGGGCGCAGGCATGACAACAGGCGGCGTTCCCGCTCCAAATCCAAACCACCCAAAAGAGATGAAAAGGAAAGGAAAAGGCGGAGCCCTTCCCCTAAACCCACCAAAGTGCACATTGGAAGGCTCACCAGGTATGTGACCAAGGATCATATCATGGAGATACTCTCCACCTATGGGAAAATTAAAATGATTGACATGCCTGTAGAAAGGATGCACCCACATCTGTCTAAATGCTATGCATATGTGGAGTTTGAGAATCCAGATGAGGCCGAGAAGGCGCTGAAGCACATGGACGGAGGACAGATCGATGGCCAGGAGATCACTGCCCCTGCTGTGCTGGCCACCTGGCCTCTGCCACCCGCCAGGTGATTCAGCCCTCCCAGGAGAATGCTGCCACCGCCTCCAAACGCAAAGACCACTCTGATGAGAAGTCCAAGGATCGCTCTAAAGATAAGGGGGCACAGGTCACCCCCACGGATGAGGAGAAGGTCACGTGTCCCTCGGCGCAGGTCCCCTGTGCGCCAGCGATCCCGCCTCCCTGGCCGCCGCCGCCACAGGAGCCCCTCCAGCTCCAACTCCTCCCGATAAGCAGGGCCACCGAAGCTCTGCCCTGTGACTTTTATCCCATCCAACTCACTTTTGTCACTTTTCTAGCAGATGGAGGATCGGTAGGAAAGAAATCCCTCACTCAGAGGCAGGCTTCGAAGGTGAAGGCAGTAATTGCTACATTTCCTCTGGTGGCAGAGTTCCGGCTGCAGGAGTGTTGTTGGTTTGGGGCCGTGCTTATAATGATGCCCTCCAGTTTTCTGGCTAGAAAGCTTCCGCATTTCTAGTTCCTGAGAGTCAGTTTAGTGGCAGAGCCAGCAGGGATGAGCAGGGGCCTCCAGGCGGTGGTACAGCCCCAGCCTGGGAGCATATTTTCCCATTCCACAGATGACGTGGGGCCCATCTGGTGGGCTGGTCGTGCCCTAACCTGTTGGCCTCGGGGTCCCACAGGAAACGGTGTGCTTTTACGCAGCTGCCATTCCTGCTAGCCTGGCCCTGCTCCCCCGCTCGAGTCCTCTTCTGACCTCTAGGGCCAAATACCCAAAATGGTTCTTTTCACGTGTATTCATGTGCGTACACACACACACAGACAAACCCACGCCTCCCTTTCTCTCTGAAACTGGTTAAGTTGAGAGCCAGCTCTGTCGGGTCATCACAGAACCCCCCGTTGTGTTGGTATTCATGGTGGTCGTGCAGGTTACTTTGGCAACGTGTACATTGCTTTTTTGGCTTTTATTGTGCAGTCAGTACTATACCTTTTCTGTTTTGAGTTTTGTAACTTTGTAGCATTTTAGATAATATTGTGTTTGTACTTTGTTGTGTAGAGAAAAGAATTGTGTTGAATAAACCTAGGATTAGAGTGCAAAAAAAAAGAATTATTTGTGTTGGTGGAAGTTGTTTCCGCAAACTTGTAATTTTAATAATAAAGTTGGGAAAGAATGACAATATCTGCTCTCAATTAACGTGCTATTTACTGCTTGGGTGATGTGGCAACATGGTATTTCCAACTGGTTTCAGCAACCCAAAATGCAGAATCAGGTCATTATTTGCTAAATGAATAACAAATGTACAGAGGTCATTCTAATTGTGGTGGAAGGTCAAGTAATTATGAAGATATATGCTAGTACATACAGTTCTCCTGACAGCTGATATCACTCTCATAATTCCAAGAACCTTGGGGTGGGGTAAGTAAAGAGAGCAGTTCTGTGTTCTTGCCGGTTAAATGGAAATATTTTTCTCTGATTGCTTAAACTTATACACAACATGGATAAGAACTGTCATTCTACCTATTCTTTTTTTTTTTTTTTTTAAGAGAAATTGATTGACATTTCAAGGTCTTGATCTAAAGCATGTGGGACATACAAATCCCTCGGGGAGCTTTTTTTTAAAAGACAGAAGAAAGATGCCACCCCCGGGGGATCTGATTCAGTAGGGTTGGAGTGTGACCCAGGAGTCTGTATTTACATAAGCTCCCAGCTGTTCCTATTGGTGATGGTGATGTGGAAACTTTTTTTTTAGGGTAAAGGAAGGGAAACGTACTTACTGTGTGTGTGAAGTGTGCCTTTACTACCAGAAGGTGGCTCCATAACATATTAAATCAGGCACTTTGCAGCTGACTAGCTGGAAGAATAAAGGCCTGGAGCTTCTCTCAGTTACCTTTTTTTGGTGAAAGGGGTGGGTGGGAAGGGGGAATAGAAGAGGGTGCAGGAATATGGTGTGCTAGAAGGAATAAATGTACATTAAACTAATTTTACAATCATCACTTGTTATTAGCTTCTCTCAAAAGTTTTATAGCAACACTGTGTTGTTAAAGGAAATCTTTAAATATACCAGAAACACTTGATGTCTAATAGCTATAAAAGGCAGAGAAGCTCCGAGGATCTTCCTGATCACCAAGCTTTCACATCTGTAGGAACAATCTTAGGGCTGTTACTGCTACATTCACTCTTGTTTCATGACAGAATCCCGGTTGTGGGCCACAAATGCTGGGTGGGCATGAGGTGATGCCACATATTCAGCGGCCATGGCTCACGGGCGGCATGTGGGATCCTCCCGGACTGGGGCACAAACCCGCGTCCCCTGCATCGGCAGGCGGACTCTCAACCACTGCGCCACCAGGGAAGCCCTGCTGCTGTTTTCTTACTCAGGTTCTTAAAGACACTCACCTGGGTATGATCAGGGTCTGGGTCACAACCATGTGGTCCCTGGCTCTAGCCCTAATCCATAAAATAACTGACCCCCAGCTCCTGACTCATTCCTGATGTCAGAAATGTCTGAGGTATATCATATGTGTTCACAAGGCATTATGCTTGGTGACCTCCCTTTCCAGGGAGGCTCCTGAATAGTCCGAGCTGCTCCAGTGATGTCACTCTTCCTCAGGGTAGTTGTTGCTGCTATCATCGTGTTTCCCAGCACCACCCATATTGGTGACATTTCCTCATTCTACTCTGATCCTTTATCACATAGTTTGGGGGGCTTGAATTGGGAAAAGGAGGTTGGGAATGAGTAGAGATAAACTCTGCTCTCATGAGGCACAAAACAAAGCAGGCTTACACTCCCATCTCATCTTTCATTTATCTGGCTCCTCAGTTCAGTTCCTCACCCTCCCCACACCCTCCAGCCAGGAAAAAAATTGTGAATGGGACATCGCTATGGAAATCAAAACATCGTACAAACTCTCTCATCTTCAGGCAATGTCCCTGGAACAAACACGTGTCTGGTTCTAATGCTATTCAAGGTCTATTCCTTTCCCATCTAGCACACAGATTGGGAGGGAAGTCAGCACAGGGTCCTAGGTGTGGAGCCAGAGACAGCCCAGCCACAGTCTCATTAAGTCAGTGCATTTCCTCTGAAGCTTTGAGGGTGCCTTCAGTCAAGCGAAATCCAGGCCATCTTGCCCTGCCAACCAGACATGTCCAGATGGAAAGCTGTTTAGGGACTTGCTCTGGGACCATCAGTACTCATTTATGAAATGATTCCGAAGAAAATGAATGATCTTAAAAATTTCCAGAATATAATGTAGCCTCCAAGAAAGGGTAAAGCAGTCACCTCTTCAGGAATTCAATAGGGTCCTTGATCAAGTAATGGAGAAAAACATTTCCAGAAAGGAAAACAAAATTTGTAGATGTACTCATAGAAACAGGTTTGGTTGCATATAATACAAATGGATGAACAATTTGGTGAGACTTTCAAGTGATGAAAATAATTCCAGAGACAGTCAGGCTGTCCACTCGGGCCCTAGAGTCATAGATCCTTGGAGATAAGAAGTGGGAACGAAGAGGCAAGCACCATAGCTTAGAAGGCCATGCATTGAGTCTCTGTGTGCCAGAGCTTCTGCATGCTTTCTCACTTTTTTCCTGCTTAGATAACCGATTTCAATGATCTACCTGAAATTGTTGTATTTCTCCAACAATTCTTCATTATGCCGGAGTTGTCTTCCTAAAATACAATGTCAATCATTTTACTCCCCTTCTCAAAAATCTGCAATGGCCCCTTTTATCCATAGGGAAAAAAATGTCCAAACTCTTTAATGTACTTTGGTCATAAACATCCTTTACCAGGTTTACAAAAATAATGGGTAACATATAATGAGAAGCCACTGGCACAATGATCAAGAGACTGGAGTCACAGCTCTGCCACTAACTAGCTATGGGCAGAGTTATGTAGCCTCTAAGCTTCAGTGTCCTTTGTAAAATGGGGATAGGAATAGTAGCTAACTCACTGGGCTCTTGTGATGGTTCAGTGAGAGTAAATGAGTGGTATTTCCCACATATCCCACGTGCTGCCACTCTTGTGTGTTTTCTGCTTCTCACATCTCGCATTCATTGTCATAGCTTTGCTTACATTTTCTCAGCTACACAATCTCTTTCCCATGCCAAAACCCTCCACCCACCTTCCACTTGCAGAAACTTTTCTCAGAATTCCGGACCTGGCTTGAATGTCACCTCCTCTAATAATGCATCCTGTGGCCCTTCCCCCATCAAATATATACTTCTTTATTGTCCTCCACATGTACCTCTATTATCCCTTCATTCAGCCTCATGTTACATTTTGTAATTCACATATTTGATTCTCTTTTCTCCTGGACTATATATCATCTGGGGTTCATCAGTTACCAACTTTTATTTAACTTTTCTTCCATTCCTAGCACCTATCAAAATGATTTGTACATGATAAGCACTCCCTTGGTGGTAATTGCTAATTAAAATTGACTTGTTTTAAAATTTCAGTCCTTCTATTAATTTAGTTTCCTCTCTGATAAATTTCATAAGACAGTATGTAAGAAAATATTAACTACCCAAATTGTAAATATTAATTTTTATTTTAAAATTATATGGTTTTCCCAAAGCAATTGTGGCATAGTATAAACATCCCACTCATAATTTGGTTTCCATTACATTATGTGACAGAAAAATTATTCTCTAATACTTAGAAATTCTTAGCTGGGATTTTAATGCAAATTTATTTTTTCATTATAAAAGTGATATAAAAATATTATAAAACCTTGGAAAGGTGAGTGAAAACACAGTACACGTTCCCACCTAGCAAACGTGAGCTATTTCCTAAGGGCTTGCTACTCAAGGTGTGGTCTGAACCAGGAGCATCAGCGTCAGCTAGAATCTTGATAGAAATGCAGAGTCTCAGGCCCATCTCAGACGAACTCAATCAGAATATGGTTGCTTTGCACATTAAAGGTTAGAAAGCACTGCTCTAAGGTACTACCTAGAACCCAGCAGAGCATGTTTTACCAAGCATCTCCCTCCTTCTAACAGATATTTATAGAACACCTGCTATATGCCAAGTACTGCACTAGAGGCTGTGTTTTCACTTGAAAAATTTCTTCCAGGACTGACTCAAGAATATATGGAGAGCGTGCTGCCTTCTTTTGAAATGTTTTCTTAGACAAACCAAGTAGTTTTGACTGAAAGCTGTCAGGTGTGCAAAACGTCTCACTGTGAACTCGTTCCACTTCTCTTGTTTTCAAGTTCTCACACAATGATGACTCTAAGTCTAATGTTTAATGCTTTCTTATTCTGTGCCTTCCTTCCATTAAGAGCTGAAAAATAAGAAAAAAAAGTCACTGAAATTGACATTCCACAGTAAAGCTTAAAGAACACTTTTTGTTTGCCTTAGGCAGCTTTCATAAAATTTTATGTTGAGATTAAAAAAAAATTTTTTTTTAAGTTCAAGGGAAGCCCAGAAAGGTGACATTTCAAAAGTAAATCTATAGTGTGATTGGGGGGCGGGTGGCATTTCATTGAACAAAACAGCTAGGTGACATATTCCCAATATGTACAGCACTACACTGTAGTGCTCTTTAAGAATCAGAAGCTATATGATAAATAGTGCAGACGTTCTTTTTATTAACCAAGGCATACTCCTCCAGGAAACAAACAAACACAACTTTTGGTAAAATCACACAGCTCAAAAGGCTGAAAAAGCAGGCTTAAATGAATGTTAATAATAGCCCAGAAGAGGAAATTTAATAAAATGTCAAAAGAGGGCACTATGCAACAGCAGTTATGTGTATAGAAAAGTAGCTGCATTGCTGCTGTGTACTTACCTTGGAGATGAGGCGGGGGCCATTCGGTGACAGTATCAGCGGACCTGCGGGTCTGTCTGTACACGAGCCGTCAGTCTTCTCTTGGCACACAGGCTGCTCCTTCCTTTTCCCGTAAGCCCTCCTAAGTCACTGAGGCGCTGCCTGGCCTGAAGCCCTCCAGGACCCCACCGTCAAGGTCAGGGTGTTTTTCTTGATTTGCCTGTTTGCCAAGGTGTTCCTGTGATTATCCGTGTGCAAAATTCTCTTATCATTAAAGACCCTATAGTTTACACCGTGGAAAGGGACCATTTGAAAGCGCAGGGAACACTGCAGAAAGCAGAGAAATGGGTTTCTATGCCTACAAGCCTCAGGGCTCGAGGATCTCATTCCAAAATGGGATTTCCAAATAGTGCCACCACATGAACTGCTCCCACAAGGCCGCCAAACTTTGATTTTGTCTATGAAAAGGGGGTCATACCACCAACCCCCCCTGCCTTATAGGGATACTCTGAAGAGCAAATGGGACAAAGAATTTGGAAAAAGGTTCCAAACAACAGACAATAAAATTGCAAAGTATCATTATTTCCTTCTCTGTAAAATGGGAAGAAGTGGTGTGTACGAGAATCTTAATTAGGTAATGGCTGAAACACAAACCGCCCTTGATGTTGTCGTCCAAATATGATATACTGCACCTTTCTCAGCCTCTCAGCCTCTTTACCGCTCATATTTCTGCTGCCTATGTGGTTTATTGAAAATGTAATACTCTCTGTGTAATTGTCATTGTGTGTGTGTGTGTGTGTGTGTGTGTGTGTGTGTAGGGGAAAGAAGGAAGGAATCGTATGGCTGCATTTAACCTCTGAGTGCTGACAGCGTGAAAGGCCCGTGGAAAGACCTGTCCGATCCAAGACCTGACTGGTCCAAGCGTGCAGGCTGCAGCGGCGGCCGTCTACACATTTGAAGGCCGGAGTAACAGAGCAAGGGAGGCCGGGCAGCGGAGGGGTGGGCGCCGCTCAGAGGGCGCGGGCCAATCGGAGCGCTCTCCGCCAGCGGCCAATCACGAGCCGCGTCTCCCGGCAAATCTGCCCGGCAGTGTGGGGCGGGGCCGCCGGGAGTCCGGGCGCCGCAGGTTACACTTCTGAGCGCCTTCTGCGTTACACTTCTGAGCGCCTTCTGGAAGCCACAGGGCAGCGGAACCTGTGCGAGGAGCCGGTGGAGGGAGAGCAGGCAGGCCCAGCTTATGTGCCAGCCCAGTGACAGACATAAAAGCGTAAATCAGGCTGAAGATGGTGCGTCCGGGCGCTCACGTGTATGTAGACCCACCGGCGTATCTTTCTGCCGTGTGGGTACCTGTAGTGTGAGTGGCTCTGGGCGTGGCTGCTCCTAGGACGTTCAGTTTCTGTAAGATTTATCTCGAGGGGCCTACCTTTCCCTGGCTCCAGAGGGGGAACGTAAGAAGTTTAACGGAGCCGAGTCTAAGCAGATTAAGGGAACAGCGGCTGGGCCGGAGAGGGTGCGGACTGCAGGTGCTGGGGGCTAGGGAACCACGTCTTTGCCCCGTCTACCCCGGCAGAAAGGCCTTTTGGCAAGACTGGTGTGACAAAGGTGGCCCTGAAGTGTTAGAGAGCCCGGGCAATTATGATCGCTGAGTGAGTGGCACTGGGCTGAGCCTGACAGTTGACTGATAGAAAGGGATGCTAGCAGTTAGGAAGGTAAGGAGGAAACTCAGGATGGGGACCATCTGCTCCCCCAGTCCCAGCGGGACAAAGACATTGGAGGTCTGCAATGCTGACTGGATGGCCTCGCTCCCTCCTCTCCTCCACAACGTCCCCCTTTCCAATCTGGCAATCCCAGGTATTCTTCTATTCTTACTTGTTCCCACTGTGTTTGCTTCTGCCATTTTAGTGTTTTTAATGGGTTGGGCTGCTTTTCTATTGTGCTGAGAAAATAATTGTCAGTGACCTTAACTAAACCTCTTTCTTATTTCTAACTAAAAACTTAACACTGAAGCAGCTGCTGTAAAGAGATTTAAGTACGCTGCATCATTGGCAAAAGGGACTCGAGAATGGAAGCGCCATTTTTTGTTTGTTTGGGTCTTTTTGTTTTGTTTTTACTTAATAGACTGACTCTAAGAACATTACCTTCTTAATGTTGGGGCCAGGGTATGTGAGGGGTGCGTTTCTTGAATCACTCAAAATTAAAAGGAGAGATCAAGGGTAATGAGTAAAAAGTCATTAACAGTTGTAGATCTGGATCAACATTAACACTGTAAAGTATTTCCTTTCTCATTTATTTGACTTTTCATAGCAGAGAAACAAGAAACAGATTAGCATTTAAGAAGAGGTTCAGAACTAGGACTGAGTATAAAGATACATATTATTGTTGTTGGAAAAGACAGAAATTGAGAATGCAGGTGCTCATCACAAGCAGGCATTAGGTGTGATGAGGTGGCGGTGTTTGAAGCTTTGTCTATATATATATATACAGGTGTCTGCCTGGCTGATCTAGAACCAAAGCCTTGAAAAGCACTTCTGCACCAGCCACTCCCTCTCTCCTGGGGCTTTTGTACTGTGACATCACTCTCATTAGATTTGTTAAGTGTGTCCTCTTCCTTCCATTCAAAAGCTGGTTAAAGCTTGGTTTCTAGGGAAGGAGGTTTGGACTACAGTGAACTTGGTCTCATGTGCTGGGCAAAGTCCTAGATTCTGATGCTTGGCGAGCACTCCCAGGAGCAGGGGAATGGACCACTGCCAGTCCTTTCTCTCACCTGTAGCCATAACAATTGACTTCACCCCTAGACTACCAGAAAAACTCCCAGCCATCCCTGGGATCAGTCTGCTTTTTGGTGGCAGACAAGACGACCTCACGCAACCCCGGGTCTTTGCTTTCTATGCATGAGGAAGAGCCATGCTGGCTTCAGATGCAGCCTTTCCTTAGTCGCCTCTTCTTTTGGAGGTTCCAGGTTCATTGTCCTCATGGGCTCTTGTTGCTTTTGAGCAAGGAGAAGGTTGCTAAATCTCTTTATAGGTATGATCACTTGTGTTTTATCAGCCATTGACTACAGCTCCTTGGGAAATGCCATATGGTCATGCTTCAGAACAGGTCTTTTCCATGTTTAATTGACGCCTGTGGAGTCATCGCTGAAATGTTGCACAGGCATCTTTTAACATGAGTCATACGTCTTTCTGATGGAATTGTTTTGTCAGGTGCTACAGCAAATAGTATGTGTTTGCAAACAGAATGGCATCTTAGGCAGGCACTAAATGGCTCTATCACTGGGGCACGTCTGGGTAGGCTGGGGCTTCCTCCTTCCTGTTGTACTTTGGACAGTTCAAACCACAGCAGCAGCTCTGCCCATGGTGTGGCTGTGCACTCTGACCCCATGACTCCAGAAAGGAGCTGGGCGTTTGTTCTGCAATCTATAGGGTATCTCCCGGTTACTAGAATTGCCAGAGTTTGTCGATAGTGGGGCCTGCTGGAAATTCTGTGGTTAGCCACCGTGGGAACACAGGAATTTGTTCACCCTGCTTTGTGAAGTCCAGTCCTTCTCAGCAAAAAAAAAAAAAGTCCTTGACTCCTCAAAAGATATGGCACTCATTGCTATGAATGCCTTATTCCCAGCAGCGGAAGGAACATGAGTGTATGTGTGTATATATATATAAATATATATATATATAGCTCAAGACAGGAAAATCACATATTAAGTGCCAGCCATGCCCCCTCCTCCCCCACCCCTGCACCCCTGCCTCACCACTGGCTCTCCCTTCCCTACTTCAAGCTGAATATTCCCCGGCTAAGGACTGGCAGTCGAGTTCTGCCAAGACTTACTGAGAGGTTCTGAAATACAGACAGCATTCAGGAAGTGGAGGCCACCATGTTGCTCCCTCTTCCTCTTCCCCGTCATCATCACCTTCATCATAATAGCTATTATTTCCTGAGCAGTCCCACGCAGCACCCACTGGCATACATTACCTCAAATCCTTACACCTCCAAGATGGGTAGGAACACCCTCATTTTAGAAATAAGAAAATTATTGTCCAGAGAGGTTAAGTAATTTTCTCAAGATCACACAAGTAGTAAACAGCAGAACTAATATTTAAGCCCCTATGTAGCTGGCTCCAAAACCCACTCACTGTCCCTGTGCCCCTAAGGAGGCCTTGGGAAGTGCAGAGCAGCTGGGGGGAGGAGGGAGAATTCTCTAACTGAAAACCAGTTTTCACAGTCTATCCTCTGCAGCAAATGAAAGAATTTTTAAAACAAGGTGGTTTTTGCCTGAGCAATTATAAATCACTATCTAGCTAGATACACACACAGATGTGTGTACATATTATATATCTGTAATATAAATATATAATTTTCATATATGTATATATATATATCCATATATATA
>NW_020185333.1:3327235-3334118 GCF_003031525.2 Neophocaena asiaeorientalis asiaeorientalis | reverse complement strand
TAGTAAGTTATTCCTATTTGGAATTGGAATCCAGTTAAGTTTTCAATTCAAATTTAGAGCTTAAACCTATTCTGTATGTGCATGTGTGCTTGCGTGTGCCGCCCCAGGGCGTCTGTAATATTGGGTCAGCTCTGTCAGGGTGGGAGTAGGGTAGGAGTGATGTGGGAAAGGGCAGAAAAAAGGCAGGGGTTCTGACATTAATAGCAGAACCGGGATGGAGTAAACTATGTCAGATCTGAGTGCATCTGCTGCATTTGCCTAAGTCATGATGGGAGAGAGCAAGTGTGAACTTGCACCTCTCAACAAAGCCTTGATGTATTATTTCACTTCCACAACTGTTAAGAACACCTGTTAATGACCACTGTCACCCAAACATATTGGCATATCTTGGAGAAGAACCTTAGAACAATTCTCCCTGCCAACTGTGTAGAATAATTGGAGACCTTAAGGGTAAAAACATCTGGAAACTGCAAAAGTCAGATTTTTAAAGTAAAGCTTTGAACTCTACGAACAATTTTGCTGATGTTAGTGAAAGCATGGTTTTCTTTATGGACAAAGGGACTGATAGGAAAAATTTTTTCAATAATGTATACAGCTTTTCCATGAATTCCTCTCTGTATATTTTAGTGCTGTTTCTCTCTCTTTTTTTAATCATGCTTTTCCCTTCCTTTTAACAAAGGTAAACAATTTGGTTTATTGGAAAGAACCTTGAACGTAAGGGTCTCGAAATTTGATATTGTTGATTCTGGCTGTGTGACACTGTAGAAGTATCCAAATTTCTCAGGACTTAGTTTCCTCATTTGTAATTAAGATGTTGGATTAAATGAAATGTAGAGTCCTTTCCAAATTAAAAATTCTTTGATTAGTTTGAAGGGTTTTTTTTTTGTTTTTTGCCTATTCACCTCTAAACATAGAAGAATGACTGGGTCATTTTTGTCTGAAGGTCATTTCTCCTGTACGTCTTCAGAACAAGAAATTATTTTTGGCATGTGCAATCAAAGAATCACAATTGCCAGAAGGAAGCGAGGTCTTCTCACTTTAGCATCCTAAAATCGACTGCAGAGCGGTTCAACTCGAACAGACTCTGAGTACGTTTTAAGAAACCTCCATGCTCGGGCCTGTGGCAGACCCAAAGGTGGATCAAGCTATCAAATGAGCTTACATCCTAGTGATAGAGAGGTTTACACACACACACACACATATATGTTTATACATATCTTCACCATACACAATTTTAAAAAACTAATTGGGGTGAATATTATAACAGAGATGTAAATAAAGTGTTACAGAAACACAGAATGGAAAGATTAATTTCAGCTTTTAAGAATAGGAACGACTTTGTTGAAAAAATGGCATTTGACGTGGGATTTGAAAAATGGTCAAAAATTTCAAGGAATGTGGCCTGGGGGTCAGGATTGGGAAGGGGGCTTTCCACTTGAAATAAGCCAGTTAAGCTAAGGGATGGAGATATATTGGGGAAATGGCTGGAGGACTCCCTCTGCTGCCCCTCAGCAACGCTTTGTTAATATCTTTATCATTGCACTTCTCCACACATTGTTATTTCTAGGTATCTGTCTTCTACATCATCTGTGAACAACTTGTACACAGAGAACATGGCTTATTTCCCCTTACAATCCTAAGTCCTAGTACAGGGTAGCAGCTCTGTCACTGGTAACTGCTGAGTGGATCTTTTAGTGCATGGAACAGGAAAGTAAGGATGCTGGAAAAGTGGCTTGCAGACACCATCATTTTCAATTGTGATCAGAGCTAAACTGAACAGATAGGTTAGGTTCTCCTTCTGGGAATGCCGTATGAGACACTCGGAATATTTTCCAATCCATTTCTTGTTATCTTTTGCATAGTTTTCCCGTAGCTCTAGATAAGACTCATCACTGAGCCCCATTAGAAATGGAAATTCTCAGGCAGAGTAAGATGGTCAGAAGGGTCAGAAGCAGACCTCTGTGTCACTTCTGCCCTAGGAACAGTTCTTTCACCCCGCATCCCTTCTGCCTTCCTTCTTCCCTTGTCAAATGTAAGCGTCTCATGTTTCCTGTCTGGCTGCAGCCTCAGCCTGCTCTCATTTCTTGTTCCCCTTCCTTCCACTGACCTGGCCTGTATCCCAACCTCTCCCGTTCCAGTGTCAGCCCTTGCTCAGACCTCCTCACTGCTCTCCAATTCCCGGAGCGTTCTTTGCTCTCATCTTGCTGATGACATTCCCTTCTCTCCTTTTTCACCTTTCTGGAATCCTATCCTTTTCCTATGCAGTCCTGCCTTTGACCACTTGGCAATTTCTATAGCTCTTCTCCTGTGGTCCCTCACTCACTCCCCACATGTGCGACAGGGAGACAAAATCATTACGGGGGCAGGACGTAGGGAATCATTACTCAAATCCTGCTTCTGGAAGTTGGATCAGGTGCATCTCACAGAGATGGGGACCCAAAAGGGTGCAAGATACATTCTGGAACAAGAAGTTTAGGTGGGCTCCCTTTGGGGATATCATGAGCCATGAGTTGGCCCTAGAAGAGACTCATTGTCCTACAGAATCTGAGGCTGTGGAAAACCAAGGACCAAGCTAAATCTACGAGGGCTGACCCAATCAAGAAAAAAATCACACGGAACCAAAATGGCCTCTTAAGTGGGAATAGGTTTTTGTTGTTGTTTTTCTTTTTTTTTTTCCTCTGGGTGATCATGGTGAGGAATAAAAAGAGGCTATGATTTAGTGTTTGCATTAGTAGGTTTCTCTTCTAAGAAGGTTCATCACTTCCTGAGATCCTTTCCCTGCCCCAATCACACAAAAGCCACAAGGAACTCAGGAATCACCCATGTCTGTAAGAAGCAGAATCATGGATTGGTTTAGAGTATTAATGCTAAAGCCACACTGTCTGGTTTTGAATCCCAACTCTGCACCTCATGACTCTGTGACCTTGGGCAAATTACTTAACCTCTCTGTGCCTCAGTGTTCTCTGTAAAACAGAGATAGTAATGGCACTACCTCATTTGGTTAGTGTGAGAATTAAATTAATTCATGTTGCACGCTAAGAACAGTGTCTGTCACAAAATAATGTGTCTTTTAAAAAAATTAATCATGATAGTCATTTATTGAAAGCCTGTGTCTGAAATGGACAACAAAAACAGACGTGTAAAATACAGTCTATACCCTCAGGTAATTTGCAATCTAGTTAAGGAGCTGACCTTCCAATTAAGCCCTGTGGCTCAATGTTCTCTGTCTGATCAGATCAGGATAACTTGAATGGTCATCCCCTCAAGGGGACTTCGAGTTAAGGGAAGGCTACATGGAGGGTTGCCCAGGATGTGAGTACCAAATGAGTCTTAAATGCAATCTGAGGGCAGCTGATCAAGAGAGCCAGAAAATCCTCTTTAGCTGCTTTGTCCTCCCATCCCTAGTTCAGCTGTCAAACTTTGTCATCTCCAGCCATCCAAAACCTTTGGGAAAAATTTAAGTCTCTGTGACAGGACCATATTGCTAACTTTGCTTCTGCTCTCCTCCTGGCCCCATCACTTACCCTCTTAACCTAGTCATTTTGTTCCCAGATGAAGAGAAGGAATATTACAAAATGCTTTCCTTTAAACAAATCTTTTTACATATATAACTCCTTCCCCAGCCGCGGAATAGCTTCATTGTCCCTCCAGATATATGCATCACCCACACATACACACAAACACACACATACTACCCATCACCCAACACACACACACACACACACACACACACACACACAATGCGCACACACTGAGCCATGACCTTAGCCTCACCCTCAAGAGATCCCCAATTCTACTGCCTGCTATTGTTTCGCCTTTATAAAGATCCTGCAAGACATGCCCACTGACATTTCAGATCCTAGGAGCCTGTCGCTGTCACCTGCATTGCTGCTGTTTCAGACGAGCTTCTGAGGCTGAGGATTTGGTTTCTGACACGTGCTCTGACCTGACCTCTACCTTGTGTGACGGGCTGGCTCCACACCTCTTCCCAGCCTCTAAGAGCTTATAACTGCAGGCACACTAGAGGGAATGGTGGTGAAATGCTTCAGCTCCTGTAACTTTGCCTTTGGGAAAAGCACAAACCACTTTGTAAATGCTGACTAACCCTAATTAGAGTTTCAAACCAGGCCTGTAGAGAAGGGATTTTTTATGGACATTGTAATAGGTGGGCGTATTTGTGTGTGTGAAAAGAATTTGAACACATGTCAAGAACCAAACTTAGGTGGAGGAGAACTGTGACTAAATCTGTCTGAGTATTTACACGCACGTGGGTAAGTAGGAGTCCTTCCACTTTCTCACATCTATAGGAATGTGGGTTATATTGCTGAATGCCCATGAGGCTCAAACAATACCTGGGAGGATGGCATTACGAGATCTCTAGGTGGCTCCCAGATCACATGGGTTTGGCCACAGAGGCCTGCACTGCTCTCAGGGGGGTGTCTAGCTTGTATTATCTATGAAAGATCGGCATTCTTTATTGGATTCATTGTCTACTAAGCAGTTGACATTTTCTAAGAGAAAAACAGGGTTTTAAAAATTAATTTCCAATTATTCTAGAACTGTTGGCTGGAAGGTATTATGTCTTCTCTGGGGATAGTCTGTCAGTATTTTTTTTCTCTGTACGGACCTAATGAAATCTAAATAAAGAAAAAAATAGGCAGCAGTTGTACCTCGTAATGCAAATGTCTTGGAGTGTGAAGGCATCTGCATTAATGATGGGACTGAGAAATCTTAGACTCTGGCAGACTGAGAGGAATATTTTATGAACATGTACGCTTTGAAAGCTTATATGCTGAAAACAATATTCTTAAAGTGCAGTTGAAGCCAGATGAAAAAAACATGCTGAACAGATAAAGGTGAAGACAGTGTCCCTCTCTCCCTCCCTCCCTGGGTTTGAGTTTAAGTGATCGTCCTGGCAGGAGGTGTCCATATAGATCCTCCTAAGAATTATATGTGCACGTCGTGTCAGATTGGCTAAAAAAAAATTACTGGTGCTTGTTTGCTCCTTTTGCTTCTTTTGGTTCTCATTGCCTGTACTTTAAAAATGTATTCATTTAAAGGGAAAGTATTTATTCAAAGGATATTTATCAAGTGCCCTTTTGTGTAAGGTGCTGTGTTAAATTAGGTGAATATGGAGATAAATAGGATTCTTCTCCCTGCTCTTCATGAAGTTCTGATCTTAGAGGAAAGCCAAAATTCAAACACCATGGAGAAAAATGCATAGGATACAATAATACTTAGAAAACCTGTACCTATTCCATTACTGTTAGGAGGAAGAAAGCTTGGTAGATTGGGCTTCCTAGAGGAGATGACCCTTGGGTTGAATCATAAAAGAGCCATTAGTAAGTATCCAGGTGCTACAGGTAGAGAGAAGAGTGACACAATGCAGAGGTACCAAGGACTGAGAGATAGGGTTTCCTTGAGGAAACCCAAGCATCGATTTCATTTAAAGAAAGTAATGGAGATAAAGCTGGGAAAGTAGGCTAATGAGCCTTACATATCATGCCAAGATTAAACATTGAATGTTATCCCGAAGGCAAAAAGCAGCCACTGAAAGACTTGGTCAGGAATAGATTAAAAGCCCTAAAACAATGGCATAAGGGTGAGGAGAAACAAAATGACCCATCAGTTATTAGGGATGCTGAGGGGTAATATGAGAAATTCATTATTTCTTTCATTCTGTTGAATATATATATGTTGATTACCTTCCATATGCCAGGCTGTCTCCTGGGCACTGGTGATTCAGTGATGATCAATACAGACATGTTTCCTGTCTTCAGAAGCTTACAGTCTAGTTGGAAAAATGGACATTTAATCAAACAGTCATAATACAATATGCTATGTAAGATGAGAGGTAGAGATTACTGGTGGAAGAAGCCTATAGCAAGGATATCTTAAGAAGACTTGCGAGTCTAGGGAGGCCCCCAGGAGGAAGTGATGAATATACTGCCGTCTGAAGTAGACACAGGAACTAGCCCCCAGGATTAGAGCAGCAAGGCTAGGAGTGTCCTAGGAGAGGAAACAATCTGGGTGAAGACCTTGAAGAGAGAAGATGGCCCACTTAAACAAACCCAAATGGTTCATTGTAGTTTATTTACTGTAAGCAAGGAGGAGGGGGCAAGGAGTAAAGTGGCAGATACTGAGAGGTCTCCTAAGCCATGTTAAAGTGATTTAGCTTTACCTTAACAGGTGAGGGAAGGGTGTTAGACAGATGAATGACAGAGCAGCTTTGTGTTTTGGAAATATCACTCTGGCTGCAGTCCACGAAAGGTATTCGAGTTGGGAAGTACTGTAACCAAGGAGACCACTTAGGCTGCTGCTGAGGTCATCCAGGTGGGAGATGATACTGACCTGAGGAAGACAGTGACAGTGTAGATGAAGGAAAAGGGACAGGCACAGGAGATATATAGGAGGAAGTATCAGCAGGACTTGGCGACTCGTTGGAGGGTAAAAGAGAAGGTATAACTGTCTTGGGTAGCTGGGAGGAGGGGGATGGCATTCCCAGAAATAGGGATACAGGAGAGGGAGCAGTTTTAAGGGTGATGGAAGGAAACAGGCATGCTTAGTTTGGAGCATGCTGAGTTTGAGGTACCCGTGGGACATTACAGAATTGGGAGAAAGCGTAGTAGCATCCAGTGGGAATGATTTCAGAGCTAAATCTTACAATTTGCCCAACCCCCTACCCTCCCTCACAGCTACTGTCATATTCAATATAAGATGATCTGAGTTTGAATTTAGTGTCTTCATTTTTTTATATATATATTTTTTGGATTTCAACTAAAATTTTACTTCTTTCAGGAAATCTGTCTTCAACTTCTGGTCCCAGATAAATGACCCTCCCAAGCTCATTTAGTGTTCTGCTTAATCGGCATGAATTCTGTCA
>NW_020185333.1:3307829-3326991 GCF_003031525.2 Neophocaena asiaeorientalis asiaeorientalis | reverse complement strand
AGCTTGGGGTTGGGGCGGGGGAGGGGTTAGCTATGTGCAGTACACCACAAACCAGCTGTGAAATGGGAGCTTTTAGTTGCATTACCACATTATCAAATACGATTTATTTTTCACATGGACATTCAGGGTTACACCAAGAGGCTTAGTAAAAGCAGGAGAATTTTGTAATAGAATGTTTAGTGTTAACTCTTTCTTCTACCCTAAACATTTTCCTGTTTTCCCTAAACCTTCGTATTGTTCTTTCTTTTGTGTTAAAAGGAAAGGTTGTTAAAATATGATTATCCCAGAACTGAGAAGGCTCATCAGAGGATGACCAAGTGCCCTTTGTGAGGTGTTATTTTACCAAAGATGATGCCATCTGTTCAGAGACAGAGCAGGGTGATAATTAGCAAACTAGAGGAGGAATTTCTTATTAATGAATTACCTATACAGTGTCTTATTTGGGTATTAGCATCTATTGGACATTTAAGGAAGAGAAAGTCTTTCAAAGAAAAATAGATCCCCAACTATATAAAATGCCTCCCATACATGGGATTGAAAACCCTTTGACTCACATAAATCATAGGCTGTTGGGGCTGGTTTGGAGACTGTCTAGAGCAATGAATTACCTTGATGCCCTGCAGAGTTCTTGGGAGGCTTGACTCCCCCTTGAGCCCCGCAAGGACACCTCTAGGCCAGAAGTGGGACTGTCTGGACAGGCCTTTAACCAGAGAAGCTCTACTTGTACTTGTTTTTATATATAAATACTTCATTTGACAACATTCCAGGTCTGAAAGCACCCTGAGAACCTCTGATTTACTTCAGTTTTCTCTAGCTCATCTAGCCAGTTGGGCCAGACCAGGACCAGCTCTCCGGATTCCCAGGCTGATGTCTGTCCTCAGACAGTGGGATGCCTCTTGGCTTCTCAGAACATGAAAAATATGTTGATCAACATCCTCTGCTTCCAAATGTTCTGCCTTGCTTCAAAACACAGTTGCTTTGCTGTACTGTGAATAATTATGAGTTAAATAGGCAACTGATTAAAAATTATATTGGCCACATGGCCCTCTCAGATTTTGCTGACAGTATAATGGCTATAATTCATACTCTCCCACATGCCCCATGGAAAATAATCAAGTATGATGGGTCAAGTTTATCCCATTGGCTTGGCAAGCTTTAAAGATATTATTCTTTGGTTTGGAAAACTGCTAAGCAGTCCCCTGATCTTGAACCTTGGATCCATGTTGGCCATATTTTGTATATCCTAAAGATGCCTCAGCCTTTCCGCACTTGTCCATGTGGAGTCAAGTTCTCTACAAATGCTGATTTTTCCCAAGGACCTAATTTAGGTGCGTGAGATGGGAAGCCCCAAGGAGATGTTATTAAAAGATAATTTACATGGGCTTAAGTTGGAGGAAATCTACTCTCTAGGACTTTTCCTTTTAAATTGTTCAATGCAGTATTTTATTCTAGCTGCTCCTTTAGTCAGTCTTTCTGGTTTATATTTGTCCTCTGTGTTTTCCAACACATCCCTCTTCATCGACCCAGATAACTCAAGCTAGAAGGACAAATAGAGATGAATGAAACTGGGGATGTACAGGTGCTGGGGGAGAGAAGTTGCAGAGAGTGAACTCTGCCTATTTAAAGAAGATGAATGGACCAAAGAGAAGTTTGGGAAAGGATCAGGAGACCTAGGCTCATCTGCCCTAAGCAACTCTCTAAACAGCTGTACGTTTAAGTAAGCATGCTTGCACTTATTCTATATACATGTATTCAGTGCATACTGTATGCCAGAAACTTACTAAATATGGAGATATGGGCATGAATTAGATATGATCCCACCCTCAAAATCTCAGAGTCAGCTGTCAGGGACAGACATGGAGATAATTACCACCAGTGTTCCAAGCAGCACAGGGCAAAGAGCAGTTAAATCTGCTTGAGTCACGTGAGCTCACAGACAAATGATTATGACCTGAGTCACATACAAGTAATTAAAATGGAAAGGCAAGGGACAATGAGATTGTTCCCAAGGACTCTAAGGGTTTTTTGTGGGTTTTTTAAAACAAATCTTTTGCTATATTCAATAACCATAAGGCCCAATTCTCATACATATTTTTACAAATAAGTGTCTTCTTAGCTCAGGCCATAGAGATATTTTAATATGCACAATTGCAATCTGTTGAGATCAAATTTATTGCAATATTCATAGAGATTAAATACCTGAGTCATAATATGATATGCTTTTCTACAAAAGCTGCCCTAAACATCTTCAGCCTTTAAGGACATGTTTGTTTTTATGCCTATTCTTAATATTTTTTTATCTTATATCTATCTTTAATTTTTATTCACATTGGAGGCAGTATAAAGAAGTAGTTCCGGGCTTCCGCGGTGGCGCAGTGGTTGAGAGTCCGCTTGCCAATGCAGGGGACACGGGTTCGTGCCCCGGTCTGGGAAGATCCCACATGCTGCGGAGCGGCTGGGCCCGTGAGCCATGGCCGCTGAGCCTGTGCGTCCGGAGCCTGTGGTCCGCAGCGGGAGAGGCTACAAACAGTGAGAGGCCCGCGTACCACACACACACACACACACACACACACACACACACACACACACACAAAAAGAAGTAATTCCGAATATGGGCTCTGTTTTAGTGGCCCTAGGATCAAATCCTAGCTACTAGTTATGTAACCTCAAATAAAAAGTTTAACCCTCTGTCATACAGTTTTCTCATCTGTAAAATGGACATAATTATAGTACTTATTTCACAAGTGGAAAGTAAGAGGAAGCACAGTCCACGAGACCACCCTCACTCTGACACCAGTTGCAAGTTTGGGGGTCCTCAAGGTGACTCTTATGTTTGATAATTTGCTAGAAGGACCGACAGAACTCACTGAAAGCTGCTATACTCAATTGCTATTTATTACAGCTACAATCAGCCACATGAAGTGTCCAGGGAAATCCCAAATGTGGAGCTTCCAGTTGCCCTCTACCCTGGAGTTGTGGACAGTGCTGCTGTCCTGGTGTTGATGTGTGATGATATGCACAAAGTATTGCTAATCCGGGAAGCTAGCCCGACCCTTGGTGTCCAGAGTCTTTATTGACGGTCCAAATGGCTGATCTCAGCATCCAGCCCCCCAGAGGTCAAGCCTGTTCTCTCATGACTCGAAACCCTCACCATAAATCTCATCCTTAGACTTTTTGATGTGGTCCCAAAGCTCTCAGGTAAACGAAGATACTCTTATCAGGTAGGATATTCCAAGGGTTTAAGAGATTACCTCCCAGAGGCCAAGGACAAAGACCAGACCCCTCTTTGGGCAAGGTTAAATTTTTTACTACACAACCGATGTGTTGAATTAAGTAAGATGATGGTTACAATGGGCTTAGAATTTTGCCTAGTACAAAACAAGCATAAATTTTGGATATATATCTATTATTATTAACAATCCTTTTTGATCCTACAGCATCATACTAGATACTCTAGGAAATCTTAAAAAAAATTAACAAGGTGGAGTTTATAATCTTGGAGGAGAGATACTAAGTTTCAAGTAAAACCAACAAAAGCAGAATGAGGTTGAGTATCACAGTAAAGGAACAAGCAAACTGCTAGGGACCAGTAGAAGGGAGAGGTTACTTCCAGGCAGGGGTTAGGGGACAGCTGCTCTGGGAGGGCACCTGAGCGGCACTGAGGGATGGGGGTTCTGAAAAGGGGGGAGGGCATCCCAGACAGAGGGAACCACATGAATAAAATCAGAGATGGGAAAGCAAGGGCACCTTTGGGGAACAGAGAAGGGCTGCCATGGCCTACTGTAGAAGCAACAGGAGGAAGAAATGGGAAAGCACTGGACAGACAGACTGAGAGAGCTTTTCAATGTGCTGTTGAGCACTTGATGCCTTATCTCATAGACTCTGGGGAACCAGTGGCAATCAATACAAGGCCTAAAGAACACCCTGAAAGAGAATATGCTGTCTCTTTCCATATCTCCAGTCTTTGAAACATGCTCCTTTCTCAGCCGTATTACTCTCCCTCCCAATACCGCCCACTTCACTTGGCCAATTACAATTCATCCTGCAAGAAACAGCTCAAGAACTACTTCTGTGCACACCTCCATAGCGAAACACGTTATATGCCATCAGGACCTGTTTTCCGCCATACACAACCGTATTTTGTCATCTCTGTATACTCAGTGTCTGTATACTTGTAGAGTGGTTCAAAGGAAAAAAGGGAGAGAGCGAGAGAGGAGAGAGACATGAAATCTTGAAATATCTACAAAGAATTTAAAGAGCAGATATTTCTAGTTAATTTAAAGAGAAACTAGGACATACAGAGAGAGTGAGTAATAGTGCCTAGAGTAAGACAGAATCTTATAACTGCATGGCAGAGTCTTCTCAAGGTATCCCAAGGCTTTAGCAGCAATAGTAATAATAATAATAATGATAATAGGCAGAAGACGAGCTTACTTATACAACACTTATAAAGCACTTGCTAGGCGCCGGATATGCTCTACTTGATTTATGTGAACCCAGTTAATCTCTGCAACTCAGTGATGTAAGTACTAACATTATCTCCATTTTACAAATGAAGAAATTGAGGGACACAGTAGATAAGCAAATTGCAACAGAAATCCTGATAACAATCCTAGGATTGTAAAAACTTCGTCTTGCCAAATTCATTTAATTGCATCTGAATAAAAGACATTCGTAGAGTTGGAGACTGACCTAGTGTTGAGCTGTAACTTCAGTTCCTTGTGTTGGTTGGAATAAAGAGCAGTGTTCTTTTCATCTGAGGCGTATGTTTCCACGCCAGGCCCCTAATGCCTGAGAGCCCATGAGGATGGTTGTGTTCGAAGGACTGCCTGCTAACCTGTTCCAGCTGAACAAGCCACTTTTATTTTTCAAGACCAAACGTCTAGGAGGCTTTTTATTGACTGAGAACAAAAGCAGCCCAGTGGTTTAAGTGGATTGTGTAGTAATGGCCCAGCAAGGCTCCAGCAGGGAAGACGTCTTTCTGCCTCTCGGAGGTGGAAAGACCAGCAGAGGCTTTTAGCAGGCATGTGCTTGTCAGAACACTCCACTTCCAGGGTGGGTGTGTTTGCCTTCTCCTTCCCCTGCTGTGTGTAATGTACAAATTTCCTTAAAACCCATCATTTGGTGTAATTTACGCTGCTCCTTGTTGGATTTTCCCTGTTCCTTTTCCCTTTCCCCTGTCAGAGCTCCTGGCCTAGTCCTCCATTACCAGGAAAGAGAAAAACCCTTCTTGTTTTGAGGGGAATCTAGCTGAGGAGCTTCCCTGGATCTCAGCCATTCAGCAGTTTGTCAAATGAATCTTAAAGTAACCCTTCTCTGTGAAAACTTTCAACCCAAGCTAGGTGATTAGGAAGGTGTTTTTTTCCCAAAGTCCCCACAATAGATTCCATAGAAATGTCCCACAAAGCAATGAAATGCCAGTCATTCTGGAGTGAAGGGAACTGTCACCTAAATGCTAGACGAGAAATGAGCTACTGGCCGGTGTGTTCAGTCAGCGCAGTGCAGATTCATCACTGGCCAACCTGAGTCGGTGTGACGGGAGAGAAGTTCTCCAGCAATTTGACAAAATTCTCAGATGAGCCAAAAGTAAATAAATACCACTGTCAGGCTTGAGAATGATTTGCTTTTTGCAAATATGGTAAGTTAAATCTATAAGCACATATTCGTCTTAAGTGTAGCAAGTATGAAAGGAACGTATCTTACTTCTTTGCAGTGATTAATAATCCTTGTTAAAATAGGGTCATATATTCCTTTAATTCGCTGTTAATGAGTTAGAATCCTTGGATTCTTTAGATGGAAGAGACCCTAAAGCTCACTTCACCCCCCTTCCTAAATTTGCAAAGGGAGAAGTTGAGCTACAGTCTGAACCTAAAAGCTGAAGTTCATACAAGTGATCAGAGCAGAACCAGCCCTGGGATTCAAGGCTCAGAGCTGTGTCAACCACACACACACAAAAAAAAACTGTGTCCTCAACTGAAAGAAGGTTAGAGTGCCCTCTTGTGTCCCTACATGGAAATTCTTTATGTCTTTACAAAATTTTAAATCACTTTAATCTCTCCGTCAATTTTACTGCATTGGGGTGAAAGGTCAGACATGTAGCTCTGAAGACAAATCCTGTGATCATTATGTTATCGGAAGTAGAGGCACAATGCATTTGACCTACTTCATCAGTAAAGACAATAACATCATCCCTAGAGTAGTTTTGTGTGGATTCGGGTCTGGCTGACCTAGGTTTCTGTCCCCGGGCAGCCACTGGCAATCTTGGTAACCCTTGGTAACAGTTGCAAAACCAGCCTGAACCTCTGTCCCCTCATCTGTAAAATACAGATAATCACTGCCCTGCAGGACTGGCAGAGATCAAATGCAATCATGTAAGTCAGCCCAGCCTGACATTTGGTAAACAATAAACAATAAATTGAAATTATTAGTTATTTTCGGACGTGAGGTCTCACCAGCAAGTTCACAATGAAGGAACTGAAGTGAGAATGCTGTGGAGTGAACAGAATGTCCTTGGGATGCTTTTAGCTCTTGGATGAAGAGGTTTCCATGAGCTCTGGGGGCAGAGGAAGTACATTTTTAAAGGAATAACATGCTAAATATGTGATTCTTCCAAAATAAATTCTTCCTTTAGATGGGGAAGTTTAAACAGAGCTAGGCTTAATGGCTTTCCCACAGATGGAATCTCTTTCAGAGGTAACACCTGGTCTTTGGCACTAAGGGCCCAGCAGTCAAAAAAAAAATCTCTGCTCTGAAAGATAAAGTTTGAAAACCGGATCTTGTTTAGGGCATTGGTCCAGTTCTTTAAGAAGTCTTTCTTTATTGAGAGGGTAACCATATTAAAATAAGTAAAGAACAGAGGTGAAAAACAATAGCTGGATGAATTCACTCTTTGATTTTCATTTTCCTTAAACTTCTTATTTTATGAAACAAGCTACCTCAGCTTAAGTGTTCCGGCAAAATGGCACTAAATCGAGTCCTTTTGCCCCAGTGAACTTTCAAAGGTTCCCTCCTCCCTCCAGTAATTCTCACAGCCGTCCTTTTCACACATGTGGGAGGGAGATATCATTACGTACAATACAAGGAGACTTGACCTTTAAATGTTAGTGGAAGTGTGGAGTCTGGTGGTTATATCTTTCTTCCACTAGCTCATTGGAGAGTTGAGGAAGACAGTTCAATAGTGTGTAAGCGGGAAGCGGGTAGGGGCGAAAGGAACCCCTCACCTGTGCCCCTCTCTTTGTTTTCACCCAACCAGGGAAAAGGAAAGGAAAGCTTGGATTGGACACTGTCATCCACATACTTATCCTAGATACCACAATCGCTGGGAGGTTTATCGCACCGCAAGAGCAGATTAAAAAAAGGCTGGTCAGTTTGCTCGCCTCGCTCATCCTTTTGGGGAATCTGTTACTTCACATAAGACAAATATAGCACGTGAGGCCGGGGAATTTATTATTGATGGAAAGTTCATCCTCGGGCCCTCGCGTGGTTGCGGAGGAGCAGAGCTGGAACCTCTTGGCGCCGGCAGCGTGCCCCCAGTTCGGCGGCGCATGCGCACGCGGCAGTGCCATAGCCATAGACCGCCGCTGGCCGCGCTGTGCTCCCTTTGTGGACATCAATCATCGGTCAAAAAGTGAAAAGATATCCCCTGACTCATACTTGAAAGTCTCCTATTCATGTGGATTAACTGAACAATACATTTTGTAGCTGCTGTAGTTACCTCGATAGTATTTGTGAAACAGTTTCTGATGTTCAACTCGTTTTCTACTTTACGCTTTTGTCTTTTTACGCATGGTTTTTCTCCTTAGAATGCCCCTAAACATCTCTGTGTCTTGTTTATCGATGCTTATATACTAGCCCTTGTGTTCCAGTTTTGTTTTTTTTAACATCTTTATTGGAGTGTAATTGCTTTACAATGGTGCGTTAGTCACTGCTTACAACAAAGTGAATCAGCTGTATATATACATATATCCCCATATCTCTTCCCTCTTGCCTCTCCCTCCCACCCTCCCTATCCCACCCCTCTAGGTGGTCACAAAGCACCGAGCTGACCTCCCTGTGCTATGCGGCTGCTTCTCACTAGCTATCTATTTTACATTTGGTAGTGTATATATGTCCATGCCACTCTCTCACTTCGTCCCAGCTTACCCTTCCTGTGTTCCAGTTTTAACGCCAGCATACTGTGAAAAAGATTTTTCATGAAGGAAGTCCATCTCAACCAGAGGGAAGCCTCCTCTTGTACATTTCCACCTTCCCCTCATCTTTATGTGACACCACTCCACTCCCAATTGAGGTCTGCCCCTCTGGGCCAGGCACTGGGCAAGTTGAGGCAAGGAGGGACGGTCTGGCAGAGGAGAACCCCCTGGTGTGAGGGGGCCTGAAAACTGGGATAGGCAGGACGTGTGTTTGCTCTAGACAGGTTAATATCATGGCACCCCTCACACTGTCACTTAAAAAATATGTATTCGTGATTTATAGGGAAATGTTGAGGTGAAATTTTACATCTTTGAAAACTCCGCATTAGGTTATCTCCTCTCCCAGTTCTCTCTCCTCAGCCCTGCTGCCCTAGGATTCCCTCCTTCTCTCCCCTCCTCCTCCTGGCCTCTCAAGCTCCCTCCCCTTTCTCGGCAGATCAGTTTAGGTCCTTCCAAGCTTCTGTCTGCAGACTTGCACACCCGCACCCACTGCTTAATACTGCTGCAAGTATGTCAAAAGCCGTTAATGCCAGAGATGAATATTTCATTTGTGCCGAGCAAACAAAAGATACCACACTTACCAGGATTCTCTCTGCATGAACTGAAAATGACTTTTTTTATCCTTATCACATGTTCATATTTAAGATAAAGAGTTTACTATGTGCCTTAAAGAGAGATCTCTCTCTCTCTCTTTTTTTAAACATCCTGCCCATTTTGTAAGGAGTCACTGGTGAAAACCTACATCAACTGGCACCAAGTTTGTAGATTATCCCAGTGATACTTTTACATCCCTTGTTGACGGGTCCCTTCAGCCACCACTCTGATACTGTGCCCCTCAACATAGCTCTCCCTGGAAGCCCACGGTGCTGCCAGAGCTGCTGTCACGAGGCAGGAAGATGCCGGGGAGGGACAGGAGCTGGTGACAGCCTCCTCGGGAAGTGAGAGCCAAGCAGCAGGGCGTTTGGAGTCCAGCTGGACCCATGCTTTCTGAAGGGCCAGAGAGGTGTCCCTGTATATTCCCTGTCACCATTTGAGTCTGAGAGTAGTGGTCTCTCCAAACCTTAGAAGAATATCCTGACTTCTTGTTCAAATGATCTTGAGTGGGAATGTTTTGACTGCCTTAGTTTTAGAACTTTTGAAAAAAAAAATTTTTATTTCTTAAAAATCACAGGTTCATTAAAATGCAAACACTTTTGGTGAGACAGTGGGTTTGAGGGCCCAAACCTCATTTTTAAGCTCATTTTCTAAGAAATACTTTTGAAAGATTTCTTAGAAATTATATGAAGATAGAATCTTCTGGGCTCTGTGTAAATCAAGGCATAAATTCCTCTTACTTTTTCAGAAAAATTCAACCCTTTAAAATGGATTAATACATCACCAGGCTATCTCCCAGAACTCTCCAAGGTGGGTGGACAGTATGAGGAAGAGCTGTTGTTCAGCTAGACCTCTCAGTTTCTGCTCCCAACTCCACCTGAGGGCTGTTCTCTCTTCTTTTCCTCATTTGGAGATGGGAGAACATTACTGTCTTTCTTTGGCTTGAACACTTATCTTTTCTCTCTCTTTATAAAGCCTGATACTGCTCTCTCTTCTGCTGTTTGCACTGACCATCATTTGATCTAGTTGACCCTTTATTCCAGCCCAGACACCTTCTGGTTATCTGAATGACCTAGCTTCATTAAGATAGAGTGTAAGCAAGATTTTTGGTCTTTTGTGTTTGGGCATCTTTAATATCCTCTCACTGTAGTTTTTGCAGCTAAGATCTTATTCATTTTCCCAGAATAATTTTTTGCTATGTATATTTTACATGAATTTAGAAAAATAGATTGGACATTCAGTACCATTTTATGCAGCATCAGCTCCACTGGGTAACTGGCAAAACGGCTGCACCTGTTTTCTTGCAAGCTGCCTGCATTATTCTGGCCTCACCTGGTATGGTATAGGCTAATAATCAGAGAAAGAATATGAGATTACAAATCATATGACCTAAAGTTCAAACTGAGATAAAATAAACACGCCCTAACTGAACACTTTGACTATTCCTAACAGAAAATGCATGCACATTCAGTATATGTTTTAAGACCTAGCCTGCAATGAGCCATACTATCTTAATTTTGACAGCAGTAGTATGATGAAGTGCTGATAAAAATCTGGAGTTTAGATGGCTCTTTTAAAAATAAGCTCAAAATAATAATTGTCTTTAAAAGAAAATTTCCAGAATGATGATTATGTCTATTAGAACATCTTTATTTTTATTAGTAAAAATACTTCTGTGAAATAGTGGATTTTTTTCAATTCTTTTAAATATACTTTTCCAAGTAAATGAAGCATGTTTTTTTTCCTCCTGAATATAAGTTTTATCCTGATTTCATTTCAGACGGACCACTCTAGTGTCAACATATACACGTCGACGTGTACATAAATGCTTTGGCAACTAAGAGACATTAGTTCCAAACACCTCTATAGGTATCCCTACTATGAAGTTTTGCTATTTAAACATTTGCTATAACAACTTATAATAAGATTTGTTTTACCTGGAATTCACTACCTGAATGAAAAAATCTCATAGCAAATTCACACGTGTGGGCTAGCAAAAACATTCAAGTTGCAGGTACATCCAGGCCAGGAGATGGAGAAATGTGTCACATCCATGGCCCAGCTGCTCTCTCAATAGGCTCAATTGTACATTAGTGCTCTCAACTTGCCACGTTACTGAGTAGAAATATCTTCTAAGAAAGTGAAAAGGCTTTGAATAAAATCGGTGAACCCAAGAGGCCTGAAAAGCCCATACTTGCAAAGAAAAAACAAAGTGATAAAGAATGTTGAGGGAGATGATCTGACATAAAGCGGTCATGCTCACGTCCTTAAGAACTGTGCACTAGTATTTTAAATGTGCAAGAAATACAGAAAAAAACTTCTGAAAGTATGACTTCAGAATACTGAAGAAAGCTTCAAGAAAACTCTGGTGTTTGGTGTTTTAATGCTTTCTGTTATAGAAAGATTCGTTGTGGATGGTTATATAAGTGTTTGAGTGTTTTACTGGTATTTATTAAAACTGATAGGTTTTTTGAAGTTGGGGAAGTATTACTGTTTCTTTTTTTTTTAACATCTTTATTGGAGTATAATTGCTTTACAATGGTATGTTAGTTTCAGCTTCACAACAAAATGAATCAGTTATACATAGACATATGTTCCCATATCTCTTCCGGCTTGCGTCTCCCTCCCTCCCACGCTCCCTATCCCACCCCTCCAGGCGGTCACAAAGCACCGAGCTTCAAATAATGGATTATAGGTTTTCCTTCAACAAAAATCAGCTATCCAACATGCCTTTAGCGATAGATTGGATTTGGTTTTTTTGTGTTTGTTTTTCTATAGAAATCACTTGTGGATGTCTAATTCTATGATGTTAAAAGTAAAAAGTTCAAGAATATCCTTGGAACTTTCTCTCCCATATTTTCAAATTGCGTTGTAGTCACTGAGTTTATTTATTCCTGTTATTGACACAGGAGCAGACTAGAGATTGTTTATAATTATACTTTTAGTGCTAATTTATACTTAGCCTACATAATCCTGTGATTTTAATTTATTCCTTTTGATGTTAATTCTGGATGAAACCTAAAATAAATCCCTTAAGCTGCAAACTTCCTTTTTCTCAGTTAACTGCCACAGCAGAACCCTGAATATGAATGTTTAATGAGGTTTCACAACATTATTTAAAAACTAGAATTATTTGTTTCTCAGGTTGTGTCATTCAAGTAGAAGATAACACAAATTCCTTAATAATGAAATAATACTAATAATATGTTTGAGTTCATTCTGTTGGCCAAGGACTCTTCTGAATGCTTACCTAAGTGAATCACTTAACCTTCACCACAAACCATCGATGTTGGTACTATTGTTGTCCCCTGTTGACAGGTGAGAAACTGAGGCACAGCATTTCAGTCACTTAGCTAGTGAGCAGTGCAGCCAAGAGTATGTATCTAGGTAGCCTGGCACCAGACACCATGCTCTTAACCATTGTGGGAACTCTCCATGTAGCTTATCCGGAGCTACAGTGTTTCATCAAGGCAGGGCTCAGGACTTACCATTGGTAAATCTCTTCTTGCTAAACTGGCATCTTGTACACTACAACTCTGGGTCCTTCAGGGCTATGTAGGTGGAGAAATGACTTGCTGGGCCTGGAGAAGCCTGGTAGGAATATTTAAAAATTAACTGGCTCTCAACCCATTAGTGTTCTAGGGGCAGGGGATGAGAACAGAACCCTCCAATATCGACTCACCTTATGGATGGTGTCCAGTGGGAAACAGTCACTGGTGGCATTGACAGACATGCCAGTTAAGGATAAAAGAGGCGCAGGGTCAGAGATCCAACCCAGACACGTCAGCTGTCCATTTGGCTACCAGGGAGCTCAGTCTGGAGTGATATTTCTCAGCCTTTTTTCCTCTGTGGCCAAACTAAGGAGTCTTTTTAGCTATTTCTATGCCACTCCTTCTCACTATCCCCACCCCCGCAGTGATGAAATTTTAATACCACAGATACACTGTATGGTATATCTGTTTAGGTACTCTCTTTATACCTTGAACATAAAAAGAGTAAGATTTTTTCATTCCCCCAAGAACCAATTTTTTGTTCCCTTGGGGCGGAGTCACCCAGTTGAGAATACGTGGCCTAGAGGCACCAATACATTGAATGGTGTGAGTAAACACAGGGTGGGAGGGTGGCCTTCAGTGAACAGACTTGGAGGGGTTAATGGGCTTCAAGGTTAAAGGACCCACCAAGGGCAGGGTGGTACCTGAGGGAAGTGAGAAGAAGAGATTTTCTTAAATCTATGAGGTCAGGCGTTCTTTTTTTTAAAAAAAAATAATTTTATTTAATATTGGAGCAGAGTTGATTTACAATGTTGTGTTAGTTTCAGGTGTACAGCAAAGTGATTCAGTTATACATATACATGTTTCTATTCTTTATCAAATCCTTTTCCCAGTTAGGTTATCACAGAATATTGAGCGACTTCGTTTCTTTACGTTCTCTCTTATCCCTGAAACAGAGATACAAATTGACCTTTAAATGAAAGTTTTGAAACCCCTGGATGGAATTAATTGCCCCTACTTTCTGGCATGTATTTCTGTTAAACCACTGGTTGCAGGATGGGGTTTGGGTCTCCTCTGCTAGGCAGCGAGTCCCGAGGAGGATTCCAGCCTCCTCCTGTCTGTAGCATCGGGCCTAGAACTGTGCCTGTCACACCGTGCTCTTGGTGGACTTTTACAGGGATACAGGGTTTTCCTTGGGAGCCTGTTTGCCTCAAGTCCTGCTTTGACAAGTGGAGGTCAGGCGTTCTTTGACCTGGGTCACCATCCCCACCTCCCCGGATGCCACCCAGAGGTGTGATAAAGAAGATTTTCTCTTTTTCTTATTCTTCACTTCACTCTTGTCTCATTCTTCCCTCCGTGGCTCTACGTATAGTCACCTCATAATCTGAAGTGCCATTGTGTTGTGATGACGTGTATCACTTCAGGGTGTGTGATTTGAATTCTCTTAGTTTTATTTAGAGACCAGCTTCCCAAGAAGCTTGCTTTAAACTCTTTTTAATTGAGTTCAGAAAAATGGCTACTGTTCCAAATTGCAAGAAATGGGTAATGAAAGTGCCTTAACTAAAAACTGTCGTGTGCTCACTTGAGGTCTCCTAACTCCCAAATAGCAAACCTAAGAAAGAGTCAAGCAGCAATTGGTGTTCCAGATAAGGAGCCAACTGGCTGTCCCCAGTCCTCACAAAGCAGCTCATTTTCTCCTACTTGGTCCCTTAGATTATCTTGTAATCTAATGCTGCCTAGGAGGAAATACCCCTAACACTGGATAGACATCCTGCTAACCTTTTCTCATTCAAATATCTCTTTCCTTGTGATTTTGCTGCCTCAGTGACTTTATTCTGAACTCTGTGACCCAGTGCACGTCTGAAATGCTCTAATTAAACTTAAAGATCCTCATCTAATTACTTACTAGAAGGCATGATAAAGAAGCAAGGCGCCCCAATATTTTTCTTCTCTACAAAGAAGTGGTGATTATTCAGCTGGTCAAAGAGCAGGAGGCATTCCTAGAACACAAAGGATGGTAAAGAGAGCTTCTACCCAGATATGGGAAAGGCAGTGCACCAGATTATTATTTGAAGATTTGAAAGTAGTAGAAGACCAACCAGAGAAATTGATCCCCGGAAGTCAGAGAGCTTGTCAGCAAAGGATAATCTTACATTTATGGCAGTGAATGTCAAGCCTGGGTGTCTGATAGAATCACCAGGCGAGCTTTTCAAGTTTTTTATTCTCAACTCCCACTCCAGAGAGATTCTGACTCCATGGGTCTTGGGTGGGATCTTGGGCACTGGTGTTTTTTAAAAGCTCCCCCAGGGGATTCTGATGTGCATTCAAGGTTGAGAATTACTGCTTTAGATTACAAAATGCTTTCACATACATTATCCAGGGTTTTGTATACATAAAGAGGGGAAATAGAGACATTTTAATGCCTTTTGATTGTATAAAGAAACAGGAAGAGACAAGAGTGGTAATTGTGAAAATGAAAGGATTGCAGAAAAAACAGTTTTCAAAAATTGGAGGAGGGCTTCCCTGGTGGCGCAGTGGTTGAGAGTCCGCCTGCCGATGCAGGGGACACGGGTTCGTGCCCCGGTCCGGGAAGATCCCACATGCCGCGGAGCGGCTGGGCCCGTGAGCCATGGCCGCTGAGCCTGCGAGTCCGGAGCCTGTGCTCCGCTATGGGAGAGGCCACAACAGTGAGAGGCCCGCGTACCGCAAAAAAAAAAAAAGAGGAAAAAACCTTACCTTTGTAGGGCTAAAATTAGGGATGATATCAATCCATGGAGTGTAGAACATTAAGGAGAGGCCTGTATGTCCATATCTCCTGCCCTGTATGGATTATTCTTGAGATGACAACAAAAGTTCCCTACCCAGAAAAGTCTGAAAATACTCATCCAATATTTGATGACTATTATTTTCTAAAACCTTATTTAGTCCACTCTATAAAAGAGAAATATTAGAGAAGTAGAACATTTGTTATTAGGCAAAAAGTTTGTTAAAAAATATCACGTTAATATTTCCATGTGCATTCTGGGGTTTTGCACACAATCTGCATGTAGAGACAGACAGAGTGCCTCAACAGTGATCCTTACAGCTTTTGGATGGTTATAATGAATAGTTCTGCAGGTAAAAGTGGCAAGTAACAACCTTGGTTGTAGCTAAAGGATGAAGTAGAGCCAACTCTGGGCTCTCAGATTAGGGGGAATAGAAGTCAAGTCACAGTGAGGCAGAAGAAAGTAAGTTGTGATCAGAAAGTAGGATATTGCGTTTTGTGATTTTAGAAGTGGGCGATGACAAAGCTTAGGCTGTGACCAAGAGAGTGAGTGACAGCTACTGTCAACAAAGTAGAGGCTAAGCTATCATCTCCATGTCAACCAATAAGATGGAGATGGAGAGGAACAGTGCTTCAGGTACAGGAAAGAAAATCTTCCAGACCCTAAGTATTTAAGATAAGGAATTTCAGTTAATCACCCCTTCTTCCCTCTAGTTTCCAGCTAACAGAGAATGACTTATAATAACAGTAACAATAGTTCAGCACTTAGTACGTATCAGCATTGTTCCAGGCACTTTGCATGCATTCCAACCTTCACAACAATTTTTGTGACAATCGATACTATCATGCCCATTTTACAGATTAAAAAACTGAGACATAGGGTAGGCAGCTTGCCCAATATGGTTTATAAACGCTGGTAGACAGAGTTGGGGTCAGAGAATATTTTATGGAAGCTGTCAGCAAAAGTAAGTGCATAGAGTCCAGGAAGGGGCCTGGTGAGAGATGAGACTGAAATAATACATTGGAGCGGTATTGAGGAGAGTCCTAAACCCCTGTGTCCAGAGTTTGAACCTGATCTGTATCTTGAGATGATTGACTTTCAAATATGAACAAATCGGAGAGAGGCTGGACTGAAAGGACAAGTTAGGGTTGTTTTGGTCCTGATTAAAGGACTGGTAATGAGGAGGGTGGCAGGTGAAGGTTAAAGGAAGAGACATGTTTGATGTCTGTTGTAAAAGTCAAATGCAAAGATTTAGTACCTGGTTGGATGAAGTGGCTGAGGGAGAGGGAAGAATTTAATTAGAATCCGAGGTTTCAAGTCTGAGTAACTGAGCAGAACTTCGAGAGGCACTTTGTAGGGGTGAGAGGGACAGCATGAGTAGCTGGACTTTGAAAATCTGTAATTTGTTGTGTCAGCAGGCAGGCGTGGATGGAAGACCACAGGAGAAGTCGGAAACATAAATTTGGAACTTAGAAGAGTCTGAGCTAGAAATGAAACTTTTGGTGTCGTCTGCATAATGGTGCTGTGGTGAAAACTTGGGAAGTGGATGAAATCTCTGAGGGTGGGAGAAGGAAGGAATAAAGACCCTTGGAAAATGTTTAAACTGGGGAAAAAGAAGGAGGGAGAGGAGCCAGCAGAGGAGGCCAAAGGAGAGAGGTAACAGGATAGGAACACCCAAAAGTGTGCATCGTGGATCACAAGGGAATGGAAGGTTCCAGAAAAGGGCTGACTTAGCAGACCCTCAGAGAAGCTAAGAAGAATAAAGCCACTTGGAGTTGTTGATTCCAAGGTTATAAGGATCAAAAGTAGCAATAGAAGGATAGGAGGTGGCCTCCAACTGGAAGGAGGGAGTAGATCAGGGGAGACAAAGGCCACACGACTGGCCTCTTTTTCAAGAATTCAACAACTGGGAAGAAAGAGAAGATAGTCACTTGAAGGGGTAAGGCGTGTAATGGAAAGTGCTTTGTTTTGTTCTTAAGATAAAGAGGACCACTTAAATCTATTTTAGACAGTGATAAAAGAGCCATGGAGAGGATGAGTGAAGATGCACAGGCGCTACCAGGTAGTAGCAGCAAAAACACTTCCCGTGGCAGAAATCACAGCAGGGTGAGGTTCTAAACTATTTTCTAACCTTATCATAAAACAAGCCAGAACTCATGGAGCAGAGATCCCTACCAACTCCACACAGCAGTTCTCTTCGAGAACAAGGCAAGGACCAATGGAGCAGGGGTTTTTCCACCTCTTCTGGGGGAAATGTGTGAATTTAACCCATACATCCCAGGGCAGAGGGGGAGAAGTAGCCCTAAAGACAATCTTTGAAGAGTGAAATAACTTCTTTCAGGTGTAGGGAGAAGAGGAAACTGATAATAAATCTGGAGTGCAAAATATTAGGATTTTCTTTTTATAAGTATTATTTGCACATTGTATAACTTGTAAATATTCTGGTGAGGGTTGGGGCATTTTTATCCAGTTTTTTGAAAAAGAAATAGTTAAATGCACTTAAGTACCTGAATGTTATTCTCTCACTCTATGTGAGTGAGGCCAAACACTTCCTGGAAAAAAGTAAGTTGAAAGGCAAAAATATTGATAGTGGTTAATGAGCGAGTGCTGGCTTTGACTGCTGGAGGCCTCGGTAGGACAACTGCTGTAAACCAGTCAGCAAATGGCCTATTCCCTTGTCCTGTCTCTTCCCATCAAGGGGACGGAAGTGGGCAGTGCTGGGCACCCAGAATGGAAAAAGGAGGAAAGAGAGAAAGAGGGACTCCCGGTTCCCAGGGAACGTGCACACCCTCCCTCTTCTGTGGGATGGGCTGGGTACCCTGTGTATTCAGAAATGGTCCCTGGGGCCCCATCGCTGTCACAGTGCCGCAGAATCCTCAGACACAGAGAAAAGCCTCAGAGGTTGTTCGCATATCTCCCTCTGGACATGAAACTGGACTCAGCACCAACGAGAGAATACCAGAGAGGATTTGCTCTCCTCCATGCTTGGATAATGCCTATTCCCTGATACCCAAAGAAGAATTAAGTATTATGCGGAACTCACACTATATTACACACTCAATCCCGAACAGCTGGGCTGCTGATAAAATCTAAAAAGAAGAGAGAACTGGCTGTTCTCCATCTATACATAATGTATTCGTAATAAATCTCTTGATGAGGAGGTATGAAGATCTCCTATTTCTGTGCAGCCCAAGGAAGCAGAACATTCGGCAAGTATCCAGTGAGTCCCATTAGCAGAGACAACCAGTATGGAAGCTCCAGGTGGACTTGCCCCACATTTCTATTAGTAACGGCAATTTTCTTTTTTACCTTAAATATGCTAGTAATTCTCTTGCTTGCAGAATTCATTTTGCCTAAGGATTGATAACTATGCTTTTTCTTAATAGTTACTGAATACCCTCCATGTTCTAGAGACTACATAAAAATAAAGCATCGCTTGCCACCTTTTTTTTTTTTTTTGCTTTATTTCTGAGAGGATAGAACAGTAAAGCCATTCCCAGAATGATTTATTTTCAAGAAAATGGAAATAATAAAACATGAAACAGTAGAGTTGTGTAAAATCCTATATTATGTATGAAATGCCTACTCTACAATTTAGTAAAAAGGATAACTGGTGACAGTCGAGAGTATTCTATATGAATATAAGGATTTTGACTCTGGTGTGGGTGGTAGTGATTAAGAACAAGGTTGGTAGTGTCAGAACATGACACTTTCCGCCTAGGTTTTGCTTGCAAAGTGCAGCCGCCTGTGTGGAGCCCCCCAGGGTCAGGGCCAGTCACCAAGCCAACCAAATAATAATGGTTGACACCAGATAGAAACCAATGACAAAACAAAAGATATTTGTTAAAGATAATTTTTTCTTAAGTTACTGCTGAAGTATTTTCTCACTATAGTTAGAAATGTGTCTCTCGTGGTCACTTAGACTTTATAACAATAAGATCATCTCAGTGTCTAGGAGGATCCCTACCCTCTTTAAGGAAGAGAAATACAACATGCATTTGATCATTTAATAGCAGATTTGGCTTATTTGATCATTCATTTAAAAGCAGATTTGGCTTATTCAAAAAGAGGGACGTGGGCTTCCCTGGTGGCGCAGTGGTTGAGAGTCCGCCTGCCGATGCAG
>NW_020185333.1:3266974-3306462 GCF_003031525.2 Neophocaena asiaeorientalis asiaeorientalis | reverse complement strand
CCCCGTACCCCAAAAAAAAAAAAAAAAAAAAGGTATTTATTAATTAATCAATACCTTATACCAGCAATGTATGAAATTATAGTTTTACCGCAGGCTTGACAGCTGCTAGTAAGACTATGTTACTCTTATTTGTGTTTATTTCATCCCTAGCAAGCTTGAAAATTTTTGCAAGTATTTGTTCACAATATTCTGCATGTGTGCTTGGTTCTAAATTTTTGTTGTTGTTTTCTTATCAATTGGATTATCTGTCCCAGCTCCAGTCTCAACCCCTCTCCTCACATTTATTGCTTCATATAGGCTCCCATGATTCATTCAGTTACTGGGTAGACGAAAAGTCCCCAGTGGGGCCTGACCAAACCCCAGCTATCAAACGCCTCGCCAGGATCTCCTTGGTAAAGAAGCTCATGAAGAAATGGTCTGTGACTCAGAACCTGACATTCCGAGAACAGCTGGATGCTGGGATCCGCTACTTCGACCTGCGCGTGTCTTCCAAGCCAGGGGATGCCGACCAGGAAATCTACTTCATTCACGGGCTTTTTGGCATCAGGGTCTGGGATGGGCTGATGGAGATTGACTCATTCCTCACACAGCACCCCCAAGAGATTGTCTTCCTGGATTTCAACCACTTCTATGCCATGGACGAGGCCCATCACAAACGCCTGATTCTCCGGATCCAGGAGGCCTTTGGGAACAAGCTGTGCTCAGCCTGCAGTGTGGAGAGTATGACGCTTCAGACGCTGTGGGAGAAGAAGTGCCAGGTAGGAGGGAACAGAGATTAGCTTCCAAGGGCAACAACGGAACTCTTTCTGCTTTTTCTGTGTCACCAGCTCTAAGGCAGCTCACTCCAGGGCTCTTGGGTCAGAAGGCATAGATTGTTTGGGATGATAAAGATCTGCACACCAGTTCATGGGCTCTAAGACGGCTCCAAGGGCTCCCCTGGGCACAGCTGAACTGGGATTAACTTGTTTGGCAATGGCCTGGCCAGAACCAGCCCAAGGCAGAGTTGTGAAATAGGACCAGTTGGCCATTACCATTTTTCTGTGTCCCATTGTATCTGTTTTCACACTCCTAGTTCTCCTTAGATTTCATCTGTCCCATCCTGTCTTCAACTCAATATCAGATAATCCCTGCCAAATATTGTTTGATTGCATTAGCTGACAAAGGCACGTGAGGTGATTCGTCTCAGAGGTGTTAGTTAACATTTTGAAAGGCCGTCTCCACAGAGTTTGGGTCAGCGGGGAAGACAGTTAAGGAAGGAAGAACCCGCAAAGGGATCAAGGCCAGAGGAACATCCCTAAGTTGAGAAGAGCCCCAAACCCAGACCCAGGAAGGACAGACTCAGGAAAAGGAGCGCGGGCCTCAGATATATTCTGTTCTGGTCCCAGAGGATGGTGGATAGTGAGAGAGGAGAGCTTCAGGAATGGTCAGGCTCCAATTTAGACTCTCTTTAAAAAAGAAAAAGCAAAAAAGTACCTTACATTCACAGTTGCTCCCTTACTCATAGATGCATTAACCAAAGCATCTGAAAGAGGCAGTGATTTTTGAACTGAGGGAAGAGCTTTTAATTAGAAAGCAATGAAAGATTATTCCTTTGCAAATGTATGGTGAACACTAAGTATGTGCCGAGCTCCATTCTAAGCACTTGGGATAAATCAGTAAATAAAACAAAGATCCTTGCCCTAATGGAGATTTCATGCAGGTGGACGGAGATAGATCATAGATAATAAACATGATAAATACATTATAGAGAATGTTAGAAAGTAATAAGCAACGGAAAAAGAAAGCCAGGCACAGTAAGGGGGAACCAGGGATCTATGGGTTGGAGGGTTGGTCACAGTTTTAAATGTGTTGATCAGGGTAGCCCTCATTGAAAAGATGACATTTGAGGGAGTGAATCTATTGGAGGAAGAGCTTCCCCAGCAGAGGAACCAGTCAGAGCAGAGCCCCAAAGCAGGAGGGTCCCTGACATGGTTGAGGAAAAGCAGGGGCCACGGGACTGGAGAGCAGAGCAGTGGACGCGGTCAGAGAGATAATGGTTGATCAGGGAGCCCTTGAAGGCACTGAAAGGACTTGGCTTTTACTCTGAGTGAGGAAGGTTCTGGGAGGGTTCTGAGCACAGGGTGTTGTGGCCTGACTTAAGTTTTGATGGTATCCCTCTGGTTACTAGGAAGAGCCCTGGAAAGACAGAAGGGAAGTACAGAAACCAGTGAGGAGAGTAGTGGGAAGTGGTCAGATTTGGAATCCACCAGAAGTTAGACCTAATAGCGTTTCCTAACTGTTGGGATGTGAGGATTCCAGGATGACTCCCAGGCTCAGCCTGAGTAAACACCAGGAAACAACCAGGGAAACACCAGGTGGTTTTGCACACCCGTGAAAGTGCTAAAGGTCTTTGAATCTACGAAGACTAATGAGTTAACTCTTAGTATCTGTTAAGTTTTATCTAAGCTATTTTTCTTCACTAAAACTTTTGTAAGTGATATTTTGTCAAATATTTATCACACCTCTCCCCTAAACCTAAGTTTATATCTATTCAGACTCGCAAGTCAAATTTGGAGAGATTTGGGCTTCCCTGGTGGCGCAGTGGTTGGGAGTCCGCCTGCCGATGCAGGGGACACGGGTTCGTGCCCCGGTCCGGGAAGATCCCACATGCCGCGGAGCGGCTGGGCCCGTGAGCCATGGCCGCTGAGCCTGCGCGTCCGGAGCCTGTGCTCCGCAACGGGAGAGGCCACGACAGTGAGAGGCCCGCGTACCGCAAAAAAAAAAAAAAATTTGGACAGATTTTTCCCCAGTGAAATCTCTCTCTTACAATGCTAAATAATACTAGTAACAAGAGCAATAACACATTTATTGAGCCTTTACAATGTACTAAGTACAGGGATTAACTCATTTAATCCTCTCAACAACACTATGACATAGGCTGTCATTATTATCCTCATTTTACAGATGAGAAAACTGAGGCAGGGAGTAATTAAGCACCTTGCCCAAGAGAACATTGTCAGTGAGCCACAAGGGCCAGGACTCAGTCACAGGCTGTTGGGCTCTACGAGTTCCCACATCCTTCAATGCTCTCCCAAGGCTGTTCACACATCTTGGTGATTTTCACAACTAGTGTCCTAGAGGATGCTAATAAAAACACTTTCTCCTTATTCAAGAGCCCTATTATCAGAAGGTCTCAGAGGGTTAGCAGAATGGGAGACAGGGAACACGGATCTTCCGTGAGAGGGCTTTTGAATACGAGGATTCGGGTAAGGTTAAATTTGAGTCCAGCTAAATTTATAAACAGGTATCTGTTATAGTTTTGTAATTTTATGCACAGATAATATTCTGGATGGGCTGCCACATTGCATACTAAATCATTTAGAAATTTGCAAGAGAAACAGGTAATTTCAGGAATAATGAATCATGTGGACAGTGAATTTCTAGCAGAACAGTAAAGATCTGTTATAGTTTTTAAGTATGGGCTAATCTGTGTCATTCAACAACCAATACCCCTAAAATTATGAAGGAAAGAGACTGTGATGATGTGTCAGAAAAAGGGAGCATGTCATCAATTTGAATTCCAGGATTTCCCTGCTCCCCTTCCTTTCCCAGAGGTTTCCCTGCTAAACCTCTTCTTAAAAGCTAAAGAGATCTCCAACAGAGCCCTCAATCATCTGCCCCCTGCTGGGGCAGTGCCATATTGGTGGTTAAACTTTAAATATTCATTATGTAATGAGCTGCCTTGCATGTAACCCCCAGAGTATTTTATTACTACAGTTTGATAGAAAAAAGTGTACTACCATTCAGTCACATTTCATTTACTCAATATGCAGTTATATCACAGCTCACAGGTATGTATTGGTATATTAGTGGTTATGAGTTTTGAGGGTACAGTGAATTGGAAGATTTCATCTACAACTTGGCAGTATTTAGAATCTTAATGAGAAGGTAAGAATATGTGCCACTAGTAAAATATAAGATAACTGATACATACAATTACCAGGCAAAACTGCCTCAAATGTGCTGTATGAAAAAAAGGGTTTTGTAATCCATCAATTGAAAAATAGTACATAGTATAAATCTGCATCCCAGGGGCCCCTGTAAAAGAATGATCAAAATAAGAAGAGGTCAATTAAAGAATAATTCTTAAAGGAAATGAGATTTTAAATCTGAGTCTCAAGAGAAAACCTGCATATGAATTGCTGAGCTGGAGGGAAGAATATCTCAGACAGAAAATACAGCAGAGCGAGGTCGGGAGTCAGATGCAAAACACAGGCCCTGGGCAAGACTTACTGCCCCCCAGAATTCTGTAGAATGAGGACTGGTTTGCTAAGCCAAGCTCCTACCGTAAACAGAAATTGCCCCTATAACCTTTAGGATCAGATTACTTGAGAAGGCTCTTGAGGAAAGCCATAAAGCCCCTTTTGTAGAATGTGTCCTTTTTGCTCGTTCTCCAAGACTGAGTGAAGAACAGCGCTTTCCTTTCATCCCCTGACCCTCTGCTCAGGGGCCAGGCAGCGTGGGAAATGGTCTGACAGGCCCTGTCGAAGGATCACACAGCCTCCCGCCTCTCCCACAGTCCATCTCACAGCTCAGCTTTTCACACTTAAAGATGCTGGAGACCCCAGCCTTCCAAACTAGCCAGTTACAACACCAGCGGGAAATCTTCCCCAATCTCCCAGGCAACCTGCTTACGACGAGCCTGCGATTAACCTCATTAACCCGTGTGTTTACCACCAACATCATTAGCAGGCAGTCAGACATTACTCAAAGCCATGAAAAGCAGCAAGAACCAGCCTGTGCAGTGCTTTGAGCCTGATGCTCCCTAGCTCTAGGCCTTCAGGAGCAGTTAGGCTAAACGCTCCCCGGAAACAAGACACACATTCAGAGCTCTTGCCCTTGGGTGCCAGGAGAATTATGCTGTCAGGCCAGCTATTCGAGGATTGCGGTCCAGGGAGTGTAAATACACACAATGGACATTCCTCCAGGGAAGAATCGCTGGTACCCGGGAGGAGAAAAAGCGTAGTACTTCTGGAAACCTAAGCATCAGAGCTCTGAATTGGGACAATCGAAATAGCAATTCCCTGTCTCTCTGCTGCCTTCAGAAACTAATTAATACCGTGGATGTGGCTTGCTAATTATTTGCAAAATCACCACCATCCTGAGAGGTCCCACTGGAGACCCATCCGGTACTCGAAGTCTTCCCTGCCTCACGTAGCTCACTCCCTCCCTCTCCCAGGAAGGGCAGTTTCATTCAGAGTCAGCACGCGCAACTGAAAACCTACATCCTCCCAAATTCAGTTCAGTGTATTGATCTCAACCCAAGAGCTAAGGGTCAATTTCGTGAGCATAGGAGTCATAACTTATAGACAGGACTAACCGCTGAGGTTCTCCACCTGGGGTCCAGAGGTTCCCAAGGGGAGTGGGTTAGGGTAGAATTTAAGAAGTCTGTGAATTTGGATGGGAAAAGCACTACATACTGGCTTTTAACCTCTAACTGAATATCAGTATAACCACTGATTATGTGTGAGCAGTCACCCATGGCAGTGTCGGCAGTGTCGGCAGTGTTGGCAACTCGTATGACTTTGTCCCCACAGAAACCACAGATATTCATTTAGTGCAGATATCTTGAAATATTGTGTATACTCATCATTTACTCAAAATTATGGAACTTATTAGACTTAAAACAAAATATTTTTATTTCATGAGTTTATTATGAAGTGCATACATTAATTTATTTATCACAGATTTAATTATTATATTGATAGCTGCATTTCCATCTCATTGATTTTCTTTGTAAAATAGTTATTTTAGACATTCATTTAAAATAATCTGAGAAGGGGTTCAGGAGTTTACCATACTTCCAAAGGTGTTCATGACCCCCAAAACGTTAAAAACTTCAAGTCAGGCATATAGCAAGTGCTTAAATCTTTGCTTATTAATTTTTCTAAAAAAATATGTATATAAAAATTTTTGAATTTCCACGTATGTTTGTATTTGTGCGCCTTTCCTCCTAGCAATCCATCAGTGCAAAGCCGAGGAGTTAACACTCAGCTTGTTCATGAACTGCCCTCCTTTATTCGTTCTGAACGTTTCAGGTTCTCATCTTCTATCACTGTCCCTTCTACAAGCAATACCCCTTCCTATGGCCTGGAAAGAAGATCCCAGCGCCCTGGGCAAATACCACAAGTGTGCACAAGCTCATCCTCTTCTTGGAGACCACGCTGAGTGAGCGCTCTCCCCACGGATCTTTCCATGTGTCTCAAGCGATCCTCACGCCCAGAGTGAAGACCATCGCCCGGGGCTTGGTTGGCGGCCTCAAGAACACGCTGGTCCATAGGTAAGAATTTGCTTCCTTTTCACAAGTGAGGGTTAAAAAAAATGTTTTTATCTTGATTCTCTTCTGAATAAACAGCAAACAGCAGTAAAACCATATACTTTGAAGATTTAAAATAACAAAACAAAACCCAAAAAACCCTATATTTGAAAAAGTTGTGTACTTGAGGTGTCTTGCATTAACCGTGGCCAAAGGATCTCTAAACACTCTGTTAAAATGTACGTATTATAACATAAATACCCTCTAAATTTCAATATGGAGACAAAGCACTTTCGGCCACCAGCAGTCCGTTCACGTCTGGCTGGAGGTGCCATCGTGTTCCTGCCCCTGCCCTCGAAGCTGGCCCAAGCTCTCACTCTCTTAAGAAGCATTAAATGAGACTGCTGTGCCAGGCAGTAGGGATTCAGAGATGACCCTCCCAGGATTTAGGGTGTCCTTTCTCCCTTCCTTAGTGACAGTGAGTCCTAAGAAGCAGCTCAGGATGCCACCTACCATGCCACAGCTTCAGATATTTCCTCGGAGCAGAACTGATCCTGACTGTACAATTAGGCAGGAGAAGCTCCAGAAACGTTGCGTTAGATGATGTTCGTTATCCTGGGCACCAGTCAATGATAGGGGTTGTCAAGAAAAAGGATGGCTTGTGTATATGTACATGTATGTGTGTATGCCTATGCCTGTGTATAAAGGGAATGTTATAAATACATTTGGCTAATAGGGCATCCCTCACAATCCAAGCTGAGGAAACCAGTATGTTTGGATAACAAGGGATATTTACGAGAATCACTTTGGTTCCCGAGTTCCAGGTGCTGAGCACCAGAGTTCAGATAATGAAAGGTTCATCAAAAAACGTGTCCCTGTCTATTTGGGTAGTTTGGATATGACTTCTGATAACAGGTGTTCACCTGGCAGGAGTTTGGATGACGAACTGAGAGCTTCTGATTGTGCTGGCCATGAACAGAACCAGAAACCTCTTTCTGCGTGGCTCTACTAAGTCTTCACTGAATTACCTGTGCTTAACTTGGGAAAGAGAGTTTCATAAACCAAGACCAGAATCATGAACTTTCCTTTTTATAGTACATGCTCATATATCCATACCATTTCCTCATGCCTTTGGTAAATTTGTAGATTAACATTATTTATTTATGCAGCGATGAACAGGAGCTAGGTCCAAAGACACAAGATGAATAATCTAGTCATTGCCCCCACAGACGTACATTCTATCGGGGAAAATAAACATGTAAATTTCTATGTAACACTGAGAAAATCACTATAATAAAGTCTGTGCAGAGAGCTGTACTTGTAAGGAAGAGGAAGTCTTTAAAAATAAGGATGTGTTATATCTGTATAGTGTATTCTGAATATAGAGCACCCTCTTGCAGATGATTTCATTAGGTTCTTAAAGTAAGCCAGCCTCCAGGAGGGCACGTTGTCTAAAGCATGTTATTGTCCCCACTTCAGATGGGCCCAATGAGGTTAAGTGACCCAGACCCCCAAAGCTGGTAAGAGTCAGTATTACATCCCATCCGTGGACTTCTGATTGTTGGACCATTGCCCCTTTCAGCATCCAAGCACTGGCTTGTATGTCGCACATTTCAGTGCCCTGTTCCTTTCTGCTCCACTGGTCTGTGATTGTCTCACTAGCACCTGAATCCGGTCAGCTCTTACTGGCTACAATTCTGAACCCACAAAGTCACAATGCTTTTCATACTCGTGAGCTCCTGCATCTTTAATCTGGCTGCAGATGAAGCACAAGGCTCTTCCACTGAGAGGTGACGATGGCGCACGCGCCCAAAGTCCCAGCGTCCTAGCACGCCAGAGCCTTAACCTGCTGGCTGCAAGCACACGTCTGGGAGATTGGAAGGATACGGGGGCATCTCACCGCCTGCTGGTCACAAGAATATTACCGAGATGCATTAGGATTCCTAGGCCACCACATCAGCTGCTTTGGTCAAGTTTGTTCCCAAACACCAGCACGACATGTGACTGTTATTTCCCCTGGGCTATGGAACGAGCGTGTTGACTTAAAAAAATATATATGCACAGCGTGAGAGCTGCGAGTTAAGTTTTATTGGGGGCAGAATGAGGACTGAAGCCCAGGAGACAGCGTTTCAGATAACTCTGAGAAGCTGCTCCAACGAGGCGAGGGGGGAAGCCAGGATACATAGGAGTTTTGCAACAAAGGGCAGGTAGTCGGGAACGTCAGAAGATTATTGCTAATTAAAGAAAACCAGACATCTCAAGTTAAGGAATTTAGCGCTCTTCTATGTACGGAAGATGCAAGAGTCTTGGCTCACTGAAATCATTCCTTTGCTATGCACCTCAGCCATCTGGGGCCAGTATCCTGACACATCCTGAGTTTCCTCAGAGCTCACCGCAGGGAGTGGCTGCAGTCCGACGGCTGCTAGATGGCAGGTATTCTTTTGAGCCCTGAGTTTCCTCGGCTCACATTTGAGGGGTATAGTCATTGATGACTGTGACATCCTTTGTTTATTGACATGGCAGGAAATATTTCATTTCTCAAGCATATGGGAGAAGCAGTTGTCACGGGCCTTCCCTGAGAGCCAACACCCAGAAGGTCTGTCGTAAGGCACACGGGGTGCTGTCAAACTGGGCCTGGGCACCAGTTATCAGCTTAACCGAGAGGAAAAGACAAGGTATATTTTCCTGTAAATGTAGTGGTGGTTTTCTCAGCAGGCAGTTAACCCCCCACTTCCCGCTAACTCTTAGGTCAACTTTGGACTTGAGATTTTGTTTGCTTGAAGCCATGAAAAATATATCCATTCTTATCTCCATTTCATAAAGATCTTCTTGTGAGGTTCTGTCTTGGTCTTTCGTTTGGAACATATTTCTCTGTCTCCTCTTTTGCATGACTCTCTGTGCCAACTACCTCCCCAGTCTTGAAGGAGTGACCTTGTGCAGGTGATGTCCCGAGGGCCCAGAGCTCGGGGCACAGGGGGTGTCCCCTGTGTGGTGCCTACCTGCTGTGGTGCGCCTACCTGCTGTGGTGCAGGGGTAAAACATAGCCATTCTGACTGAATTTCTAAGGTAGTTTTCCCTAGATTCTTAGAAACCTTGCACTCCCACTGAAATCAAATGAAAGCAAATTTTGCCTAAGCCTGAGGGCACAGCGGCATGGGGCCGCAGAAGGGGACACAGACTGAAACCAGAGGCCCAAGGTTGAAGCCTGACTTGGTTCCTGTTTCGGACTGAATTGTGTTCCCTGGAATTTCACATGTTGAAGTCCTAATCTCCAGTACCTCAGAACATGGCTATATCTGGAGATAGGGCCTTTAAAGAGCTGGTAAAGTTGGGCTTCCCTGTTGGCGCAGTGGTTGGGAGTCCGCCTGCCAATGCAGGGGACACAGGTTCGAGCCCTGGTCTGGGAGGATCCCACATGCCGCGGAGCAGCTAGGCCCCTGAGCCACAACTACTGAGCCTGCGCGTCTGGAGCCTGTGCTCTGCAACAAGAGAGGCCGTGATAGTGAGAGGCCCGCACACCGCGATGAAGACCCCCGTTTGACGCAACTAGAGAAAGCCCTCGCACAGAAACGAAGACCCAACACAGCCAAAAATTAATTAATTAATAAACTCCTACCCCCAACATCTTCTTTAAAAAAACACACACAAAAAACCCAGACTACCTTTGACAAATTTCCTGAGGTCTCTGAGCTGTGGTTTTTCTTACCAGATAAGTGGGGTTAATAAAACCGCACAAGATTGTGGAGTCTTAACAAGAAAGCGTCTCCCACAGTGCCTGGCACAGGACAGGCATGCCATGCCCGTCCCTGCACTGGACCAGCCCTGCTCTCAGTGGGCCTCTAAGCCAGGGAGAAGTTTCTGAGCTGCTACTCTGCAGCCCTCGGGATTCAGTGCCTCACGGCCCCACGGCAGTATCTGACTCAGCCGTCTGCACTGATCTCTTGGTAAAGAAATCTTGGTAAAGATGTCTTGGTGAAGGCCAAGAGTTAAGAGAATAGAGCGGCCCCTGCTCAGTGGGTTCTGCATTTCCTGGTTATTCTATCCTTGTGCGCAATCCTGGTTATTTGATCCTTGCCCTGGGGAAGGCTGACACGAGAACCCGAAGCTGACACAGAGCTCTTTGTCACGGAGAGGAGACCGCAGGTGCTGGCCTTTCCCTCTGCTCGGCCTCCAGGCCTCCAGGGATCCTCCACGGGCTGGCTTGACCAAACCTTTCATTCTCATTTCCCCCTGATGACCAGAAGGTGGTGCCAGAATTTCATACTTAAACATGGACAAGCGGATTTTTTAAAAGAAGGCTGAAATGCATCAGGCTCAGGGCTGCCGTGGCCTTCGTGTGGGCCACTGTGTTCCAGGTCTCTGTCTCCAAGGGATGACTGCCTTTGTGACCCTTCCCTCTCAGGACACATTTTGTCACCTAAGCAGCAGGATGTGACCACATTAGGAAGTTTCCTTACCCCCACCCCCAAATCTCTACCATTTATGATTCCTTCTCTGGTCCCCAACACTTACAGAGTACTTATTATATCCCAGGCCCTCTTCTAAGTACTTTACACATATTACTTTATTTAATTCCCCCAAATCTATATGAAGTTTTATTATTATCCCCATTTTACAGGGGGAGAGACTGAGGCACAGAGAAACTGAATAGGTTATGGTCAAATCAAGGGTACCACTAAATTGTCAGGAGTCCCAGTTAAGAATGGAAGTACCCCTGTGATGTTGGCTTATTAAGTCATAATCAGCTATGAATATAAAAATGCAAATCAATTTGTGAGATGTGTTTTAGCCCATGGCTGATCACAGAGTCTGCTGAGCGAGGGAAGAGACCCAGGACTGATTACAGCTGTCACGGTAAAAGGAAAAGAAAGTGGAGAAGGACAAAATGCTTCAAGACCTTGACAGGGTTGCCTAGAGAGAGACTGAGAAGTTGAATGTACACTCAGAGGAGGGAAGACAGCTTCAGAGGCACAAGGCGGGGAGAAGATGAAAACCAAGGACAGTGTTACCAAAAGAAGAGAAAGGGGCCATTAAGAAATAAACTTAGCTTATTTTCAGTTTTTACCCAGAGAAAATCCTTCCTAAAAGAAACCTCCAGTCTCTTAACCAAAACATAAGCCCTGGTTTGTGTCTTCCTTATAGCATCCTCAATGTCACAAGTATTTAGTGAGCTATTGTTACCATGATGCAAAACTGAGTACTTCATTACTCCCTCCTCTATACCACCCATGGTATTTTACACTTACTACTAATATAGGAACTATCTCATTAAACTGTCATCCTTTGTTTACATCTCTGAATTGTGAGCTTCTTTGGATAACATTCTGGCTTTCACATAGAAATTATAACATGAGACTGACAGATTGCATTTGTAAGACAACTGAGCAAGCATTGGTCCAATAAGAAGTCACACGTGCTGCTGGAATCACTGTATATCCATATGGCAAAAGTGAACCTTGGCCCCTGCTTCACACCATATGTAAAAATTAACTTGAGATGGATCTTAGATCTAAACATAAAGGCTAAAATTATAAAACAGGAAAGTATCTTGTGACTTGGGAGTAGGCAAAATTTCTTAGACAGGTCACAGAAACCATAAAAGAAAAGAAAAGATAAATTAGACTCCATCAAAATTAAGGAATTCAGCTCACCAAAGTATGCCATTGAGAAAATTAATAGGCAAGCTACAGGTGGGGATAAAATATTCAAAAAGCATATCTGACAAAAGGCTAGTATCCAGAATATATATATAACATCTACAACTCAACAATTAAAAGAAAAAGAGCAAAAGAGAGAATGGGTAAAAGAACTGAGCAGATGCTTCCCAAAGAAGATACACAAATGACCAATAAGTACATGACAAACTGCCCAACATCATTAGTGATCAGAAAAATGCAAACTAAAACACTGTGAGATAACTTTACACATCCACTAGAACAGCTAAAATTAAAAAGATTTATAGCACCAAATTTAAGAGAGGATGTGAAGCAAACAGAACTCGCATACTTTGTTCATGGAATGTACAATGGAACGACCTCTTTGGGTAAAGGTCTGGAAATTTCTTATAAAACCAAATGTAAACCTAGCATATAATAAAACAACTTCACTCTTTGGTACTTACCCAAAAGAAATGAAAATAAATGTCCACAAAAAAGACTTGTATAAGGATGACCGTAACAGCTCTATTCATAATATCCAAAAACTGGAAACAGTCCATTTATCCATCAATAGGAAAATGGATAAATTACAGTATATTCATACAATGGAATACTATCCAATGACTAAAAAAGAGAACAAATTGCTGATGCATGCAACAACATGGATGGATTTCAAAACCATAATGCTGAGTGAAAGAGCCTCACACACAAGAATGCATATTGCATGGCTTATGTGTAATTCTAGACCAGGCAAATTTAATCTGTGTTTTTTTAGAAACAACAACAACAGCAACAACAACAGTATAATTATTGCCTCTGGAAGAATGGGGGCAGGGATCGATGGGAAAGGTGAATGCAGAACCTTCTGGGGTGCTGGTAATGTTCTATACCTTGAGATGGGTATGGGTTACATATATACATTTGTCAAAACTCAACCAGTGTTCACTTAAGATTTGTGCATTTTACTGGGTATACACATCACGTCAAAAGGGAAACAGGTTGAAAACAAATACTGAACCCTAGATCTGCATGCTGAGATACTGAGGGGAATGTGTATAGATGTTTGCAGTTGGAATTTGTCAAAAATGTAAGCTGGATTGATGCACAGATATATGGTAAGCAAGTATAGTAAAATGTTAGTGGTAGAATCTAGATGGTGGATATGCTTGCTGTAAATTTCTTTCAGTGTTGCGATATGTTTGAAAAGTTTCATGATAAAATTTCGTGCTACAAAAAAATTAAAGAACTTGCCAATGATGAGCCTCTTGATAGTTTTTCAAGGTCCCGTTGACATGGTATGTCTTTGGCGATTGAGGCGAAGAATTTCTTCTTCCAGCACAGAAACCCTAAAAGTACAGTTCTCTAATGGACTAGACATCACTCTGTCCCTGAAAAAGATTTAAGCTTAAAGGGACAAATTTGGTGTCCCTTTATGACACCATGAGCTTATGCCTCTGTTGACACGCTTTTGTTACATTAACAGAAATGTTTTCTTTCCCGTTTCTAAACGCTACTCTCTGTTCTCTCTTGCCCCAACACTCTCCTGTGTAGGAATCTTCCTGCCATCCTGGACTGGGTGAAGACTCAGAAGCCTGGAGCCCTGGGTGTCAACATCATCACGTCTGACTTCGTGGACCTGGTGGACTTTGCCACAGCTGTCATTGAATTGAATGACCTCCTACAGGAGGATAGAGCTTTGGCTAAATGCTGATTTAACTTGTTATTTAACTTAATATTGAAGTTGTTGATCCAGGCTAGAGTTCTGAAGGGTTTCTTGTTAAGTTGGCCCCTGGGCAGTGATGGTGAAGGGAGTCAGAGGAGGGGATATTTTTTTTTTCCCCTCCTCACAGGGCCATTTGGATTAAACTACAGGGCTTTTAATTGCATTTTTCCCAAATGAGACTTTGTAAAAACTTAAGTCCGAGGGAAGAAAGCTTGTTTCATGTGATCAAGGTCAGCATCTCCCCAATGGCATATGATGTTGAATGTAATATGGAAGTGGGGTTTCCAGGTTCCACTGGGGTATTGAGTGTCCCCTAATTGGCCCAGTTCCCTGTTGTCTTCTGGGATGTTGTGTTTGAGGCAGAGATAAGGCTGAAGCAGAAGGGCATTCCTGATCCAAAGGATGGCTCATGGCAGGTGTGGACTGCCCTGTGCGGTGACTCTATCACCAGCCTGGGGCTCTGAGGGGAGAAAGGCCATGCACCAGTTTTCTCTAAGCGTGTTAAACGTCACCACTTCTTCCCCAAGAGTAGGACGTATTTATCACCAAGGTATTTCAGCCACAAGCCATCTTGCAGTGCTTGTGCTGGTAATTGGTCATCTTCATTCTTTAGATAAACTGTGCGTATTGTCCTCAGTATCAGAAACAAGTGGGTTTGGAGCTGTTCTGTAACTCCTTGAAAACAAGACTACCTCGGGGACATTTAGGATGATGGTGTGTCACCCCGTGAGAAATACACAGTGTTGGAACACTTCCAGTTTGTGTCTTGATTGTTCTACTTTCTGCAGGTTGTTTTGAGCCTACTAATCACCAGTGAAGGAGGGCTTTGAAACTCAAGAGGGGACTTTTTTATTATTATCGATAAGAGGTGCTTATCTATAAAGAGCCCTCTTGTGTTTTATTTATTTATTTATTCTTTTATTTATTTATAGGTTAAATATCTTCAGTGCTTCTTACCTCAAGAGCACTCACAAAGGAGCTTCCTGAACTTTTCTCACCCAGGCCAGATGCTGCCACGGTCCTCCTCCCCTCCACAGGACCACACATCTCAGGACCATGAGTGACCTCTGACTCTACTATAGATGCTGTAGATGTCCTGCCCCCCACCCCAGCCCATCACGCTGGGGACGGTGTTCGTGTGTGGGTGTGGTCCAGACCTGAGAAGCCACTACCAAGCCGTGCACTGGAACAGAAGATGAAATGGGTCATGAAGAGCTCTCGGTTTTTAAGGAAAACCCTCTAGAAGAGGGATGAAAAGGAAGGTGCTAGAAAGAACACTGGCCATGGGAGTGTGTGTACTTCAGTGCTCCTCAGAACTCTCTGAGAATCCCTAAGGAAGTGTCGTCTTCTGGATCCTTAAGGCTGAAAGATAACACGGAATCCCAGACGGCTGTGTGCCTTTATACAGATGGTTGGACCACCTCCCAGCAGCTTCCCACACCTATGCTCCGATGTTCGTGGCTGGATTTTGCATGTTGCCTGCCATGGGGGTGTCCTAGCTGAGCTGCTAAGAGCACATGCACACCCCCGACACTTGGTCTTCCAGCCTTTACATTGCTTAAAGTAATTTAAGCCCCAGCCGAGGACGTCACAACGCAAAGGCCTCTGGTTTAACCGTTCCTTCTCTTGCATTTGAATCCCTCTCCAGAGATTGTTCTGGGATTTTATTGTCAGTTTTTTTAGGGCCTTCTCTGGAAAGGAGTGAGAAAGTGAGTACCCTCACTTCCTTAATTTTCCTTCGATTCTGATATTAAACTGCAGTGACAAGCTCTGAAATTCCCTAGCCTACCCTCAGGGTTTCGTTTGTGTTGTCATTATATCATTTTGGTCTTGATTTTAATACTTGGTCAATTGCTAGGGACTAGATCATTTCCCTTCTTTAGGCCCTTTGTTACTTGGCAAAGAGATATGGAGGCAAGAGGAGAATTATTCTGCTCTGTTTTATTTGAGCCTTAGCTTTGCCCAGGCGCTTGGTGCTATGAGGCCAGGTGTGTTGACAGGTATCTACACAGGATGCCAGTGACACCCAAGGGCTGCTGACTGTTCAGTGAAATGTTTACTTGATTTTCTCCTTTAGTGTTAAAATATATAGTTGCACTTCAGTTGGGTTGTAACATTTAAGTGCACCTCGGTGTTCATGACGAAAAAGCACAGAAAACCATACCAAGGTCGCACGCATGGAGTCTTGCTTCTTGTGGAAGGGCCAGGCGCTCACTCCTTCCTGCTGCTTTGGGTTGCCAGCCTGGGCTGCATTCTGAATTTCTGCACAGGAGTTCTGGGAGATAGGAGGAGGATTATTTACAGTTCACCCTTGGTAAACACCCCTGAATTGGCAGAATTTCTGCCCCAAGACCAAGTTGCTTAATATGTTGTAAAGGATGTGTGTGTTCTGCTCCTTGACCTCAGGCCAAGCAGGAGACTCAGTGATGGGACTGAGGGAAGAGACACTTTAGGTCTATGACTCATTCTGCAACTGCCAACAATAAAAAACTGTGACCTGATCACATCGCTTATTCTCACAAGGTCTTGGGATTTTTCGGATCAAACAAGGCTATCATATTTGCTCAGAATGAACTTCAAGATCAGCGAAAAAGCTACTTGATTGAGCAAAAGAGGACTTTAGTTTCACAGGATTTGGGGCCACGTTCATTCTGAAATGTAGACTGAGTTTTTCTTGGGCTCCCAGGACCACTTCCCACATGGCCACACCTCCATGGCTTCGTGGCAAAGGGGACAGTCACAGGTTGCAGTTAGAGTAGAGCAGTGTTTAAAGGCTTGAACTTCGAGCCTTTTAGAGGTACCACCGTGGTTTCGTGGGTACAGAAGATATTCTTAGGATTGGAGAAAGAGGTCAAGATGGAATTGATGGAAGGGAATGATAAATTATTGAAGATTAAACTTTAAATTAATGGCAGATCTAAAAGGGTTAGGCCAAAAATATTACATATTTGCTGTATGAGACTCTATAGTAGTTAAGTGTAATTATTTTCCTTAGTACTGAGTCCGGATCCCTGCATTCTTGAGAACAGTTAAGCCACAGCCCAAACCCAGGATTTTATATAAACGCAAACAAAAACACAAGATCTGAGCCCAGGTACTGATCACCCTTAAGAATCCTACTTCTTCTAACATGACCTTATATTCACATCAAAAAGTTTATCTTTCTAGGGGCTTCCCTGGTGGCGCAGTGGTTGAGAGTCCGCCTGCCGATGCAGGGGACACGGGTTCGTGCCCCGGTCCGGGAAGATCCCACATGCCACGGAGCGGCTGGGCCCGTGAGCCATGGCCGCTGAGCCTGCGCGTCCAGAGCCTGTGCTCTGCAACGGGAGAGGCCATGACAGTGAGAGGCCCACGTACCGCAAAAAAAAAAAAAAGTTTATCTTTCTGTTCAATAAGACAATGTAGTGGAGCATTCCGGAATTAAACGCATTTCGTGGTGGGTCAGGATTTTCTACTTTCATTTATTCTGAAGTGCTGCCCACAGAGACATTATTATTACATACAATCCAGCTAGGGGGCTTAGTGCTCAACTAAAGGTGGAGAAACAGAAGAGATTAAGCCTGAGACGAAACTTTTGCTTCTTAGGAAGCAAAAGCACGATGCAAATTTAGGCCATCTTACAGAATTAGTTCATGCCACAGATGAAGTTTTTGTAATGGCCTTCATTGGCTAATTGCAGACTTTTGCTGATAGGTTCTGGGAGATGGAACGGGCTAATGATGGGGGCACAGCCATGAGACCCCCCCCCTCCCCTTGCAGAGCAGAGAAGCGATCCTGGGCTAAATCTGCCTTGGGTCTTTCATCTGGAATAAAAATGCTGTCTGCTGTTTTGCAAACCACACTCAACTAGCTCCCGCAAAACATCAGGTCCCTAATAATTAGGTTAAATGCCTGTGCGCAGAGCGTGTACAGGGGCAGTAGTCTTCCTTGTGTGAGATGTGTAGAGAAATGCTACTTGGCTCATTTATCAAGAGAGTGGCTTAGGACGACAGACTTGTCCACCAGTGGCACCTTTAGTGACCCGTCAAATGAGATGAGTAGGGCTGGAAGCAATATCTGAGCTAGGGAGGTGAGCTTTCCCAAATACATGCTAAATAGTCACGTTATGCCAAAAGGAAATAAATAGAAACTGAAAACATTAAACGTCCAAACCGACAGGAAGTTTATTTTGTATGGCATAGAACGTGGCTGTCCCCCTAAATTCCGCCAACTTCCCTGTACATCTATCTCGCCCCTCTGCCTCAAACTGCTTCCTAGTATCTGCTACCAGAGCTGTGTCAGCTCAAATGTTGCCTTGGAACACACAGGAGTGAACTGATTGGGTGATAAGTGAATTAGCTGGAAACTTTACCCTTAATTCCAAATGATAGTGAACAGTTCTTTACTGCTCCGAGAGCTCCACTGTCCCCTTATCCTCTGGCTTCCCCAGAGTCCTACTAGAAATAATGACACTAATGGCACTGGCATCACTGAATTGGCCCTAAACCAGGGGAATGGTGTACAAAATGCTATTGATGTTGTTAGCACAGTCTTAGACACTAAAAGTATCCTAAGATAACTCTCTCTATCCTGCCGTGGATATAGTGTTCTAGTCTTTTCTCCAACAAAACTTGTTCTTAGGACTTTTCAAACTTGTTTCTAAGCCTCATAGTTTGGATAAAATATTTTCCTCCCCTTCACTGGGAATCCAATCCCACAGTCTACTGAGTACCCCCCATCAATAGTCTAGAGGCATTTTCCATATCTTTCGCTCTCATCTCCGTCATGGAATATACCACTGCCTCCTCTTGTCTCCTGGTCACCCTTGACCAGCTGCTCATTACTGTTAATCCCAGGATGCTGGCAAAACTTACAATAAAAAGCACATACATTCAATGATGTGCAAATGCACTCTTACCACAGTGGTTTTTGCACCTTACTCTCCTCAAAGGCATTATTCTGCGCCCCTACTCGTACCCCATCAATAGAACTTTACCTGATTGGACCCCAGACCTGGGGCCAGTACTTCATTCAAATAGTTGGGGCTTGCTTACAAACTCTGAGCCCAGCGAGAAGCACAGCATTTTGAAAAGTCAAATAAGCCTTCCGTAGCTTTGTACATTTGCAGTTTTACATTTGTTATTAGGTTAGAGCACTAATAACACTTCAGTCATAAATCTATCGTATCAATATGATAAATCTTAGAACATATTCTAGAAACAGTGGTACCTTACTGCTATTACACTTACTAATTTCCACCCTGATGGTAATAAGTATTACATGCAGATCATGTATGCATTATTTGTATTATGTATATGCCAACTGTAATAATTAACCTCACCGATTAGAAGGTACAGAGATTGTCAAAGTGAAAGTGAATCTTGGTCAATTCAGATGATAATGTGAATCTGATAAATGCTCTGTTAGATATTATATTTTGTTCTTTATGCTTGTTTTATATGACAATGCATGCTGTTTGCTAAGTACAAAAATAATACATTATACCAATTTTTAAGGTTAGAATGAAAATGTTACATATATGCCGCTCGATACTCTGAAATGTATTTTGTGGCATAATTATCTTCTTCATATGCATTTCACATGGCTTTTTTGCTCCCTAGGAAATAATTGTTCAAATATATCTCTCTCCATCTTTCTGGTAACCTGGATTAAACTGCTTAATTCAACCTAAAACATTGTAAAGCCAGATTACCTCATTTTAACTGTGAAAAAAGTTTAGTAGATATGATGACATGATATCTTTTCTTGTATTTGATTTGAACTACCTAAATAGGCTTAAACCTAATAATAAATATAAAACTTTGGCAGGCACTTTTCCTTTGTTGGTATGCAAATTTTATTATTGGCCCATTTCTAATTTTGTTTTAAAAAGTTACAGACTCAACGTCAATAAAATACCTGATTGGGCTCCCCTGGTGGTGCAGTGGTTGAGAGTCTGCCTGCCGATGCAGGGGACACGGGTTCGTGCCCCGGTCCAGGAAGATCCCACATGCAGCGGAGTGGCTAGGCCCATAAGCCACGGCTGGGCCACTGAGCCTGCGCGTCTGGAGCCTGTGCTCTGCAACTGGAGAGGCCACAATAGTGAGAGGCCCGCGTACTGCAAAAAAAAAAAAAAAAAAAAAAAAAAGCCTGATTATAGTATATTGGATGAAGACCCTCTTAGCTTTGTCTCACACATACTGGAATTAGTTGCACAGGCCTGTGATTCCCAAAATGAGCTGTGCATGAGATGTTCACAGTCTTGTCACCCATGCTTTTCCAAGCTTCACCCTCAGCACTTCAGCTATTTGTACTAGGCTTAGGCTCGATCCTACTTACATTCATGTTCTCATTTGACCAACACCTCTGGCCCATGTTACTCTGAGTGGTCACCAAATGCCCAGAAATAGAACAACGTGGAGATTATGTGTTGAGCATACAAGGAACAAATAAAAGTGGGCTTACAGTTTCTGTTGGCAATGAAGATTTCAATATTCTCCTCATTCCTAATTCTTTTTAATAGAGTATCTGAGGCCACTTAGTTTTGGTGAATTTCTCTTTTTGCCCTATCCCCTACAAAAATAATGAGTTGAGGTGAAAGCCCTGTTTATGAACTTAGCAGAAATCAAATTAATTCTAAGTAATTATTCATTTCATATAGTTGAATGTTAGAACAGGTAATTAGGGATAATTATATTTCTATCCAAGTTATCATAGCAAGTGAAGAACATAGTCATAGTCAGAATTTTCTGCCTGTGTTTTTAGTTATTGTGTAGTAAGTCTACCATACTGTACTTTGGTTGGCTTTGATAAGTACCATTTCCAGTCATTTCCATTTGGTTTTAATAAAAAACAACCTAATGTAGATAGGGCTGTGTCCAAACATAAGCGAAGCAGGTGTAACCTGCGTGGTGAAAGTGCAATGATTCTACCAGTCTGACTCAATTTCTGAACATACACTTGGGCTGAAACATTGCCCCATGACAATGGAACTGTTGTGTTATATATGAACCCTTTAATATATAATCACAATTTGTCATATTATAGCTGGGTTATAAACATTCTATTTAGCACAGAAACTAAGAACAGGCATTTCAGAGATGCATAGACCTGGATTTCTGTCCCAACTAGAGCATGCCCTGGCCATGTGATCTTAGGCAAACTAATATCTCTAAGTATATAGGATATAGGACTAATAATACCTACTATGAAGGGTTATTGAGAAGTCCAAACAAGAAAATATATGGAAAGCATCTAGCACAGAGCCTGGCACATAGTAAATACTCGAGTAACTATTAGTCTTAATACTAGGGTGGGGACTTTGCACCCGCCCCCTCCAAAGAGCACCCAGCACAGCCTCTTCTACACGGTTGACTGCTAACCATTGTGTCTACTGGTAAATGATTTAACAGAAACCAATTAATGAGAGAGAAAGCAGATACATTCAGACAGTGGAAGAGAAAGTTGCACAATCCCTGGACCAAATATATTGATACATTGCTCAGAGAATGGGATTCATACCACTAGTGGTCTGCAAAATGATGTAAGGTGGAAAGCGGCCACATCCTAATAGCATTAATACCGTCAATCACTTAACCATTCTGATTAGCTGAGGCGAAAGTCTCAGCTTAGTGACAAAAATCTCATTGACCCTTGTTTGTTCAGCAAAAACAAAGAAGATAATAGTATCTAGCGAACATTAAATATCATTTTGTATTGTATTTATCTTTTGGTTACCTTCTCTCTGTAGCAAAGTGATCCAGGGTTTTTCAAGAGTGATATAAAATTTCCTTCCAAAATAAATTTAAGTTTAAAAAAAAATACTAGAAATACCCTTAAGGAGCTTACAGAAGAGCAGGGATAGGAAAAATAAGTAAGCATGCAATTACAATACAGTGTGATAAGTGATACGAAAAGGTAGAAGAGATGACATACTGGCTTAAAAAAAGTTTTCCAGTGTAAGTAACCTTGACTAATAAGTAGCAGTTAACCTCGTGGGGTGGAGGTGTGGGTGCAAAGGTGGGCATCTCTGTGATAAGGCACAGACACAAAAAAGAGCAAACATGTAGATACGCAGATAGTTCAGTATGGCTGGAGCACAGACATACAGGGAATAAAGAATCAGTTAGCAGACTGGAGAGGTAGGCAGGGCCTGATCTCAAGAGGTCTTATAACCCATTCTAGGAGATTTGGACTTGATCCTGAGGACAGTGGTGAGCCAATGAACATTTTCAGCACATTTACATTTTAGAAAGATAATACTGGCTGTAATGTTGACATTGGCTTTGAGAGAAGATGAATTAAGCAGAGCTAACCTGATTCCTTTATAGCAGACTCCTCAGAGCCTCTGTTAATATATACTGTGAATTTGTGAGAGAATTATATAGCATAAAGCCCTTTCCAAACCTAAAAAAAGTTAAAAATAATAATAAATTTAAGTTTTTTTAGAGTCCGCTGTGAAGAAGCTATGGGAATGACCTATGTTTACGATGCTTTCCGGGCCGAAAATGATTGCAATTGATTCTACCACACTTTTGCCGAGAATTGGGTTTGGTTGGGCTCTTTTTGAACATCTTTACTAAATATATAAATAAACTACTATTTGAGATAGGGAATCACCTCTTTTTCTCATAAGGGAACTTTCTTTGTGTTTCCTGCAGAAGGTCCGCACTTAGACCATCTCCTCTCCACGTTGTCTGGGCAGCAGTTTAAACTTGGGGGAAAGAGGTCCTGGAGTCACTCAGTCCCACAGATGGCTGTACCCGGTTAGCACACAATGCAGAGAGCAAACCCCATTCCTCCAGCTTCGAAAGTGACTCCTTTTCTGTGACTCCCTGAAGCTGGGATGCTTGGATGTCCTGGATTTTTTCTTGTGTTTTTTTTTTTCCCCAAAGGAATTCTTCTTGATCAGCAGCACGTTCTTTGTTTGCCCCTCTGCTAATCTGATCAGTATGACTAAAGGAGTGTTATTATCTTTAAGACATGAAGCCTTTCATTCTCAGAGAGAGGGAGGGACAGTGGCCAAAGCCCGTGTGCCTCAAACCTCACCCGGGATGGCCTGGACAAGTGCCAATAAAACAAAGTGCTGGTCAGCCCAGGGTGTTTGCACAGCTGGGCAGTGTTTGGGGACAGCACGGGTGGGGAAGGGGGACACAGAAGTGTCAGCCTCTGTCTAGTAACATCATGCCAAAGAAGCCTTAGGCAAGCAGATGGATTTAATCTAAGGGGACTGCTGTCTAAAGACTTTCCTGCCTCGATCCCCAGTGGGTATGTTCTCAGTCAGGGTGCAGAGAGTTTCATTTCCAGATCTCTGTGAAATATAGGACATGAGATTGCCTTTTACAAAAGCGTCCCCCACCAGCAACCTTGTGAGTGTAGAACTAACTTCACAGACATGGTGGGGAAGCTGCGGCGGGAGTGGTGGAATGCTTTAGTAGAGCCAGAATGCCCATGCGCTGAAACAACACAAAATTTTCGATGTATATGCACTTTTTCCTGGTAGAGGATCCATAGCTTTCATCAAGGAATCTGTGATGCTAAAAAATTATATACCATTGCCTTTCAAATGCCCATGAGAACGAATTATCATTTAAATGTTACGCAAGCAAAGATGGCTAATTTAGGCTAGCACTAGGAAGACTTGGTCCTTCCTATGACAACAAAACTAACTAAATTAAGACTCACGCATTTGTTCACTAAAAGTGCTCTCTTTCAAGATGTAAGATTTCATAGAACAAGATAAAAAGGAACAGACTAAGCCAAGTCCAAAGGATCCTAAGAGACAGTTAGATGAGCTCTAGCAAGAGAGGACAGTGGGAAAGCCAGAGCAGCCAGGCCCACTGGCAGACACGGAGAGATGACTGGGCACGAGGCACAGATCTGAGCACAAGTTCAGAGGCAGATGGGTACATCGGAGCCTCCCCAGAGAGGGGCAACCAGGAGAGTGAAGAAGCCAGAAGTCACGTCTCATGAGAAAGCAGGAAGGTTGGGTTTAGAAAAGATTGAGAGAAAGGTGACAGGGATATTTATGACTGAGATTTTAGAATCTTATGACTTTAGATGTGGAAGGGACCAAAGAACATTTGTGCCATTGCTCATGTTACAGGAGGGGAAACAAAACCAGAGAGGACTGCCTGGCCTAAGGCAGAGCTGACACTAGAATTTGGTCTCTGAGTCCCTTCCCATCATTTCCAGCTGCCTCCCTGAGTGCCTGATGTGCAGGAAAGAACTAGAACTCATGAGCTGCCATTTCAGGAAGGTAGATCACGGCTTCATAAAAAGCATCTGTATGTGGAATGGGACGCTGAGTGAGCTAGTGAGCTCACCATCATAACGACTATTTCTGAGAGAGTGTATATTAGTTTCCTATTGCTGTTACGACAAAGTAACCACAAACAATGGTTTGCAACAGCACAAATTTCTTATCTTTCCAGTCTGGAGCCAGACGTCTAAAATGGGCCAGCAGGGCTGTGTTCCTTCTAGAGCCCCTAGAGGAGAATCCATCTCCTTACCTTCAATTTCTAGAAGCCAACTCCCTGCATCTTCAAAGCCAGCAGTGTAGCATCTTCAATCTCCCTCTGACTCTGGTTCTGTCATCTCATCTTCTTTGATTCTAACCTCTTATGAGGACACTTGTGATCCATTAGTCCCGCCTGGATGATCCAGGATAATTTTCCGTCTTAAAATCCTTAATTGATCACATATGCAAAGTCTTATTTACCATATAAGGTGGCTTATTCACAGGCTCTGGGGATGAAGACATGGACATCTCTGGGGGCTCTTATTCAGCCTGCCATAGAGTGGATCCTGAAAGGTGCATTCACACTGATACTGAGTTTAAAGCAGGCCTGGCTTCAAATCCTGGCTCCAGCACCTATTCGTTGCTCAACAATTACCCCTTTGAGTCTCTGTCCCCTCATCCACAAAAAAGAATAAAATCTCAAGGTTATGATTATTAGGATTTGAGGCAATATATATATATAATGCTTAACACAGAGTGCGCCCTCAGTAAGTGGCAGCCATATTTGTTCAAGGAACTTCCGGGTGATTCCCACCAGACAGGAATTCCATAGAAGACATTCCATTATTAAGTTCTATAAGATTTGGTAAAGTGACCTCCAAATTCTCTTCTGAGATTGCTAAAATAAAAGGGAATGAAGTAAAGGGGATTTTTCTCCCAGATATAATTGTGTTGTCTACTTCACAGATCCAGATCTGTCCCACACTAGGTCTTACCTATCCTTTCTGTGCAGCATCTGGCCAAAACTCTGGTGGTCCCTTGAACATATACCCAGCTTTTCTTCCCTCTTCACGCATATTGGATGTTAGGTGGAGGGAGATTATTCTTGAGAGTGACTAGACTAGATAGACAGTATTATTCCTTTTACGTGTCAGGAAGTTAGAACTCAGAAGGCAACTAATTTGCCCAAGTTAGCTCAGTCAGAGGCTGAGCCAGGACTCTACTCATTTCTGCCTCATTCCCAACCCATTGGGAATGAGGTAATTGATTTTCTGGGTTGTCAATAGCTAACAGACCCTGCTTTTTGCCCCCTGTGGTACTGCTGTCTGATTGTGCCACCTAGATCTCTGGTTGGGTTTGAGCAGGATTGAGAGCCTGACCTGGTGTGTAATGATTGGCCAGACCAGGCAGCTGAGACCAGCACGAGCTCCCGCCTTCACATCTGTCAACCTACCTGGCTGCAAGCAAATTGCTGCACGTGACCACTGTGTCCAGGAGCCAGAGAGACCGGGAAAGGAAACAGAGGGGAACATCTCAATTTCGTGCTTGGGGGAGAGGTAGAAGCCTGTGTCGATGCTTCTTCCAAACATCCCAAAATCTTCAGCAAGGATTGGAACAGTCTCAGGCCGCCCCTGCTGAACCAGGAAGGAAGCTGAGGGAAGAATCCAGATCGAGAAGCAGAATCAAGGTAGGTGATCTGTCTGGTCACAGGCCCTTCTCTGGAGATCGCAAAGCAAGCGCTTGACCCAACCTTGCAGCCAGCACGTCTCGGGTGATGTTCTGCTGAAGGAGGTGTGGTCGATGTGGGCGTATGTCGGGCAAATCAAATCGTTTGTCCTCCGACGTGTTCTGAAAGTGGGTTGTATTTTTCTTCCAGCTTCTCTCTCCTTTGAAAATTGCTGCTGTTCTTCTACATATTTCAAAAGTTTAAAAAAACTTTCATTATAAAAAATCCTATCTGTGATTTGTTGAAATTCTTCCATCGGTCACGGCTCTGAAAACATGGCTTCGTTCCAGAATTTCGTTTGCATGAATTCTTTTCACTTTCAAAATACACCAAAGAGGACAGTTTGCAATTATTCTGAGGAACGCACAGTCCATGCAGAGGCTGTAAACCTCAAAAGACAGGATATCCCAGGAAGCCATGTGCATTTTTCTGCTTTGGAACCTAGGGAGTTAAAAGTCTTGAAATTGCTGGAGCAGAACCAAGCCTATCTACCTAAGCTTATCACCCCAGGCAGCAGGTCAATCATTTACTGATGCCAGGCTCTTTCCTACCTTTGGTGGAGGACCGCTAAAGCCCTTGCCTGATTCTCTCTAAAGAATGGACACAAGGCAACTTAGAAGATACATTTCTCTGAAGCTATAGCCTCCAGACCAGAGTACATTTTTACCCTGCCCAGAGCAGTAAATGCCACAGGGTCCTTCCCAGCTCGATAATAAACGTGAGCAAGCACACAAGCTGGATATCTGACACCACCTCGGGCATAAGAGCTCATGACTTTGGAGAAACTTCTCCTGCTGCTGGAAGTCTATAGGGAAGAAATAGACTAGCTCTAGAATAAGTTATTATTCTAGGGGGGGATTGAGGTTGTTACATAATCCTCAAAAACATGGAATTTTCCCCTCCAAGTCTACACATTCCAGAAATATGTTATTCTTAGTGAACACGATCCACTCTTATTTAGGCCTGAATGTAACTCCTCTAGAAACATTGTCATATCGTCACAGCATATGTCTGTCAGGTCTGTGCAGTAGTTCCTGTTTTTTATAATTATTAGAAGCCTAGTGGTAGGGAGGCCCTATTTTTCTGAACTCCCTTTAGGGAAGGGGCTGAGCCATGTATTTGACCTGGTAATGTTTGACACTATTGTTTTGGGCTGTGTTGGGTCTTCGTTTCTGTGCGCGGGCTTTCTCTAGTTGCAAAGAGAGAGGGCTACTCTTCGTTGCGGTGCATGGGCTTCTCATTGCGGTGGTTTCTCTTGTTGCAGAGCACAGGCTCTAGGCGCGTGGGCTTCAGTAGTTGTGGTACGTGGGCTCAGTAGTTGTGGCTTGTGGGCTGTAGAGCACAGGCTCGGTAGTGGCACACGGGCTTAGTTGCTCCGCGGCATGTGCGATCTTCCCGGACCAGGGCTCGAACCCATGTCCCCTGCATTGGCAGGCAGATTCTTAACCACTGTGCCACCAGGGAAGTCCCAATGTTTGACACTATTTTTGTCAATCATTATGGAACTGAAGTGACTCCCCTCTGGTGAGGTTTGTGGCTGGAGGTTTTAAGTGGCTCCAGCAGTTAACTAGAGGCAGGAGTTGAGGCCACTGAGAGTGCAGCCCAGACACAAACCCCATGTGTGATTTTCCATGAATCTGGGGCTAATTCCCAGGAATGTGGTGAAGAATTCTGAGAAACTGATAGATTTCTGTGACAATAGTAAGCTCAGTAAAATGGTAAGTGTGTATCTGGCCGGTTTCCAGAGAATTCTTGGAGATAACGATGGAGGTGGTTTTGAAGAGGGGGAAGGGTGTCAGGCATTCAAATGTATTGGCCAGATTTACCCACAGTCCTGTAGGCTGTCTGTCCCACACTAGGTCTTACCTATCCTTTCTGTGCAGCATCTGGCCAAAACTCTGGTGGTCCCTTGAACATATACCCAGCTTTTCTTCCCTCTTCACGCATGTTGGATGTTAGGTGGAATAGTCCTGTAGGCTGTCTGTCCCACACTAGGTCTTACCTATCCTTTCTGTGCAGCATCTGGCCAAAACTCTGGTGGCCCCTTGAACATATACCCAGCTTTTCTTCCCTCTTCACCCATGTTGGATGTTAGGTGGAGGGAGATTATTCTTGAGATTGACTAGACTAGATAGACAGTATTATTCCTTTTACATGTCAGGAAGTTAGAACTCAGAAGGTAACTAATTTGCCCAGGTTCGCTCAGTCAGAGGCTGAGCCAGGACTCTACTCATTTCTGCCTCATTCCCAACCCATTGGTTTTCCCAAGTGGCCATGGAATTAAGCACACGCAGGGGCTTAAATTGGGTGGTGGGTGGGAATGTCACTGAGGAAAGCAAGGCTGACTAACAAAGTCAGTGGTTCTCCACTGGCCCTTGGATGTGTCATGCCCTGAGCCAGTTGGGTACCACTGTAACCAAAAGGCCAGCATTGACTAGATTGGACCTTCTTTGAGGGGAGGTAAAGGGAGGAGTGGGTGAGCAGCAAAGAGAAGTGTTCCCGGTTCTAGTGGTGACAGTCACTGGGGTCTTCCCAGTCCCGAATATTTCCTAAGGAAACCCAGGCAATTCTCAGGCTAGATCTCTACCCCATTCCCTTCCAGAGATTCATGAGCCCCAACTAAAATACAACATCTGCACTATTTCCAGGGAAAACTGACACCATCTTAATCTTTCTCTGAAAACTGAAGAATTTAATTACTGTTTCACTTCACCTCAGCTAATATCCACTCATCTAAATCCAATGGATTTGGATAGAAAGACGCTTGCACTATTTTTCAGATTCATCCTAAAAATTCCATTAGCTGTCTGGCAGACATTCCAAAGCAGCCACAATTCCTGAGCATTTACAAGATCAAGATAAAGGAATGCCATCATGAAATGTGGTTGGCTAAACAACTTTGAACAAAGAGTTTCTTCTTTTTTACTGACCCACCTCATACATACCTAAGAGTGTGATAGCAAAGGCATTACAAACAAGGATTGCATCACCAAGTCCACTGAGTGCCCTTTTTTTATACAGCTGGCCCCGCATGAACTCTACTCAAATGCTTTCATTTTTGTTAACTTAGGATAAACAGGATAAAAAAATGTTTTGTTAACATTAGGATAAAGAGAAAAGTTGAAGCTGAAATATAAGGATGAATAACAACATTTCACTTTTATCCAGCGCTTCTTAGGACCAGGAATTGAACTATTGCTTTTTTGTCCTCATTTCTTTTTCATTTAATCCCTATAAGAAATTTACAATACTTGCTCAAGTCACAGAGCTAGTGAGATGAGGTGAAATTTGAGTTGGAGCCTATCTGACTCCAAAGCCCATGTTCTCTACACTCCAGGAAAAATACTCACCAAAGAGTATCTATACTATTTGTATTTTAAGTGTAAAAGACTAAGGAGTCCTTTCTAAATTATTTGCTTGGATCCTCAGAGTATATATTTATGACACACACACACCCCCATAGTATCCTTGATCCTATACAGGTATAAAAATCAATATCACAGTGGTTTTCCTCTCCTCCAGGAAAGTAACCACAAAACACACACACACACACACGCACGCACGCACAAACAATTGCCCACAGGTTAGCACATTTATCCCTTTCTGAAACTGCAAGAGAAAATTGTTTTTCTCTCCTGGTTCACAAACATTGTTTAGTTTGTTTGATTTTAACATGACATAGAAACAAATTTTTTATGCATTATACCAGGATTTTTTTGATGTTTATTTCTACAAATTTCTGTCTTTGAGAAAGCTAAGTATGTCAAAACTTTCCAGTATGGTTTTATTTAATCTTCATAAGAGCCCTGTAAGAGAAGTGTCATTTTCTGATGATAGCCTTTGAAATAAGGAACCTGAGACTCATTCAAGGTGAGTGTCCTTCTCAATATCACTCAGCTGGCACGTCCCAGAGGGTTCGGGACTCCAAATTCTTTGCTCTTTTTTTCTAATACACAAACAGTTCTCTGGATTCCTAAGGCTTACAAATGATAAGAATGGGACACACAGCTATTTTCAGAAATTAAAAGTGCCGAATGACTACACAGTCTGTTCTCAGGCTACAGAGACCCACTCAGATAGTGACTGTTTTGGGCTGGGATTCTATCAGGTCAGTATGGTAATGTTGTTACTCTAATTAGATTTTCATTGAGTACTGGAAATGAAGACACTAATTGTTACTTAATAAAATCTGCCTCAAAGGCAAAAACTTTTAAACCCACGTGCCCACGAGCAAAATAAGATCTCAAAGAAATTCTTGCTTGGAGAAATCAGTGGTAACAAATCACTGTCCCCTAATCTATTCCATGCCTGGGGGACCAGTGTATGTGAGTAGGGCTTACAGAGCCCCCGTGGTGTCTCTTGATATACACAAGTCCTCTCTTGGTTAACTCTGTAACCAGATGAATATCTCATGAGTCAAGCAGTTGCTAAATAGTAGGAAACCTAAGGAGGTTGAGAATCCATCCTAGATACAGTCCCAATACCTATAGAAGCCAACTAAAGTTACAGGAGGAATTCTTGTGCCCTATGAATTCCATTTGTCTTAAAATGCTATGAGGAGTCAGAAAGCCCTGCATCAGCTGTGAATCTGGGTGAGGACTAATCATCTTTTTTTTTTTTTTAAATAAATTCATTTATTTTTATTTTAGGCTGTGTTGGGTCTTTGCTGTGGTGCGCGGGCTTCTCTTGTTGCCGAGCACGGGCTCTAGGCACGTGGACCTCAGTAGCTGTGGCACTCGGGCTCAGTAGTTGTGGCTCGTGGGCTCTAGAGCGCAGGCTCAGTAGTTGTGGCACACGGGCTCAGTTGCTCCGCGGCATGTGGGATCCTCCCGGACCAGGGCTCGAACCCGCGTCCCCTGCATTGGCAGGCAGACTCTCAAACACTGCACCACCAGGGAAGCCCAGGACTAATCACTTTTTTACTCCTAATGCTTTACTGGGAACTGCACCTGGTTGGCCACCTGAGTCTCCATCCCATGTGGCAGTCTTGTTGTCCGCGTCCTTGCCTTGGGGTTCATACACATCTTCATCACAACTTTTGTCCTCATTTCTGTGACCTCAGAGACTCTAAGGATATTGGTGCCGGAGAACCTATAAGCTTTGGGCAATGAGAAAACAGAACGAAACTTCTGCCTCTGCCCTGCACCAGCTTGAAAATTATTTCCCTCCTTTCTACAGTTCCAAGGTCAAGTTTCCCTTGGGAGCAGCTAAGAAACTAAAGGTCACAAAAGCTGGCAATTCGCCATGCCTTGGAGGGCTTCCCAGAAAGCAAAAGGAAAATGAGATTGTTTTCACATAAGACCTCTGTAGTTGGAGGACAGGATTCAAACAGTTTGAATTTGCAGTTTCACTGTGCACTTAGGTAACCCCCATAAAGTCCAGCGTTGTTTTTTTTTTTTTTTCCTAAAGCCAAAGCAATATCAAAAACCCTTCCTGCAGAGAACTCTAACTAGGCAGAATTCTTTTTTATCATTGCTGGGCTGATGTTTTCAAGGATTCATTTCTTAAAATAAGCCTCATATGGTGCATTTAGCTGGAACTCTTGTTTATTTCTGGATAATGATGGCTGTCATTCATGGGACCTGCTTCATGGTGCTCTCATTAGATTTCACAAGGTAAGCAGCTGGAAATTTGTGGTTAGTATGTGAGCAGGTAGCAAGAAGAGAGAAAACCCAAAGGCTGACCAGAGATGTTGCAGAAAGCAGACTTCTCTCTGGCCAAAGGAAAACTCGTATCTCAATTCAAAGGAGATGCAACCTCAAGTTCAAACATAGGTATTCCACGAAATTGAGCTCTGCTTCCTAGACAGGAATCCCGAATATAGGCAAGAACCAATGGTTAGACTTCCCCAAACCTGACTGTTCTCTACCAAAATTCAACTCTTTTTGTTTCTCTTTGGAGAATGGAAGTGCCCCTGAGAAGATGTATTATTATAGAATGTAGTTGTGTTGGTAACTTGCAATCCAACAAATAGATCATAAAACATAGCCCAGTTGTAGGCATCCCGATCCTGACTCCACCAGTGTCTTGCTCTGCACCTTGGTGCCGGTTTCTAAAGTTCTTGCTGGTGACTCAGTTTCAACTCTTTACCATCTGCATCCTTCCTGTGAAGAACCACAAACATTTGTTAACAGGTCATCTTCACTTCTGCAATAGTCACCCACTCTTTCCCAGAAACATGTTAGGTGCTATTTTTGAAACAGGATTAAATAATCTTAGAGGTCTTAAACTTATCAAGTGAGCCAAACCACAGCCTCCGTAGAGTCCCCTGTTTGGGTCTCTTTGTGTGTATAAATACACTTCTAATAGAAGTGTATAAACACTTCTAATCACATTATACTTCTGATGATTACGAGTTCTCAATAAATATTCCTTGGTGATAATAAACTAGTAATTGACTGTAAATGGAGTAGAAAAAGTGATTTATTAAAAAAAAAAAGACTTTGGAATTTCCAGGGATAACTAGCAAACTAGAAGTATTCACTGTGGTGCGGAGGGAATGGTGCATCTTTTTTTTTTGCGGTACGCGGGCCTCTCACTGTCGTGGCCTCTCCCGCTGCGGAGCACAGGCTCCGGACGCGCAGGCTCAGCAGCCATGGCTCACGGGCCCAGCCACTCCGCGGCATGTGGGATCTTCCCGGACCGAGGCACGAACCCGTGTCCCCTGCATCGGCAGGCGGACTCTCAACCACTGCGCCACCAGGGAAGCCCGTGGGAATGGTGCATCTTTGACTCCTGCCCCTCCCTAACCCACTTCAGCTGCCTGCCCAGGGTTGCTCACCCGTTGCTAACTGGGTGCCTGTGCTCATGTCCCTTCTTGTAAGCTTCATGAAAGGCTATTTGTAATGAAGAGAAGGCATAACGAGGAAGAAGAATGCATCAAAGATCTTCCCCGAGGCCCCAAACTGAAAGGACAGTTTTCTTTAGAGAGACTCTAACTTCACTCTTATATTCTGCAGAGATGAATGATCATCGGGATGACGGACAGAATTACGACGTTCCGTTCCAAACACTGATATTTTTTATTTTTAACCTCAGGTTATTTTACTCTGCTCTCCTTTTCCTATAAAAAGGAAAGAATAATGTTGCTCACTGTGACATTGTATGAGAGAAAGCTGCCCAGGGCAGTACTGTTCAAGGGAAACTGCTAATTGCACCAAGCACCAAGGCATGATGGGAAGTTCTCATAAAGAAAATGTGTAGCATCCTGGCACATACCAGTTCACTTCGTCGCCACAGACCATGCCCAGGGGAGCTCTAAGGCCCTGAAGAACCACTCTCATCAGTAATGGCAAAGAACCTCTGGTCCAACAAGAAAAGCACTCACTCAAAGAAATTGGGCATCAGTGGTCTGATGTTTCAGTAGCAGTCAGAGACTGCATCATCTTGCCGCCCATTTTTGTTCCCTTTTAAAGATGAGAGAGGGAAAGACAACATTAATTATAATCACTAAGGGTTATCTGGCAATTTTCCAGGTGATGAGGGAATGACTTGAATTCAGTCAGAATAGACCAATTTCCTGGCAGCATCCTCAAGTGACTTTCTACTGTACTCGGCAAAAATCTTACTGAGTTTTCACATTTCTCAGTTTTGATTCTATTCCTAATATCTAATTGACTTCTTAGGTAGTCTTCTGGGGAGAGGGGTGTGTAACACAATAAATAATGCTTACCTAATAGTCTACATACTGGCTACACTTACGTTCTAGAAGCCACAAAACAAACCATGCAAAGTCACCCTTGGGCTGCCCACCATATACATTCAGCTAAAGCAGGTTAGGAAAAGAATAGACTTATGATTCAACCATGAACTACCTTTTAGTGAGGTCAGAGAACCAAAATGGCCTATGGTTCCAACAATCATTATCAGTGTCAAATTTTAGCTCAATGTAGACCTCAATGTGCTCCCATCAAGTTTAAAAAAAAAAAAAAAAGTCAAGGTGCTGAAATATGGGACAATTTCATATATTCTCTAATGTTAATGAACAAGTGGCCAAACACCAGTTGGCACCTTCATAACTTTTTTTACAGGGTCAGTGAGCACACCTTGTTTCTTGAATTGAACTGAATTCCTAATATTGAACTAGATTCTCTAGCCCTGCCGGTTTTCTAACAGGAGGAGAAGTATTTCAGAGCATGAGGCAATATGGAACTCTGTTTTCCCACTTTCAAAAAGCCATGTGGCCACATATACACTTACCTCTAGCCCTCATTCTGCTCCATGAGTATCCCATCTGTGCCTGAGAGTCTGCTAGACAGTGAAGGTAAGGAGGGGCATAGCCAGCAGAGACTTTCCAAGAGATGCAGGAACAGTTCCTGACAATCCTGTTTTTCACTGTGCATTACCTGAAAGGGAAAAGGCAACATTTTGAACAGAGGAGACTTTCATGCCATAAATCATCAGGCATTCGTAGGCACCAAGTGTTTTACTGTAATTGCAGTGGAACAAAAATAATTTACAAGTTGTGTGTGTGTGTGTACAATGTATGGAAAGAATTTTAATATGGGAAAGGCATTAGATCAATTTTATGAAAAGACAAATCTTTTGCCTGGTCTATTTCTGGGTGTGGGTTCCAAAAAATCTAGATACTTGCTTAATTTCTGGAATTAATTAGCAAATGTCTGTCCAAATCATGGGCCTTAAAGACTTCTATTGAGAGCACACCCCTTTCTTTAAAATTGCTACAACACATTTTGATCATTTTTAGAAAAGGCAAACTACAAGAACCTTTGACATGTAAAAACTTCTTTTGAGATATCTAAATGAATGTCAGGGTCAGTTAATAATACTGGACTTCATATGTCTTCAAGTAACTCTTGGCATGCTAAAGTTTATATCCCATTACCATCTTATTTTACATGATCTTATAAGTAAGATTAACTAATGAAATTCAAGTAAACTGATAAATTGATACAGTGGCCTGAGCATTATTTGGCTACATGTATGCTTAGCCCACTCTCCAGACATATTTTTTTCTTCTACAGACAGGCAATCTGATTATGTCTTAATCTTTGGCTGTTCTCCAGAGAAGAGGGTCACAATATTTCTCCTTTAAACCACTATCTGATACACCTCCAACTGGGATACTATTATTTTCACATGCATTTATCTCAGAAGCTATGAGTTCCCACTTGACCCAAGCCAAGGTCATAATGGCATATTGGAATCAAATATTTTCCATTGTTCTATCATAGATCCAATAAAAAGACATTTATGGAGTGCCGAATGTACACTTGACACTGTGCTAAGCACTACAGATGAAGAGATGGGTAGCTCACAGTTCTGCCCAGAGAAGACCAGTATCTCGTAGAGCAGATGAACTAGTGAAGGAGCCAAGGCAACATGGTGTGAAGCTGTAAGGACAGTGACAACTGAACACAACACAGAAAAGTTCTAGATAGCTGCTCAGGAAGACTTTCAGAGGAGTTGAGGTCTAAGTGGTGTTTTAAAGAAAAGGAATTAGAATTTGCATCCTTCTTTTTTAAGAATTCAGACTTTGAAGAGAAAGCTGCCTCCTTTCCGGAATTTGTCTGAACATCTTAAAGAAGAGAAAGTACAGGAGTGGAGACAGTTGTGGTAGGCATGGCTCAGCAAGTTTTGATTGCACAGAGAAGGAAGGTAAGAGGGTCCAGAGGGAGCCTTCTGATTAAAAGATAAGAACTAGAACTTTACCCTGAATCAGAGCCTGTACCTAATTCTCAGCTCTTGAACCTGGAGCCTTAACTTAGAATCATTCTGTGCGGTCCAGGCCCCATGTGCTCTCGCAAACCCTGGGGACTTTTGCCTGGTGAACAGTAGTGATATAAATCTGAGCTCTACTCAGTTATGATTTGAACTGCATTTATCCTGGGAGCAACTTTTAGGAAGAACAAAGAGCCAAACACTGTAGAAATGGCAGTGAGGATTCTGACATCCGCAAGCAGACACCATTTAGGAAGCTCAGGGTTAAAGAATAGGGATGACCCACCTGACACACAGCCCAACAGCCTCCATTAACATCCAAATCCAACTCCGACTTGAATACCACACATTTTAAGCAGGATACAAGCCGGAAGGGCAAGCTTAGTAGCTTTCACCCTAGCCTGGTTGGAAATCCTTCTTAAGTTGGCTTAGGTAAAAATTTAAATATTTAGATGGTAAAGTGAAAACTTTTACCATCTTAAACAATTGGCCTGTTTCCTGAAGTTGGGCCAAGAGATTGATGAGTTGTCGGATTCTTTTAGAAAGTCAGATTATAAATTAAACTTCTGATGGACTAACTTTCATGTTGGTTTCATTCTTTCATCCACTGAAATAAAGAATGTAAGTAAAAGCTAATTAGAGTAGATTTGATTACATAAATACTTATGTATACTTACCCTAGTTGAAAGTTGGGCAGAAAATGAATTGGCAATTCACAAAAGAAGAAAGGAAAATGACCTATAATCATATGAAGAGGTGTTTAGCCACACCAAGAAAGAAACAAAAGTAAATTTAAACAGTGAGATAATATTTCCATTTTATAAGATTGGCAAAAATTGGGTAACACCGGGTGTCAGAGAGCGTGGGAAACAGGCACATTCACACACTGCAATGGTGGAAGTTTGAATTGTTGCAACCACTTTTTTTTTTTTTTAATAAAATTTATTTATTTATTTTTGGCTGTATTAGGTGTTCATTGCTATGCGTGGGCTTTCTCTACTTGCAGCGAGTGGGGGCTACTCTTCGTTGCAGTGCGTGGGCTTCTCATTGCAGTGGAAATCAAAAAATACCTAGAGACAAATGACAATGAAAACACAATGATCCAAAACCTTTGGGATGCACCAAAAGCAGTTCTAAGAGGGAAATTTATAGCTACACAAACCTACCTCAAGAAACAAGAAAAATCTTAAATAAACAATCTAACCTTACACAGGAAGGAACTAGAGAAAGAAGAACAAACAAAACCCAAAGTTAGCAGAAGGAAAGATATCATAAAGATCAGAGCAGAAATAAATGAAATAGAAACAAAGAAAACAATAGCAAAGATCAATTAAACTAAACGCTGGTTCTTTGAGAAGATAAACAAAATTGAGAAACCATTAGGCAGATTCATCAAGGAAAAGAGGGAGGCTACTCAAACCAATAAAATTAGAAATGAAAAAGGAGAAGTTACAACAGACATCGCAGAAATACAAAGTATCCTAAGAGACGACCACAAGCAGCTCTATGTCAATAAAATGGAAAACCTGGAAAAAATGGACAAATTCTTAGAAAGGTATAACCTTCCAAGATTGAACCAGGAAGAAATAGAAAATATGAACAGACCAACCACAAGGAATGAAATTGAAACTGTTATTAATAAGAATCAATATTGTGAAAATGACAATACTACCCAATGCAATCTACAGATTCAATGCAATCCCTATCAAATTACCAATGGCATTTTTTACAGAGCTAGAGCAAAAATCTTAAAATTTGTATGGAGACACAAAAGACCCCAAATAGCCAAAGCAGTCTTGAGGGAAAAAAACAGAGCTGGAGGAATCAGACTCCCCGACTTCAGATTATACTACAAAGCTACCGTATTCAAGACAGTATGGTACTGGCATGAAAACAGAAACATAGATCAATGGAAATCCTCTCACTGCTGTGGCCTCTCCCATTGTGGAGCACAGGCTCTGGACATGCAGGCTCAGCGGCCATGGCTCATGGGCCTAACCACTCCACAGCATGTGGGATCTTCCCAGACATGCAGCACTATTTACAATAGCCAGGTCATGGAAACAACCTAAATGCCCATTGACAGCCGAATGGATAAAGAAGATGTGGTACATATATACAATGGAATATTACTCAGCCATAAAAAGGAACACAATTGGGCCATTTGTGGAGACGTGGATGGATCTAGAGACTGTCATACAGAGTGTAGTAAGTCAGAAAGAGAAAAACAAATATCGTATATTAACTCATATATGTGGAACCTAGAAAAATGGTACGGATGAACCGGTTTGCAGGGCAGAAATTGAGACACAGATGTAGAGAACAAATGTATGGACACCAAGGGGGGAAAGTTGGGGGGGGTGTGAGGGTGTGTGTGATGAATTTGGCGATTGGGATTGACATGTATACACTGATGTGTATAAAATTGATGACTAATAAGAACCTGCTGTATAAAAAATAAATAAAATAAAATTCAATAAATAAATAAAATTCCTTTGCAGTTTTACAAAAAAAAATCACTGTATGATATTCGAAGATGTTGGAGAAACGCCTTCAAAGTTCTGAGGAGACATGATTTCAACCCAGAATTCTATTCCCAATCAAACTATAAATCAGGGTTAGAGCTGGAATTCTATACCCAACCAAACTATAAATCTGGACTCTTTCTGGTAGATAAAGACTCTGAAATGCTAACTTCTATGCACAAGTTTTTAAACGAGGGCAAAACCTTAGTTCACTTGATAAACTTTCTGCATCATGCAAGACAATGATGTTTAATCATTTTACTACTATGAGTTTATTTCCATGAATATTAAAAAGCTGGAGCATAGCAAGCTCTTACATTCATGTATGTTATTTAGAACAAAGGTATTGTAGGTATTTACATATAAAAACTTTTAAAAAAAATATAATATATGAATACGGCAGGATTGTGATGATAGTGCATGAATGACTGACATTTTGCTAAAGTAAATGACTTAATGTCTTATCTCTTCCAAATATACTTAGATTTTAAAAGAAAAGACTTAAAGAACACTGCAGACCAAAAGCAAGAACTCATCAGCCACAGCAATGCCAGGGCAGAGGAGCCCAGGGACCATTATTTGGTGAGCAACCCCTGAAGGTGGCTGAGTTTCCATTACTTAGATTCCATATCCATCACCCTCTCCATGGAAGCTTCTGACTCTTTTGGGTCCCCAGGTAACCCCTCCTGCAGGGAAGAGGATGTGAGGACCAGTTAAACTGAGTGTTCTCATTTGCCCACAAGTTCCATTTCTCCTTATAGTGATGCATTGATATGACTTACATGCCAATATCTTTATTTTAACTTCCTCCTATTTCCCTCTACTTTTAAAATCTTCTTAGGTTGCATCTTTCTGTGTAATCTCAAATCTCATTTGGAGTGAGGAAAAGTTTATCTAAATAATACCAGTCACACTAATCTCAGTTTCTTGTGAGATTCACAGCCTCTGGAGCCTGATCACCTATGGGCACATGGACACACTGGAGCTTCTGGTCCTATAGTCAGGGTTCTTGGTGCCACAAACAGACAGTAACTTTGAAGCTCTAAGCAGAAAAGGAATTTATTGGAAGTATGTCAGATAGTTCACAGAATGGCTAGGAAGGCTGGAGAGAAGCACAGGGAGGAAACAGAGGAGGCAAAACAGAGCCAAGATGGCACCCCAGGACAGTCTGTTCAAGATGCTGACACTGGTGTTGTCACCACACAAGTCTGCTACAGTTCCACCAGCCGCACCTGGACTCTACCTTCCATCAGAGGCACCGACCATAATCTCTAAAGGCCCTGGACATTTGCATTCCTCAGTGAAGACTCAAAGTCTTGGGCAGATGTAGCTGATAGCCTGAGCTGCCTGTGATCTAGAGAAGGAAACCTATGGCCCTTTGGGCCTGGGTCTCCTTACAGAAATTCCCTGACATAGGAAGCAGGGCCGGCAAACATCAGGAAAGTCCAGTTCACTTGGTGACCTTCTGTGGTTCTACCAGAGCAGCTTTTCATGCTCCTCTTTATTGTTACCTCATTGCTCTCATTAAACTGAGCAGTTTGCAAATCAGGATATTTATGTTGGATTAATTATATTTATATAATATGTACTTTCTATTTCTTTCAAAGTCAGATTTTAAACATGTTTCTCATTTAAAATTTTAGTTTTTTTTTTTTTTTTTTT
>NW_020185333.1:3256793-3266844 GCF_003031525.2 Neophocaena asiaeorientalis asiaeorientalis | reverse complement strand
CGCGGGCCTCTCACTGTTGTGGCCTCTCCCGTTGCGGAGCACAGGCTCCGGATGCGCAGGCTCAGCGGCCATGGCTCACGGGCCCAGCCGCTCCGCGGCATGTGGGATCTTCTCGGACTGGGGCACGAACCCGTGTCCCCTGCATCGGCAGGCGGACTCTCAACCACTGCGCCACCAGGGAAGCCCTGGGAAGCCCTTTAGTGTCTTTTTATTTGTACTTCTAAATAAACCTGGACAAGACTGAGGAGTCTTCCCTGCTAAATTCTATTGGGACTTAGGTTGCAGATTACCTGTGAGTTTCTTTCATTTAAGAAAATCCATTCTGAGGATAAATTCAGAGAGGCTGAATGGTCTAATGCAATCAACCACAAACAGTGTAAGATGCTTATTTTATGAATTGTTGAAGATTTTAAACTGTGATAGTACAAATACACTGAACTGCTTCACTTAAGAACCCAATAGATGTCGCTGGTAAATTCTGGTAAAAAACAATCTGTGGGGAAACAAACACATCTGATTTAGTGATGTATGAAATATGATGTCAGTGAGTATAAAAATAATTAATGTCAACTGTTGATATTCTTTGTACTAAATTATATTCCTAAGCAAGATTTTTATGTTTTATTGGGTCTGACTTCACACTGCCCTATTACAATAACATTCCCAATGTCTAGTTTAGTCTCCTTTACATTTACAACATCCTGGAGGGTGGTGGTGTTAAATTTAATTTGTCAATCTACGTTAATTTTACAAGGATCCAGATCAAACTTCTGTATAAACAAGAACTGCCTTGCAGAGGCTTTTTGGCAATGTGGTTGGAGAAGTCACAGCTGAACTAAAAAATATGTCGCCGGGGTATTTTTCATTTTTCCCCCTATGATTTTAACGGCTCAAATGAAAGAGCTGTTTTGCTTTAATAATAGAGTCCTTGTTGAAAGTCCTTTAAAGAGCTGTTCTACCACCCTGAAACAGTCTAATTAAGCCATTAATATAACAAAGATACCAATAGTTGCTAAACCAAAGAATACACTTCCATCTCACAGCAGAAATGAAAGGTGATGTTTTTTCAGCTTGTAGCTTGATTCCCAGTTTAGAGAAACCCTGTCCATTAGACATTTTTTTTTTTTTTTTGCAGAGAAACATCATTAATCTGTGAAACTTACTACAATGGGATATTATATTCCTCAACAGAGGCTGTTATTGAAACTGCATATTATCAAGACAGCTGTCTGATTAAGTTTTTATAAAGGATTAGGGGGTATATGAGTACCTAACAGCTGCACCAGATAGACTAAAACTAGGGTTCCAGAATTGTATGCTTCTTGGTATATGGAGTGAAAAGATATATTCTTTACCAGTGCAGTGAGATATTAATATTTAAAGGGAAAATTAAATTAGAAACAAAACCTCATTTCTCTGAGTGCAAAGTATTGTGTGAACACAAATGAAGAATCAACAGAAGTATATAAAATGTAGTCCCTCCTCTTAAGGAGTCCACCATAGTCTCAGTAGGCATGAAAATTTTTGAAACATTAAAATATAATTAAAGGGACTTCCTTGGTGGTGCAGTGGTTAAGAATCTGCCTGCCAATGCAGGGGACATGGGTTCGATCCCTGGTCTGGTAAGATTCCATATGCTGTGGAGCAACTAAGCCTGTGTGCCACAACTACTGAGCCTGCGCGCTAGAGCCCGCAAGCCATAACTACTGAGCCCGCGTGCCACAACTACTGAAGCCTGCGCGCCTAGAGCCCGTGCTCTTCAACAAGAGAAGCCACCGTGATGAGAAGCCCGTGTATCACAACGAAGAGTAGCCCCCACTTGCTGCAACTAGAGAAAGCCCGAGCCCAGCAACAAAGACCCAATGCAGCCAAAAATAAAATAAATAAATATATAAAAAATGTATATAATTAAAGATCTAAGTGAAAGTTTGAGGCATTTGAAGAAGTTAGTGCATGAGGAACTGCTGAACGGGTTAAAGAAGGGCCAGAGGTTAAAGAAGAGAGTTGTTGGAATTTATCAACCAAGACTTCTGAGAAAAGCCATCAGGATTGTCTGAAGAGTAATCTGTTAAAGTTCGAAGAGACCTGCGAGATCACCTCCTATTCCAGTGCTTCCTAGACTTATCTGTTGAAAACAATCATATGAGAAACCCCCTAAAAATGAAATTCCTGGTCTTTCCCTCAAGCCTATTGAATCAGATATGCAAGGGAATATATGAGCCCTCTTTTACATATATTTAAATCATTTTAAACTGGCTCAGAGGGCCCAAGAACTGTTTGTATTTTTGTTTGTTTATTTGTTTTTCTAAAATGCCTCAGGTGATTATTTTCAACTGGGAAGTTTGGGAAAAACTGTTCTAAGTCAACCTTGTGATCTCAGAAAGTGAAACATTAAACAAATACCAAACATAAGAAAAAAAAAAAAAAAAAAGCAGATGGAGACACAGATGTATATGTGTGTGTGTGTGTATATGTGTGTGTGTGTGTGTGTGTGCTTGTGTGTGTAAGACAAATAGTAATCCCCTCGGGATTACATAAGAAGAGAAAACTTGCCCAAGGTCCAGGGCCAAAGAGCTCTGGCCCAGTGTCTTTCACATAATAGACCCTCAAGAAATACTTTGTACTTGCTGAATTGAAAATGAAGCAAGGAACAAAGCAAGCTGTAACCCTCAAGCATTTCATGACCTATTTATTACCACCCTATGTTCAATTCATTTTGTAAAACCTCTGGTTGGAGACACAGATCGTGAATCTTAAAGAGTCTCTTATGGATTGTGTAGCAAGACTGGGTCGAAACATTCAGTGCCCAGGAAACCTTTAAACACCAAGGAGGTAAAGAGATTTTGCGGCAACGAGGTAGAAAGTTGAAATTTAAGGAAAGGGACCTCTGAGCTGCATCTCAGAGAACATATCCAGATGCTTATTAGATTGTGGTAGATTTTGCTAAAGCATGTGATAGAATGAATTGTTCACAAAATAATTCTAAACTGGCTTAGAGGACCTTGAAGAAAATTACTTAAAACTAGCTCAAGCCCTCAGCAAACCACAGAAACATAAACCACCGTATGGGGGATAATCTCACTGTGGCAGGGAGGAATGGATGACCTAATGCTTCTCCACCAGCTCCCACCCTCACCGCCATCATGCCCTGGTTCTCTCTGCATTCCTCTAGTCGGTGGGAGTTTCTAAAGTTTAGTGTGTAGATATGTATGTGCATTTATTTTTACCAAAGAAATGCCTGTACTCATATCCTAGCACATTCTAAAATTCTACCATCCTCTTTTCCCACAGAATCCCCACTTTTTAAATATTGAATTTGGGAGGCATATCAATAAGAAGTTGATTTACAAAAAAAAATAGATAATGTTATGACATTAATAGTTTATTTCTTGACTTTATGAGTATATATATTTTAAATACCAGAATCAGAGTTTACTAGAAACATCAAATTGTCATTAAATTCTTTTCTAACAATATATTCCAAATGCATTTTTTGCCGTGGGTATAGCTTGAATAAACCATGGCTTGACATTTTTCAAAGGATTGAATCCATAGGATGGGTGAGTAAACAATCATGATGAAACCATGAGAATGGTTTTGTAATCTACTAGACACCAGTGAGACAGAGGCAACAACCTGCACTTTTCCAATGGATCTTATCAATGTGAGGCCGGCCCGGGCCATCTTTAGGTTGTAAACATCACTCATGACACCAGGAGTAAGTCTGCAGAGTTCACAGTGAAGTTCAAGGAAGAAAGAAAAGGGAAAACTTACTGCTTTTCAGAGCTGATTGGAGTTAAAATGTAATTTTACATATCTATTTATTATATATTTGTCTCATATATGAGTATATATATATGTATATATATATAGGCAGCAGGGAATATTTGTTTTAACATGTAAGTTTACTGTTTGAACCAGCTGAGTTTAAGATGGCAAAAAATAATAATAATAATAACAGCTACTAAATGGCAACATTAAACATTATCTAAACCAGTCTTCGTAGCAACTCTGTGTGGTGCTTATGTTATCCCTAATTTATAGAGGAGGAAAGTAGTCTCAAAGAGGTTAACTTACTTGTCCAAGGGCACACTGATAGTAAGAAATAAAGTCAGATACTGGACGTGGATTTATCTCTCTCCAAAATTGTTAATCAAAATTTTATGTTGAGATAAAAGATTTATTGTTGGTTTACAAGAGCAGCAACATGCAATTTGTAACACAAGGATCTTTAGGGCAGAGAACTTGGTGTATCTGTCAAGCAGGAAAGGGCAGAGGAAGTCCCAGTTTTGCCATTCTCCCTTATTGAATTATTCTGCAGCCGTGACATTTCTGTAAACGCATCTCAGGAAAGGCATTGCTAGGCAGAGTCTCCACTTCCACTAGGTCAGGGTTTAACACCCATAACACATCTTGCCTTCATTTGTGTGTTGCTAACTCATGCTCATGACTTAAATTCTTCAGTATGTCTGCAGTGAATTAAAATAAGGCCAGATAGCAACACAAAGTGCTGAGCAAAACTCTCTTGAAACTCAAAAACAGTTTCCGAAAACAGAAACCATGTTCACGTTTTTTAAATTCTTGTTTTACCTTATTTGGAGATGTAAGATGGACTCCAGAGACCCCTCCAACCAGAACATAATGTTAGTAAATCTTTGTTGAGATAAAAGAAAATGTCCTTCTACCCCAAAGATGCTAAATACAGGTCACATCAACAACCACTGTTTCCATTTTCTGGCAAAGCTGAATAAAATTTCCCACTATTTTTCAATTAGGAAAAGTAGCATCTCAGATAACAAGAAAGGCTTTTGTAACAAACTAGCAAACTTGGAGTAATCTTTATTGAAAGTTATGTTTAAAAGGGGGATTTGTGTTGGACTGGAGACCCATTTTACACCAGTCTCTGGAGAAAGAACTAGAGGGAAGAAAACCTTTCCCATTTTCTTGCTTCTGCGATCTGCGTTCAGTTTTCGTTTTCCCACTGAGAGCCACGTGGGACCTGTGAGCCTGGGAGGCAGACAAAGTCTGAGTCAGGGCTTACACTAACAACTGAAGCAGTGATTTTCCCCATTTTCAGCTTTAGGGGCCTCACCCTCTGTCACGAATCTTAGGTGGGGTGGGGAGGAGAGAGGGGGACAGGGCGCCACTTGCTGGTACATAGCAGCACTATTCGGAACCCTCAAAACTAAGCACATTTGGAGACCCAGCCCCCGTTCTGCAATTGTTCAATTCAACCTGGAACCACGGTTTTATGAAACCTTATTTTGGTGCTCTGGCATAACGGTAACTTGAAGCTAATCATCCAGACTGGAAAATGAACGAGTGGTGCCAAAAACGGAAGGGGCTATGCATACACATGGGAGGGGATAAAGCCCAGTCTCATGCACATCGATTCAGAAAGGAATGGACACTGTTGATGAAATTTATCATACACGATGGGATGCGAGCAAATCCTTCATCCTAAAAAGGACAGAAACCCAGAAGGGAATGACTGGGGAGAGTGAGTCACTAGCAGCTGTTAAGAATCATAGACCTCTATTCCTGATTTAACTCTCTCCTTTATCTACCCCAGAGACCAGTGGCTCTCAAACTTTAGCCGCATCAGAATCAGCTTGCCGGCTTGTTAAAATACGGAGCGCTGAGCCCCACCCTCGTAGTTTCTGATTTCAGCAGATCTGGGCAGGGGCAGAGAATTTACATTTCTTGCAAGTTTCCTGGTAACACTGATGCTGCTAGTTGAGGATACTGAACTATAAGAACCACTGCTGCAGGCAATACCCGTTTCAGAGTTGAGCCCAAGGGACCAAGACCAGTTTACTTACCTGGAAAACCATCCCAACATTTCTTTTAAATAGGTGCTTCCATGTTAACCTGAAAGGGGCACTGCTAAAAAATAGGATGAGGGGGTCAACGGAACACACTGTCAATCAAGTGATGTCCCCTATCCCGCTCACCAGATTCAGCTCAGGACCAGAGCAGTGTGGGCCAAGGTTGGCCTGTCCTTGGGGAGGCAGGATAAGGTATCAGTTCACTGGAGCCAGACTAGACTTAAATTTGAGACCCACCTTCATCACTTAAGGTTATGAGCTTGTTCAAGTCAGTCCTTTAGCTTTTCTAAACTGTAGTTTCCTTGGATACAAAACTGGAAAAATAATACCACTGATCTCATCGAGTGGTGAGAATTAAATGAGATAATGCTTAGAAAAGCTTTAACACAGTGGCTCATGCATAATAAGGCTTCAGTAAATGCTAGTGATAAGTATTGTTTAATAAAATTATAGCTAGCATTATCATATCATCATTCATACCATTTTTTACTACTCTCAACAAATTCTGAGGTGTTTATCTCATCTTCCGATATTGGAAACTGAGTCACTGAGAAATTACCTCTCTTGCCCAAGGGCATTTTAGGGAGCTCTCTGAAGTTATGCCCCGTGATGCTGCTGCCATCATCATCATTCCAATCCCAGACGTCTAAGTGTGATCTGATCCAGACCCTCTGGACAGCCTTCCCTGAGAACCTGGCCACACTCCTCTCAGGATTAAAGGAGGAGGTATTATTTCTTCAGGCCCTCCTGGGGTTTCTCTCTGCCTTTTTGGCCCACATACTGCTGTGTGTAGTTTGTGTCTGAAATGGAAAATTTCTGTAACACAATACCCAGCTCTGATCCCCACAGACTCTCAAGTCTTTTTTTTTCCTTTGGTTTGGGTTAAAATATGACTTCATGTACAAAAAGAAGCCTCACTTCCCAGTGCTCTCAGCAGATACAGAAGCATCACAGATTCAAAACCTTCTGGTTCCTAAGAATTCTGAAGAATTAATTTCACTTTTCTGAAAAAGGAGAGCAATAACTAAGTGACAAGAGAAATGGGAAAATTAAAACTACCTTCTCTTTGGATGCAGGATATATCACTCTGCAAGCCCAACTTCTCCTCCTGTGCCCCTCAGCCAGCACCCCACAGGCACCCCACAAGGAAAGACAGGAGAGCATAGCTGCCCTGGGATTTATGACCTTGCCTGAAACTGGGTATGTTGGCCAAGCAGGTAATGGCAACCAAGGACTTAGAGGTTTCTCTCATTGACTCACTAGCACTCTTCCCTCCTAGAGTGTCAACTCTTCACAAACTCTGTCTAATGCAAGCCCGGACCAGTCTCAACAGGACAGTGGGTTTTCTGATAAGTCACTGAGTGACTTATCTCTTTGACAACCTACTCTAGTCTCCAGTGGCCTGCACAGGCTCTGGAGCCCAATCTTCTGGCTTTGATTCCCAGCTCTGCCCCTTACCAACGCGCTGGGTGACTTTGGGCCAGTTTCTCAACCTCTCCATGTCTTCCTCATCCATAAATGGGGCTTGACTCTACATTGTAAACTTTTACAAGGGATTAGTTATTTAATAAATTATAAAGTCCTAAATTATTAGGACAGTTCCTGGCACATACTAAGCTCCACATATGTTGCTATTATTACTGTTACTACTGCCACTGCAAGTAAAGGAACAGTTATGGCTATATTTGCTCTAGAAAACATAATGTCTAAATAGGAAGCAGTTTGGTGTTCTGGTAACTGGCACAACTTTGGAATCAAACAGATCTGATTTGGCCACCGACATTGCTATTTAAGTTGTGTGACCCTGGGCAAGTTATGAACGTACTGGAAACCCAATTTTCCTTTTATAAAATAGAAATAATAACACCTACTTCAGAGGGTTACTGGGAGGATTCAGTGAAGCAATGTTTGGGAAGCACTTGGCCATTTGTTGGCAGCCAGAAAACAGTACTTATTAGATTGTAAACTGGTCACAGGAACAAAGAAACCCATTAACCTCGGAACCACTTACAACTTCCCTACTTGATATAACTGACTGAAATAATTCCAACACCTAAGATTCTTACAAAAAAAAAAAAAAATATATATATATATATATGTCAAAGAATGTAGGGTAAAATGGTCCTTTGTACATTTTTCTGTCTCTGGTGGTAAACTTGGTTGGCTGTCTGGATCTAGAAGTTACTCTTCGCCCGCAACCCCAACCTAGCCTCTTTCTTGTCAATCCCATTTTTGTCCCTGCCTATGCACGCTGGTAGGGGATTTTGCCAGGTTTCATAAGAGCACTGTGATGAAAGTACTCCCCGAACCTTCAGACTCCAACCTCCAGATGATGTGAACTTTTTGTGCGTTGGAATGAAGGCGCTTGAGGCATCACAGGAAGGGCAGTAACATCGCTCAATTCTAGGGGGCAGTACTCCTACCACACTGTATTAAAACTGTGCTCCAAGGATGCCTTTAACAGAAAATAGAACAGAATGGGTGCCGCCCGCAGTTGTGCAACAGGATAGCTCTGACCCCAAAGCACAGGAAATAAGGCCCACTTGCTCAGACTTGGGCTCTACTCGCCCCCCCACCTTACTTTTCATGAGTCAGACTCAGTCTTCCAAACCTTAATTTATCCTTGCTGAGTGATAACGTGTTAATCCCCCGGTGATATAATCAAGAGGAGTTGCAGAATCACCGATTCTGAGAGTTGAAAGGCCTACACAAGTCATCAGGCCAACTCCCTCCAGTGCTCCAGAGGAACGAGCCAGTGCAGTTCTGGTTTGCCTTTTGTCAATAGGAAAATATAGTCTCTGGCAATGGCTTCCAGGAAGCGTTAGTGTTTAATAACCCCTAGTTCTCCCTGGAGGATGGTGGGGGAAACGCACAGGCACAAAGCCTCTTCGCCCTTGGTTCCCTCCACCAGCACCTGTGCTTGAAGCACCTGAAGGTGACTAACGGGTTTCCTGAAGAGATGGAAGAATGCAGTGATGTTGGCACTCAAGGTGCAGTGAGCAAAAAATGGATGAACCCAAACACCAGTGGAAAGTCACGACTCCAGGAACGTCAACAAGGCAGCTGTTTCTGTGCTTTTATACTTTCCCTTCCCCCATCTTACTTCTTCCACAGCAATATTATAGACAGAGCTCTTTAGAGCTAAAAGCCACCCATGAAATAATCTGGTCCTAAAGCCCTCTGTTTTCAGATGAGGAAATGAGTCCCAGATGTCAGGCAGTACAAAGCATCCAGGAAAGACGATCGATCTAGAAATCACTTATGCTTTCAGCTGCCTTTAGAAGGAGAGAGAAATGTATTCAGGTCAGAGTAAGTGGTTTTGTAAACACTGTTATATAGATGAAGAAGCTAAGGCTCAAAAGTGAATGGCGATGCATCTTCTTTCCTTCTTAAACGTCTCTGCCGGGTTGGACAATCTATGGAGGCATGAGGACTTGCGCTGACCAGAGCCAGCTCCCGGAGAATTGAAGCTGATAGGTGGGTGGGAAGACACGAACCCACTGGTTGAATCTTGAGGGGGAAGGGATCCTATCTCTAATCAGTCATGTAGAATCCACTTAACACTTCCCTGTTGTTTCTTTTTCTGCAAACACACACACACACACTGCAAATGGGAAGAACACAAGTCTGGAGCCAGAATACCAGGTTTTAAAATTTAATACCTGTGTCATCTTTCTCAATTTCACATTTTCTTCTGTAAATTAAGGATCATTGTAATGTCTTTCTCATGGCATTGTTGTATAGATCAAACAAAATAATGAAGCATAACTGCTTTGCAAACCATGAAGCAGTGATTCTTAAATAATTTGGTTCAAGAACCTTCTTAAAAATTTGATGAATGCTAAAGACCTTCCCCAAAATTCCCACATGTAGATACAAAATTTTGCATATAATTTCAGGGGGTTCACAGAGCGTCTGAAGACCCCCACTTACTACCCACTCTAAAAGTGCTCACCAAATATGGAATATTCCAGCCTGGACAAGTATACCATTTTCCTTGGCATAAACTTTGTTTATTTGATAAACCCATACTGGGCTCTTAGTAGGTACTGGGGGCTTCAGGGGCACAGATATCCTGTATTAAAGCAAAGAAGCCCCTTCACATGTATTGTATCAACTAAGAAGTTCACCTCTGGACCTCCCTGGTGGTCCAGTGGTTAGGACGCAGTGTTTTCACTGTTGACCTGGGTTCAATCCTTGGTTGGGGAATCAAAAATAATTGC
>NW_020185333.1:3207332-3256675 GCF_003031525.2 Neophocaena asiaeorientalis asiaeorientalis | reverse complement strand
TGAAAAAAAAAAAAAAAAAAAAAATGAAGAAGGTCACCTCACTAAGGTATCTGACCTCAAAGCTCCCATCTGGTTATTCTAGTTAGATTGAGGGTAGTGGTCACCTCTGTTTTGAGACAGGGAAATCATGTACAAAAAAGTCAAGGGACTCTTTTTTCTAAACCACTAAAAAAAATTGAAGCATAGTTGATTTATAATATAATAATAATTATATTATTATATACAGTATGGCATAGAGCATGGCAATTCATATATATATATATTCTTTTTCAGATTCTTTTCTCTTGTAGGTTATTACAAAATACTGAGTATCGCTCCCCCTGCTACACACAAGGGACTTTCCCCAGGTCTATGAAGGTGTTCTTTTACCCAGGACTTGATGCACCAAAAGATTTGGGTGCAGATAAGCGGAGGAAAGCTGTATTCAGTTTTGGGTAAAGCACAACTCCTCATGGTTTTGGGGTCTGCTTGTCTGATACCCCTCATGCCAGTGAAAGGGTATCTGTAATCATTTGTCATTTTCCCACATTCTACAAAGTACACCTCTTGTAGTTTTTTGCTGCCAAACTAGCAAATCAAATATTTCTGGTGACATAACTCAAAATCAGAAACAGGCATTTTCACTCTGAGCAGAGTGCTCTTATATTTGGATTTTTTTTGGCTTCTAAATTCCTGCAGTCTGGGGTTTAAATCACTCTACCACTTTCTACTTTGGTGAAGCATAAAAAACATATTTTCCCTATCTGAAAATGAGGATGATAATTGTGACTCCATTTAGTTGTTGTGAAATTAAATGACTTCTTTCGTATAAAGGGCTCAGAACTGTGGCTGGCAGTCAGTGAAAGCTCAGCAGATGGTACTGATTATCATTTTCATTGGTCCCATCCTCAACAGCTATATCCTTCGCTTTGTCACAGACCCATTGATTTTACCAGCAATGGGAAATATGTTTTGTTGTAACTGCTATTCTCCAAGAATCATTTTTTAATATGGCTACTAATTTGTCTGTAGAGATGTTAATTTTTGTAATAACTTAGGCTTGATTTTTTTTTGGGGGGGTGGTGTACGCGGGCCTCTCACTGTTGGGGCCTCTCCCGTTGCGGAGCACAGGCTCCGGACGCGCAGGCTCAGGGGCCATGGCTCACGGGCCCAGCCGCTCCGTGGCATGTGGGATCCTCCCGGACCGGAGCACGAACCCGTGTCCCCTGCATCGGCAGGCAGACTCTCAACCACTGTGCCACCAGGGAAGCCCAGGCTTGATTTTTTTTAAGCTCCAGATTGAGAGGTATATAAATTGGGTTGTATAGGGGAAGCAGGTGGCATTTGGGAGGAGCTGCTGGGATGCACTAAAGGGTGAGGATCAGAAGGTAAATTAGAAAAGGAGAATCAGAAAGAGAGATGATTGACCTGATGGGGAGTGCCCGAAAGAAAATTGGGAAGAAGCAAGAGCAGAGAGCAGTAAGTGAGTACACCGTCCCCTATTAGAAAGGACTTAGGGAAATAATTTGTGCTAATAATCTGAGTAATGTCCAAGGCAAGTTATCTCATTTAGTTTAGGGGATTATGACTAGAAACTGGGTTGCAGGAATACAATAGAATTTCTGTATGGAGCAGAATTAGGAAATGATGCTATATGTTGAGGAGAACTAAGAGATTTTAACATAAAACCCTGTTGAGTCAACCTGGATTCAATGGCTGAGTTACCTACGTGTATATGTAGTTTGTAACAAATGTTTTTCCACATTGAAGTCAGTTTATTATTTTCTGTGAACAGCAGACTCAGGTTATGACACGTTTGTAGAGGAAGACAGTGTAAGAGACAGTTGGTGAGAGTTCTGGTGCTAAAAAGATGACCTGAAAAGGACCCTTCCCTCTCTTAGACTAAGCCCTAAGCCATGAATGAAAACAATGGAACTCGTCAGCCACAAGAATTCGGGGACAGTCGGGGAGATCTGGAGACCGCGTGTCCACCCATCAGCTAGCCAGTCAGTCCCCACCTCAACACCCTCTGATCTGGCCACAAATACATGAATCACCATCATTGCAATGTTATGGCTGAATAAAGTTCCATACAACTGCCAGGGATTTAAATGTCTTCCTGGGAACCCTCATCACTCCAAACCACCTACATTCCTAGAGTGTGCTCTGTCTTGCCGGCTTATTTTGCATTGTCTAGCTCGGCCTACGTGCAAAGATCCTCAGAGACAATACTTAGATTCATGACTGGAATGCTTCAGCATACCATCCAACTAACTCCCACTCTCATTTTTGCTGGAGGAGGAGATTCACAAACGCCCAAGAAGCCCTCTGGCCGCCAATGAGCAATTTCTCGAGTCTTTAATTATGGACCAATGAAAACAATGCCTTCAGTGAACGGCTGTCTCCCTTTCACCTCTGACCCGTGGTCAGACATGCAGCCGTGAGTGTTGCCAGATGGAAATTGTTAGTGAACATCCACATGGAACAGCACTTTTATTTATGACCCAAGGGCATCACTCATCAGTAACCCTGTGGGTTGGACTTTTGTTTAGTACGTAAGAGATCTCAATGTTTTGTGTGAAGCCCTATGTGTTTGGATGTGGCTTGGTCTGTGGAAGAGAGAAAAATGTGTTCCCCCTAAGTTCTTTTAAGCACCCAGGCTGAAAGGAGGATGGGGAAGCCAGTCCAAGTTATTAGGGCCTAGTGCTCTGGGAGGGAACCCAACTCCCAAAGAAACATTTTCACCTCAGTCCAAAGCCTTCCTCAGCCAAGTTGTTAGACACCATCCTCTCCACATATTCCAACATCCCAGAGATTATAAAGACAAGCTCTGTTATCTCACAAGCCACTGAGACCAAATTTCATCGTCTGCCTTTCCCCAGTCTGAATATTTTGTAGCTCTAGATCAAGCTTTTGTTGGAGTCTCTTCAATATATTCCCAAACAAAACAGCCAAAGTGCTGATGGCATGCTGAAGCATGTTCAAGCATGTTTAGGGGGCAGGGATGTTAGAGAATTGGCTTCTCACCTTCAAGGTGTCCCAGGTTGAAAATGCACTTGTGAAAACTGTAGAGAAACTCTTAGGATCCCGGATGTGCAGCACTGTCTACAACCTGCTGATTTATTTTTTTTTCCACGTTGATTATTTATTTTAAATATAGTAGCATATACATATCAATCGCAAGCTCCCTCACTGCTTTAGAAAGTTTCCCGTCCACCCCCTGTGTTTTGTTCCATCTTGAGGCTGTATGATTTTTAGCTGCTCTGTTCAGTAAGTGTTTGGGCAGATGGATGAGAATTGATGAAACACAGATGGTTTAGACAGACAGAGATTAAGAACCCTTCTGGGTTGGGTATATTTGACTAGTGATTACCACAGTATTTCAGCAGTTTAGAAGATAAAGATAAATTCACCCATAAAATCTATTGTTGAATTTTAGCTACTTTATTTTTTAGCCTCTCATATAATTTCACAAAATTTACTTCACTTTCCAATATTCCTATGTAGTATTTTAGAGAAAGGAGAAGAATCATTAGTTCATAAGCGGAAAACTGAGGTAATGAGAAAGACAGACCAGAGCCGTACAGCTGAAAATCACTGGTTGTGTCCAGAGGCCCATGTTTCCCTCAGTAGAAGGTGCTTCCTCTGGGAAAGGTTCCATTACATCATCAATGTATTTTTCCAGATACCAGGCTCCTTTGGGATGTAGAAACTCTGTCTGGGGAGGCGTTTACCATCCCTCAGCCAGTATTTAGATCTCTCTTTGCTCATCACTTTTTCTCCTATTTTCCCAGTGTGTGTGTATATGTGTAGGTACCCTTTTTCTCAGCAATTACCAATTAGTGAGAATTTGTAAATTTAGCCTGACAATTATTTGTTACTATTTTTGTTTTTTTTTGTTTTTCTGGTTTTCTGGGCTTTTTTTGCGGTACGCGGGCCTCTCACTGTTGTGGCCTCTCCCGTTGCGGAGCACAGGCCCCGGACGCACAGGCTCAGCGGCCATGGCTCACGGGCCCAGCCGCTCCGTGGCATGCGGGATTTTCCCGGACCGGGGCACGAACCCGTGTCCCCTGCATCGGCAGGCGGACTCTCAACCACTGCGCCACCAGGGAAGCCCCTGTTATTATTTTTAATGCAAATATTAAGCGGTTGCCCTCTGAGACTCTGTGACTTTCATGCTATATTTTCTTTCCAGAAATAACAATTCTTTTGGCTCAGGCACACCACACACATACACACCAGGTTATAAGACCAAAGGAAAACACTTGGGAAAATGTTGTACAGTGAACAAGATACTTTAGCTTATGCTATTATAGGAATACTATGAGAGGGTTCATGTTAGTATACCCGTTTCACAAATGGAAAAATTTATTCAAAGATATGAAGTGATTTGCCAATATTACATAGTTCTTGTATCATAAAGATGGAATTGGAAACCAAGAGTGAAAATCTGACATCTCAAACCAGGAACTTGCCAGTTTATGCTGTAAGCCTCCTCCTGGAAGATGAACAAAGGGAGGCAATGATAAAAATCCTAGTCCCCATGGGCTAGTCGAGGATCTGATCATCTACAGAGAGGAGAACAAAACAATAATTGGTACAAATTCAGTAAGCCAGAGCAAAGGCTAGTGAGGGGGCTTTGGTGGGGGTGAGCAAAGAAATGGAGCCCAACAGCCTCAGGGCACCAAGAACCTTCCCCCAAGACCCCTCACACACCTGTGTACAGTGGTCCCTTTTTTGTTGTTTTTGCGGTACGTGGGCCTCTCACTGTTGTGGCCTCTCCCGTTGCGGAGCACAGGCTCCAGAAGCGCAGGCTCAGCGGCCATGGCTCATGGGTCCAGCCACTCTGCGGTATCTGGGATCTTCCCGGACCGGGGCACGAACCCGTGTCCCCTGCATCGGCAGGCGGACTCTCAACCACTGCGCCACCAGGGAAGCCCAGTGGTCCCTTTTTTGATGGCAATTCTGGTAGAGCTCAAACCACTCAAACCAGTATCTGGGCAATCCAGGGCATTGAGAAAGAAGATGCTGTGTCTAGCTAAATGTATTAGTTTCCTAGGGCTGCTGTAGCGAAGGGTTACAGACTGGGTGGCTTAAACAACAGAAATTTGTCTCACAGTTCTGGAGGCTAAAATTTCAAGATCAAGGTTCAGGCAGGCTGGTTCCTGCTGAGGGCTGTGAGGGAGAATCCTTTCCATGCCTCTCTCCTTGGTTTCCAGTGGTTTGCTTGTAATCTTTGGTGCTCCTTAGCCTATAGTGCATCGCCCTGATCTCTGTCTTCATCTTCATATCTTCATCTTCACACTTCCTCGGTGCAAGTCTGTCTCTTTGTCCAAATGCCTCCTTTTATAATGACACCAGTCACATTGCATTAGGGTTCACCCTAACAATCCCATTTTAACTTGATCATCTGCAAAAAGCCTGTTCCCAAATAATAACCCATTTCCACAGGTACTGGAAATTAGGACTTCAACATCTTTGCAGGGGGTGTAATTCAATTCATAACAGAAAGAAAATGTTTCTTCTTGGGAAGCTTCTCCTAATCCAAAAAGTCATCCTTAAATTTGGTTTCACCTGCCTCAAACATAACGATTATCTTAATGAATATCTTACATAATGAAAACATATCTTTTTTATAAAGAAAATTTTTTTTCTGTTAGGTCATTTTTCACTTTGTACATTTTAACAAATGACCCTTTGAATTTGGTATAGAATACCCTCACCACCCACCCCCCGCCAAGAAAGAAAAATGCTCTACTAAAATAGAAGGCTACCATCATTACAAGAATTTATTCTCTCTTACTTGAACTATGAACTTCCATCTATTCATATTACCAAGAACAAGAAATATACTTAAGATGGTTCAAAATCTATGATATTATTATAATTGTTATTGTTATCATTTAAAAAGAGATTCTGGTCAGAAGAAAGTCTTTTCCTACGTGATATTGGAAAGTTCTACAAGTTGTATCTTCAAAAGGATTTAATTTTATATTTCTAATATATTTTTTAAAATTAATTATCTTTATACTTTTTAAGGTAAAAGAATTTTTTTTAAAGGGGAAAGAGGAAAAGAAAAGGTGAAGACGGAGGAAAGTCATGAAAGTCTGTAGCATATAAATGACAAAGGCTACAGGTTTCTGTGACTGTGGGTTCACCCCAAAGCTAGTGGATTTTTAAGCTCTGCCAGCTGTCTGTTCTCTGGGCTGATAAGTGACAAGATTAGCCATGTCCTAGCCAGACACTGGGAGTGACATTCTTCTTATAAAGTTTGAGCCAGGGACCCAGCCAAGTCTAAACTCCCTTTTTTCATTTGTGTTAGCATTTTTCTTGGTTCAAACTCACAGGTAAAAATTCCCTCAAGAGAATATCCAAGGTCGCTTTCTTCATCCAAGGGCTTACCTCTACCCGAGAACTTACCTGTTTGCCTTGCATGTCCACATGCTTCAGGGAAAGACAGGATATCATAAATGAAACACCTCCCAGACCCCCTCCCTCACGATCTCTTCAGATGCCCCACAGTTCTGCCCCATGAAGGAGGGCTGGGGTGTATAAGGCAAGTAGTTTGGGTTTTCTCCACAGAGAGATGAGATCTCTAAGATGAGGCCAAAAACCCTTCCTCTATCCAGTCCCACTCATGCAAATCAGACACTTCTGATTCCCAGCATATTTTTCCTGGGTTTAAACATAGAAGCAAACAATGCAGTTAACAGGTAAGAAGCTGCTTTTTTGCTGCAAGGATTGAATTTGTAAAGGTCTGAGAAGAGTCCTTGGTGAAGGAGACCAGGAAATTCAATGTTCTTGACAGCGTTATTCAAAGTACGGTCTGAGAACTACTTTTAGCATAATCTCCTGCAAAACTTGTTAATAAAAATTAACAAGGTTTCCCAGGCTCTGCTCCAAACCAAAATAATCAAAAAATCTTGGAGTGGGAACTCAGGAATCTTATTTTTATCAAGTTTCCCAGGTGCCTTCAACACACATTAAAGTACGAGAACCACTTCATGACCAAAATGCACGTGAGGACAGCCAAGGGTTGTGTGCATGTGGATTCCAATATGTACTTGAGGGTCCCTTATAGAGCAATGAAATCAGTCTTTCAAGTAAGTTGCATTTTAGACAGGATTTTCCTTGACTCCTGAGATCTCTGCAAAGTGTGTTTCTGTACCTTTGTGTTTTCTGCCGCACTTCTAATATCATCTGTGCCAATGAATTACCATGATCAATTTACATGAATTTCTCTTGCAGACAGAGACAGTGGCTTATTATCTTTATGTCTTTATATATCCCTTGCTTGGCAGAGTGCCTGCTTAATAAACCTCTGTTGATTAAATATATAAACCTAGCTGCTTTATCCATCAGGAAACTAGCAAGCAAAAAGTTTATGCTTGTTCTCAATAAGCTACTGAGTTGTTTTTTTTTACAGTATAGGTTTAATATCAGGCCAGGTCTGGTTGGACCTTTAGCTTTATTCCTAATATCCCATAACAGAATTTTATCACAAATGCTGCCACCAACATCTATTGAGTTGGAAACTCATCTACGTGCCCTCTTTTCTTCTCACTCCTCATTAGAAAAACTATGCTGATGTTGGGTAGCTCAAAGGAGCCAAACTGGCCTAATTAGAGAAAAAGGTCCCCAAAGTGTTTATGTATACAGTCATCCCTAGGTATCCTCTGAGGGAGTGGTTCCAGCTCCCCCTCAGATAACCAAAATCCATGGATGCTCAAGCTCCTTTCATAAGATGGTGTAGTATTTGCACATAACCCACACGCATCCTCCTGTATACTTTAAACCATCTCTAGATTACTTATAGTACCTAATACAATGTAAAAGCTATATAAATAGTTGCTGGTGTGCGGCAAGTTCAAGTTTGCTTTTTGGAACTTTCTGGAATTTTTTTCAAATATTTTTGACCCAGAGTTGTGTGAGTCCACAATGGAGAACCCACAGATATGGAGGGCCGACTGTATTCAGTATAAAAGTGACCCCTCCATTTAGCCACAGTCTAGGAACGCCAGTTCCACGGCACCCGGCACCATGATGGTGCGGTCGTGTGCATATGCTGCTGCTTCAAGCGCACAGGGACTACAGATCCAGCAGAGAAGAGAAAGCCAGTGCCTGGGAGAGCGACCCCATTGTTGATTCTGCTCCCTCCCTGCTGAGCGCTCCTGAAGCTCTCAGGTAGGGTCCGGGAGAGGCTGAGGCATCTGGGTGATGTGCTGCAAGAATGCATTTCACACTAGGTGTTTCGCCAAATGTGCTGTTAGGCTGTAGAGTTACCCTCAGACTAGTGACCCTTCAGGGATGGTTTAGTGGCTTAGGAAAGTAATAAAGTCAGAAAGCAACAAATACATTTGATCATAACTTCTGAGACTAATCAACACCCTAGCCCCAGGAAACTGACGGAGATTGGACAGGAAAATGCTGGGGATGAAAGCGCTGAGTGGCTTGGCACATCTGGTTCGAGATGGGCTGACTGAAGAAGTGCCAGGACTAGAAATGTGAGAAGAAATATGGGGTCCTGGGAAAGGGCACTGCCGCCAGGGCTTGGGGTGGTTTTCATGTTTTTTTTTTTTTTTCCTGTTTTCATCCCCCCAAAATAAAAAGCTGAAGTAAAGCTGACTTGAAATAATTTTAGTCATGTGTATATCCTAACTCTGGCACATTCTTTATCATGTTAACTTCTTTTTATTTCAAAGAACATTCAATTTACTAGGCCAAACTTCATAATGTTTTTAATTTAAACAGAGGGTTTTGCCAAACTTAGCCCTAAGAGAAATATTTTCATTATCCAGCTCTTTTATCAACTCCACAGCTCGGGTGTGGTTTCATTCCCCTGCTGGCCTTCCCTCTGTGCTGCTAGGAAACCAAACACGATGGCCATGAAATGGGAAAATACTCTCGATGGATTTGCTTCCACCTGCATGTGATGTGAGAGACACACCGTAAGGAACGAGTTGCCGAAACAGGGGGACCAAATTAAAATTTATACTTAATAGTGTTATTGATCTCGGAGAGACAGCAGTGAGTGGTCCTGAAGAGAGATTTTAGCTCCCTGCCCAGGAATTGGACCTGGGTAGCCTGGATGAAAACCAGGAATCCTAACCACTAGACCCCCAGGGACTAGAGGCTAGAAGCAAAGTGGCCCTGGCTCTTTCCCCCGTTTGAAAGCACAAATGTTTCAAGGAGGCAAAAACTGTAAAAACAGGTACAAAGTTTATTATTAAAGGCACAACACAACATATGGGAAAGCACACAGAGAAGCAGTTTGCTTACTTAAGGCAAAATCAAGCCCGTGTGCGCCACAACTACTGAGCCTGAGCTCTGGAGCCCACAAGTCACAGCTACTGAAGCCCACGTGCCTAGAGCCCATGCTCCACAACAAGAGAAGCCACCGCAATGAGAAGCCCGTGCACCGCAATGAAGAGTAGCCCCCGCTCGCCCCAACTAGAGGAAGCCGCGCACAGCAACAAAGACCCAACGCAGCCATAAAGAAAGAAAGAAAGAAAGACAAAAGCAAGGCAGAAATACACACCCAGAGAAGAGTGCGGGTGTCCTGAATGAGGAGTGCAGTAAAGAGGTGATTTAAATCACTCATATAGGGCAGTCCTTCTGGATCTTTACCTATATTTGGCCAATTATCTTGTTTCTTTTTTTACACCTGACTGGTCCTAGGGCCCTTCCCAAGATGCGTGCGCAACTTTTTTGCTCGGATGGATCCCACCCCAGAGACCCGTGGGTGCATGTCCACACTTCTTATGCATGGCGCCCCCCTCTCTTTTTGACCCTCAAGGAGACTTTCTGCACATGTGCAGACAAGGAAGTTTTGCTTGACGTCTTTACTTCAGCAGAGCTCAGCTTCTGCCACTGGCTTTGTTCTTGGAGTGTCTGGGTGAGAACAAAGGCTTCAATTTTACTCCACTTGACAAACACCAGCTGTCCAGCCCAGGGGCCCACCTACGTCCTACCTCATTATGTGTGATATAAAGAAAATATGAGGGCTTTATCATAAGGACTCTTAATAATGATAATTATAGCTATCAGTTATTGAGCACTGACTCTATTGCAGGGCGCTACTCTGGTGACTTTATAGCTATATGACCCTCCCAACAGCCTTATCAGTGGACACCATCATCATCATTTATAAATGAAAACAAAGAGCAGACAGATCAAAGGGAGATGGCTTGACCTATCATTTGCCAGATGCATTATTGGTTCACACACTTAAAAAACAAACATTAAGAATGCTGGTCTAATATATTTAGTCAAGACAGTTGCCCCCCATAGATTAAAAAGGTGAGTAACCGTGGAAGAAAATCATAGAAGGGCATGTAGATGATAATTTGGGAAGGCTAGTGAGTCACGAAGTAAGAGTGGGAAAATGGAGAGCATGGATGCTGAAGGTGTGACCGGAATTTGATACAGCTCAAAGCACTCTGATAGCAGAAAATGTGTTAGAAAAGGAGTTTGGAAACCCTTACATGATAACTAATCCAGATTTTTGGCAGCCTCACCCAGATTGTCTTCTAATGTGCAGTTCTTTAATGTTATCCAATTCGTGTGCATGGAATCTGGTTTATTTGGAAGGTTAAATAAAAAGGAGAGTAGAGCAATCAAGAAAGGTAATTATAGAACTGGATGTAATGAAACTTTCGCTTGAAATTTAACCCAGAGAATAATTATTTTAGATATGTTTTTCTCTACTGTATAAATTAACACAATTGGTAGATTTTTCTACAGTTGCATTTACATTTATACTTTGTTGCTAAATTAATGAGAACCTAGAATTTGCATTGAGTTTATGGAAATGAGTACTCATTTCTCAATTAAAGTATTTAAGTATGCTTCATTGCTTTGCTGTAAAATTAGCCCTGAAGAGCCACTAATGCAAGCTTTGGGACAAATTTAGCTCTTTTTCAGAGATACTGAGCTCCTTCACAGCAATGCCGAAGGCAGGAGATCCTTAAGCATAGTGTACAGCACAGAGCAAGCCCCTGGGCTGACGTTTATGAATAACTGGAATGAGAAATCCTGATAACTGCTATTTGAGAAGGTGCTCTTGAAGAATAGGCCTTCTTTAACTGTGGACTGGGGAATTACGTATATACTTGGAGTATACTGGATATGTGCAAGAATCCCCTTTACTATGTAAACATTCCTGAGTCCTCCTATTCTAAGTCTCTCTTTGTCATTTAAGAGGGACTAAGGGAGAGGAAAGGAAGCAGGAGAAGGAAGATAGAAAAGCAATTAGTATGGTGCAAAGGACAACATTTCCGTGTATGGAAAGTCCCTTTCTACTCTTGTAACGTATTTCCAAAGTATTTATGATTTATGGGTTCTGATATCTATTTTATAAACCAAGTATTAATTTACTATCTGAGTGCACATTCCTACAATTACGCCTCACTCTCCAAGTTGATCCAGTGGGGATCTCCCACAGCATCCCCAAAACTCTGGCTTCCTGAGCGTAAATCTTTCTTTGCCAAAATACTAAATCAACTGCACCCTATCTTAGAAAACTGAAAAATGTGAAGGAAGGACTCTGTAATGATTCATACACCTGGATGTAGAGCTCAAAGAATCTAGGCCAGCATAAGAGTACAAAGTAGGCACAGTTAACCCTCGAAATTGCATATAACCTTCACCTTCCCATAGTCCTGGGGAAGTTTAACAATATGCATTTCCTTTGGATTTGGCAGTTGGCCCTGGAGCCAGTGGTAATTATTATCCTTGCTCCTTTCCAGTCTTTCTCAGGAAGAGAAGATAGAAATATATTCTGTCCAAAGATGCTTTTAGGCTGAAGACAATTTAAGTACAGGAATACCTCCGAGATATTTCGGGTTTGATTCCAGACCAATGCCATAAAGTGAACATCTCAATAAAGTGAGTCACACGAACTTTTTGGTTTCCCAATGCATACAAAAGTTATGTTTACACTCTACTGTAGTCTACTAAGTGTGCAATAGTGAAACTGTGCCACCCAGATTGGGACTTGAACCCGCAGTTTTTTAACTGAGGTTACACACCTGGTCTCAGGACTTAGTGAAGCTCAGATTCTTGGTGTTTCGTCACAAAAAGAATTCAGTGAGAGACAAAGTGATGGGCAAGAAGTGCATTTATTTAGAGAGAAACACACTCCACAGACAGAGTGTGGGCCATCTCAGAAGGCAAGATGCCCCCAAACATGGGGTGGTTAGTTTTTATGGGCTGGATAATTTCATAGGCTAATGAGTGGGAGGATTATCCCATTTATTTCAGGGAAGGGGCAGAGATTTCTAGGAATTGGGCCACAGCCCACCTTTTGGCCTTTTATGGTTAGGCTCAGAACTGTCATGGCATTGGTGGATGTGTTATTTAGCATATGCTAATATATTATAATTAGCATATGATGAGGCTCAAGGTCCCCTGGAAGTCGAATATTCTGCCATCTTGGACCTAGTTGGTTCTAACCAGTTTTTGTCATGTCCTATGGCTTTCTCATTCTTTTAAAGGTTGTTCCCTGCCCCCTTCCCTCCTGTTTCAATAGTGTCTCAAAAAACGTACATACCTTAATTTAAAAACGCCTTATTGCTAAAAAATGCTAACCAGGGCATCCCTGGTGGCGCAGTGGTTGAGAGTCCACCTACCGATGCAGGGGACGCAGGTTCCTGTCCCGGTCCGGGAAGATCCCACATGCCGCGGAGCGGCTGGGCCAGTGAGCCATGGCCGCTGAGGCTGCGGGTCCGGAGCCTGTGCTCCACAACGGGAGAGGCCACAACAGTGAGAGGCCCGCGTACCGCAAAAAAGAAAAAAAAAAAATGCTAACCATCATCTGAACCTTCAGTGAATCATAATCTTTTTGCTGGTGGAGGGTTTGAAATTCTATGAGAATTTCATGACCAAAACATGACATAGAGACATGCAGTGAGCAAATACTGTTGGAAAAAATGCCGTATATAGACTTGCTCCATGCAGGGTTGTCACGAACCTTCAATTTGTAACAAAAAAACCCACAAAACTACAGTATCTGCGAAGCACAATAAAACGAGGTATGCCTGTATACTGCTAAGGAAATAGAAGATAGACTCTTAGCCTTAAAGAGCTTATGGTCAAACTAAGAAAATTTGGAAAGAGTGTACAGTTTAGGAGCCAAAAGAAGAAAAGCCACGAAGCAGCATAAAAAAGAGAAGACAGAAAGGTAAGCCAAGAAGCAGTCACATGCGATGACACAGGAAGCTCAGACAGAAGGGCTTTATGAGAAGCAGCAGTATTTGCCACAGCAAGTCCTGAGAAAACGAGTCCTCTATGAAGACAGTGGTTCTTGCTAGTGGAAGAGATCTCTGCTAGTGAAAGAGATCTCCACTGTACAATACTAATAGGGAATTAATGATTAAAATTGAACCATTATGATTTCCTTAATAAGGATTTATGCTTATTTCTTTTCTTTCTTTCTTTTTACCTTATAAAACAATCCAAAACATGAGAATATAATTTGAGTATTTCTTTCCTCTTGTTTTCTAACAAAGGGACATTTAGTACAGTATCATAAATCAGACCAGTCCTCTCTCAAATGCGAATATTTAGAAGAACAAAGAGGTCAGAGGCACTCTGGTTCCAGATTACTAAAACAGTTCTTTCGTTCTCTGTTCATCTTTATGTGATTGCCTTCAATTATGTGCCACATTTCTTTTTTCTTCAGAAGGATGCTGGCTTGTGGTACCCGCCCCCTCACCCCATTGTATGCATCATATTCACAACGTATTGTTTGATGCCATCTGTTTAACACAATAGAACAGAAATAGGAGTCCTATCACATCATCTGATCCCCCTCCAAAGAAATATATGGCACCGTTCGACTGGGCAAAAGTCACGGGTGCTAAATCCTTCAACTAGTTTCAGATGTGAAACATGTGTTTTTACCCAAGTATAAATGTTACATGTTCTTCTACATCATTGCTCTCCCTTTCTCCTGGTAAAGAGACTGGCTTTTGGCAAATCCAGACAACTTGACAAGCCTTAGAAAGTATATTTATAAGCATAGGAGTCAGCACAATCTTGTGGAGAGCTCTGGGTTTGCCTTCCATCACACAACCAACCCACTTCCTTGAAGGAGTCATATAACCTCTCATTTTGAAAATAGGTATACTGTTATGGATTGAATGATGTCCCCCCCAAAAATTCGTATGTTGAAATCCTAACTCACAATGTTTCCTAGTGTGACTTATTTAGAGATAGGATCTTAACAAATGCAATCAAGTTAAAATGAGATTATTAGGGTGGGCCCAAGTTGATGTGACTGATGTCCTTATAGAATGGGGAAATTTAGACACAGACCCACATACAAAAAAAAAAAACACCATGTGAACATAAATATGGCTGTCTAAAAGCCAAGGAAAGAAGGATGGGGTAGATCCTTCCCTCACAGCCCCTTAAGAAGGAACCAACTTTGCCAACTCCTTAATTTCAGACTTCTACCTCCACAGCAGTGAGCCAATAAATTTCTGTTGTTCAAACCACACAGTTTGTGGCCCTTTGCCATGAGAGCTCTAGCCAACTAATACCGATAGTATTATAGATCCACCTCACTGGGCTGTATTAAGGATTCTAGAAAATATGTCAAATGTCCAATCCAGCTTCAGGACTCTGAAGTTGCCCTTCCTAGAACACTGTATTTGACCAGTTTCAGTGAAATTAGGAGACAATTCATGGTCTTATGTGAAATGTGCTTCAGCGCTCATTATGGTGCCTGTGGCCTTAGAGTACCTTGTACAGAGCATCTCTACTTACTACCCAGGGCTCCAGGCAGGCCCGTTTGGTCCTAAGAAACCCAAAGATCCATTCTGAACCCCTAAAGAAAACATAACAATTTTGTAGACAATACCTGGGCAAAAACTGGAACTGAGGAATCTATGGAGATCATGCTTTCTCTTCAGTTCTTTTCTGCCATCAGATCCATTCTCCTTTCCCTATAATTTTCTTTTGCTCACACAGAGTTCCTCAGTGACTCACTTTATCTTCCATGGTGTCCATTAGGTCACTCATGCAGTCTCTCTTTGGCTACTGTTCCAATAGTGGTTCTCATACTTTAGTGGCATCAGAATCACTTGATTGGGTCTATAAAATTCAGATTACCAAGCCTTATTCCCAGAGTTTCTGATTCAGTAGATCTGGGGAAGCCCTAACAAGTTTCTAGGTGATACTCATGCTGTTGGTCTAGTGACCACACTTTGAGAACCACTGTTATATAATACGACATTTCTGCTTCAGTTTTCACTGATTACTTATCTACAAGCTTTCAGGTTCCCAAAGTCTATAATCTTAAAAAAGATCTGACTCAGATCCTCCTTTGCTTATATATTGAAATACCCCTTCTGTAGATTTTATATGTGGAGCCAGGAGTCAAGGACTCTGACATGTCTAGTGTAAAATGTGGGCTAAAAGTTTATTTATAAGTCAGATATTTGTCGCAGTCAGTTCTCAAATGTTGGCATCATACTATACATTACTAGAAACTATAACATCTCAGAAGGTTGAAGAGTGTCATGCTAAAGGAGAAACATGTTTTTAGTTCTAACTTGGGTTGCCACTCATCTCATAGAGATTCTTTAGGTAAAATCACGACTCGTAGCTTTGATAGGAAGGGAATGGGCCTGATTGAAGCAATGTCAACAGAAGTAGAGACAAAAATCTATAAGGGATGTTGATAAATGTTTTTATATGTGGGTATATTAATTGAGTGTTAATCAAGGATTATCTGTGTCCTCACAAATAGATTGTCTGTCTGTTTTCCTACACATACTGAATCTTGGTTTCCGCCCTGGGTCAGGCATAGAGCTATAACACATAATAGATACTTGTAAGAATTTGATCAATGAATGAGTGGTTATCATCCTTTACATTTGTGTAGTTACTTAGAATCTTTCCACTGGTATTATCTCTGTCATCGTCATAATGTATGGAATTTGCTCTGAAGTCATTTTTCAGCTTTTATGATTCAAGTTGACATTCCTGTGGCACAGTGACAGTGATATCACAAGTAAATAAAAGTCTAATTCTTAAAAAAATTTCAAAATAACTTATTTCTGAAGAATTATAAAGGAAATCTACTGATCCTGGTGATCACTTCTTTTAAGTCTCCTTGTCTCTCTCCACCCGTTTTCCTCAGACCCAAACCTCTTTTGACACTCCCAGGAAAACTTCTTTCCAGCAGCTGCAGCCCACATGGAGCCCCATCATTTTCTATCTTTCCCCTTTTCTTCCAAATTTTGTAACAAATTCCTTATCAAGGGCCCTCCTAAGACAGGGTTGCCAGAAGAGTTTGGAATACTCATGGTTTGCCCCAGTACTGAACTTAATTTGGGGGATCTATCAGGCCTCCCCAATGACAACAGCCCCTTCCCAAGAGCCCATTCTTCTAGGAGCCTTTGCTTCTACTTTTGAAGTATTTTTGTCAAGTCACAACTGAATCTCTCCTTTGTGGATAGTCACAAAAAGATCAGCCTCATGTGGTTGGTAGAAATGATCAGTAATCTTCCAAATATGTTTCAATTTAAAAGCAAGAATTTTCTTCAGCTTCTGTTATGCAGAGGCATTCCTTTTTCCCTATACTCTCAACTCTCAAATTCGTAAGCAGAGAAGTTTTGAGGGTTTTTTTTTTTTTAATTTAGAAAAGAATCAAAAGAACTTGGCAAGCTTTTCTTAAGTAGTTCAAATACTCCCTTTAGTGCAGAGGAAATACAGTCCTCTGTATTTGAAGTCTGAGGTGGCAGCTGTAGACCAAGACAGTATCTCCTCTAGCACCAAACTACTCTGGTCGAAGAGCTATGGTGCAACCTGCCTATTTTGAATTTATTAAACAAGGGAATAATGACTTAGTTCTATCTCCCACAGGCAAAAACTCTGTTTACTCATTTAGTATTTCAGGAATGGGACAAGATCCAAGGACCAGGACCAAGATATGGTGAGAGGATTTGAAGGAGAGAGAAATTATAAAGATAAAACACACTATTAGCAACCAAGTGACAATAATAATAGAATTTGGAGATAGGCAATGACTGCCTTTGCACTTGATAACAAATGTCCAGATTTCTACTTAGGCAAATATGGAACCTCTTATTCTAAGTTAAATGGCCAGTCTTGGAAAGGAAGCCAAGTTCCTGGCAACTGTGTCAAACATTGAGCTAGTCCATAGCTCTTGTTCCCCCGTGGGAAAAAGGAGAGATGCTCTGTGTCTGCATGAGCCTCCAGAAATGGTGACCACTCTTTGAGCTCAAGAGCTCAAGTTCAAGCTTTTATAGTCAATTGATTTTGTTAAATTTTTGTTCTTATTATTCTTAAATCTAGAGTGCTCTCCACCCTCCTTTTCACCAAAGCAAATTCTTGCTTATCTTTTTGGCTTTAGTTTAAACATCATTTATGCCACACAGCCCTGCCCTGATGCTCCCTACTCTCCTTTAAACTCGGTGACCTCCTATTGGAGCCTCTGTAGCACCAAGTATTGATCCTGGCAGATTATTATGACACATCTGTTCCTGCTCAGGGATTGTCTGTCTTTCTGATCAATGGTAAATTCCATGAAGACAATGACTCTCTATTTTCTGCACCATTTTATTGTATTTTATTTTATTTTTTATTGGAATATATTTGCTTTACACCATGATTCTGCTGTACAGCAAAATGAATCAGTATATATATCTCCACTCTTTTTAGATTTCCTTCCCATTTAGGTCACCACAGATCATTGAGTAGAGTTCCCTGTGCTATGCAATAGGTTCTCATTAGTTATCTATTTTATACATAGTAGTGTATATATGTCAGTCCCAATCTCCCAATTTGTCCCACCCCTTCCTTCTTCCCTTGGTAACCATAAGTTTGTGCTCTACATCTGTGACTCTATTTCTGCTTTGCAAATAAGCTCATCTGTACCATTTTTCTAGATTCCACATATAAGTGATATTATAGAATATTTGTTTATCTCTTTCTGACCTACTTCATCCTGTATGACAATCACTAAGTCCATCCACATCTCTGCAAATAGCACTGTTTCGTTCCTTTTTATTGGCTGAGATATGGTACATATGTACAATGGAATATTACTCTGCACCACTTTAAACAAGTGCTTAGCATATTTAAGGTGATATCTAGAAATTTGTTCTTGTTCTCAGCCTATTCAGAGAGAAGGGAAATTTTGAAATATTTCTATAGACAGTGTCCTTTTTTAAGGCTATCTATTTATCTATATATATTTGCATGTTATTACATAGTTTGAATTAATCTTTACAAACTAACCTTGTGTTACATACACTTTTGTCTTACTTCCAGTTTTGTTTTTCATTTTTCTTCTTAGTTCCTATCTGCTTTCCCCTCTTCTGTCCCCAGTGGCTATTCCAGGATAGCACTTTCTAAAATTCCAATGCACTCTGGCCTTCAGAATTTGAGAATTCTTGCTTTACATGTTTATTTCTAGAAAACTGTGTTTGCGGGAGTTCTGAGGTCTGTGGCTTCAGCATCAAGGTCATGGGAAAATCCTTACGGTTCAAGAGGAGATTCCTGGAGGCCTCCAGTGAATATGTGCAAATCCTCTACTGAGTAATAGTGGAAGAGCTAACTCTTGATCACCGTTGCTTAGAATACTTCTCCCTGAAATGGAACAACTCAACAAGCAGTTACATCCAAAATGTCCACTTTGTTTTGGAAATTTACTTCTACTTTTCTTAGTAGTGACACATTCTTTAAAAGGAAAGAATAGAAGGAGCACTGCTAGGAAGGAACTGAAGCAGGAGCAAGATTAGGAGAGAACACAAAACATCTCCTTTAAGTGTGTTCAAGTCTTCGGGTACAGATTATTCTGAACAAACTTGCAGACCAATCAGGGGACTCCCAGGGAGAGAAAATGTTTGAGAGAAACATGTATAACTATGAATGTACCTGCATTCCAGAGACAGAAAAGTGTCCTTCTGATTTAGAGATTAATAAACTTGCTGTTGATCTTTAGCAAGATTCTAGAATTGAACATTAAATCACCAATTTGTGGGCATTCGGGTCAGAATATCTTGGCTTGGTCCCAAAGGAGTTGGTTAAAATTAAGTTTTGCCAGACTGAAAACACTACATCAGGTGAATACCAAAGAGGAATTCAATTTTTATTTCAGTAAAGCTTTTGATAAAAGTTTGTTATCATATCATGAAGAACCAGAAGGTAAACTGAGGCCTATATGGAAACACAGTGTGGTAGATTCAGAGTTGATTGAACAAATCTATTAAAGGGAATTATTTAGTGGATCCAAGTCCTTTGGAAGGAATAGTCTCTCTGGCATGTCATAGGGCTCACCCTGCCTGGTATCATGTTGATGATTTAGTTGACATTTTTTAAAACTGCCAAAAGCACCAAGCTGGGAGAGAAAATATGTTGATTAATAAAATCAAGATCAAGATTGAGAAATGTTTTAACTGGCAATAAATTTAATTGTCAACATTCCACAAACTTATGATTAAGGACACATGTCTGAACAGGAATTTTTATTAATCAAGTATTCTATAGGTTGATTTAGAAAAATCAGAAAATACAAACAAGCAAATGGAAGAAAAAACTGTCAGTGTGGTAGTCATCAGAAAATCTACAAAAACTGCAGCTCTTTCCAAGCTCATTGGTAAGATTATACTTCTTTACTCCCTTTGAAGGGAGAAATGACCTTGTGATTTTCTTTCAGTAAAATAGCAGAAGAGTCATGCAGTGTGTTCAAGTTGTCCTATCCTTTATTCCTGCCTCAGTGACATTGGAAGCTTCTGGAGCCTCCATCTGCCTGTGTCTTTAAGTGGGTATGGTGAGCAGGCCCCCTCTCAGAGCCTGCATTGGTAGGTAGCCTGAGCAAGAACTAATCTTTTGTTGTTGAGATTTGGGTGTTGTATTAAGTCACTGAGATTTGGGATTATTTGTTACTGCAACAAAACCTAACCTATTTTGACTGATAAAACTAGTATTTCTGAACAAAAAGATGAGAAGAGATGTGTTTGTGGTGTGTTTATTTCCAGTACAATTTTAGTACGTATGTATCGTACACACATAAATTATAAAAGTGTCACCACTCTAATTTGTAACATACTGGTTCATTTCATTAAATTGTGAGGTAAATATATTTCTATAACATCAATTTTATAACTTTGGACATTAAACTCATTATTCAACCAATCCCCTACTGTTAGAACTTAATTTTTCCCATTATATTATAATTAATACTGTAATGACACTCTTTACCACATCTTTAATATTTTACTTAGGATAAATTTAAGAGAGTGTTATCATAAGAAGAAACATTGGGCTTCCCTGGTGGCACAATGGTTAAGAATACTCCTGCCAATGCGAGGGACACGGGTTCGAGCCTTGGTCCAGGAAGATCCCACATGGCACAGAGCAACTAAGCCCGTGCGCCACAACTACTGAGCCTGCATGCCACAACTACTGAAGCCCGCGTGCCTAAAACCCTTGCTTCGCAACAAGAGAAACCACCACAATGAGAAGCACGCGCACCACAACGAAAAGTAGCCTCTGCTCGCCACAACTAGAGAAAGCCTGGGCTCAGCAACGAAGACCCAATGCAGCCAAAAATAAATAAAAATAAAATAAATAAATTTATTAAAAAAAGAAGAAAGGTTATTGCTTTATTGGGCTTTTATTATCATTTTCAAATTATCCTAAAATAACTAATACAAACATATAGTCCCACCAATTGTGTGTGAGAAACCCAGTTTCACCAGATATTTTTCTATATAGGATATTGGCTATTTTCATTTTTACCAGTCTAATTTTGCCCACACTTTTGGTAGCTAGTTTGTTTGAACATTTCACATGCTTGTGGGCCGTTTTATTTCTTTGTTATTCAATTATTCATAGCTTTTTTCTTTTGTTTATTTTAGTTGATTCACAAGATGTCATTTGATACTAAGTCTATTAACCCCATCATATTTTTTGCAAACATATTTCTCAGTTTTCTATTTTTTAATATTATTTATGATTTTTCCCATATTGAAGTTATAAATTTTAGTTAACAAAATATAGCAATCTTTTCTATGTGACTATGTCTTGGAAGTCAAACTTAAAATATCTTCTCAAATCTCCAAATAAAATATTTTTCTCTAGTACTTTTATTATTTTTTACATGTACATTTTTAATCCATCTGGAATTTATTTACGAATATCAAATATAAAAGAATCTTTTCTTCCCCACTCAAAAAAGGACCTGGAGTTTTTAACTGACATAAAACACAACAAGAAGCAAGTAGTGAGGCGGACAAACAGATTAATGCAATTTTAAACTTCCTTAACGAAAATCCAGGACACACGCAAAAGGAAGTCAATTCTACTGCATCCTATATCCATTAGACTGCATCTAAAATATTTAGTTTTGGGTTTTACATCTAAACTGGGATATTGGCAAATTGGAGGATAATCAGAGAAGGGCCAACAGAATGATAGAGGTCTGGAAAACCTGGTTTTAGAAGAATAATTCAAGAACAACTGCCACGAGGAATACTAGATTCATTCTGTGTAGTTCTAGATGTCAGCATTTGCTGCATTAAAATGTATAGCAATGCTTACTTCACTGAAATAAAAGGAAGAATTCTGTGTCCATTAGATCTGTTCAAAAATAAGGTATTGACATTCCCACTGCTAAAGGATTTCAAACAATGACTAAATGTCATTCTATCAGGAAGTTTGTAGAGGAGATCCTTTCCTGGGTTGGACCAAAAATCTCTAAGGCCCTCCCAAAATCTAAGATTTTACCATTCAGGACTATGTTTGACCTGCCTGAAGAAAATGGCCTAGTAAGTAACCCGTATTCCTTTCAGAAATTTAGGCCTGAGTTCTGAAAATGACTTAAGTTGAGAAGATAAGACAGAGCATCAGTTGAGAGCAGGAGCATTAACTTTGGGCATTTATGCACTAGCTCAGACCTCACCACCCAGTAATAAGCAATAGGACCTTAGGCAAATCGCTTATCTTGCCTGGGCTACAGTTTGTCATTCTAAAATGAGTGAAGTGGAGGAAGATATCGTTACAAGATAATCTAAATATCCCATCAAAGTCTAAGATGCTATAATTCCATGTTTAATATATAGGTGGAATAAACTACATAACCAGGTTTCCAAATAGAAACCCAGATGCCTATTCTAATAAACCTCAATCATTTCAATGCCTTATCTTATTGAGAGCCACTACAGGCAGATCCAGAGGTTAAATCCAAGATTCATACATTCATTATTTGTCAAAATTTTTAAGAATCTACTGTGTACCAGGCACTATGCTAGTTACCAGAGATTCAAACATGATTAAAGTGAAGTCTGCATTCTCAAAGACCTCACAGTTTAGTAGTGATGAGAGCCTAGTAGACTAACAATTACAATATGATGTGATAATTTTGTGGAGTGTCTTTAAGTGCCATAGGTTCAAAGACATGCATCTTCTAGGAAGTCTCTAAACAGTAGGTCTAGACAGTGTCTAAACACTCTTCCTGCTCTGCTTCTTCAACATGCTTCTGAATCAGACTAGCCTGCCATACCCACTTCACCAGAGCTAACCAGTAGTTGTGTAAAGACAGATGCTGAGCAATGCCTCCAAGGCTCAAGTCAAAGACTCAAGCACAACTGCCTGTTTAAGACTAAAGATGTCTCTGGAGTCTCAATCAAGCAAAGCACAGACAGCCTCTATATATCCCTCCTGACAATGACCTTCTGTGGGCATTTTCCATACTGCTGGCTCATCTAAGTATGGTATAAATAAAACTCAAAGGGACATCTTTTCTATGCTTTAGCAACCTGCCCAGTAAAGGCACGTTTTGTTTTAGGGAAGGGTCTAATCATACCTCTGTGGTTGTATTGGCAAAGTGTACTGATACAAGAGATGTCTGGGTTGTGGCTTGTCCAGTACCTAAAGTTGACCTTTGCAGAGATAGTTATATGATCTGCCTCTTAGAGCCTGTAAACTATTGGGGCAGGATTCTCACATTATATTTTGTATAGCACTAAGCCCTCAGACTCCCACATTATGAAACTCCAGGTTTTGTTTCATTAGGAATAACCTGACAGAACCTGATTAAGAACAGAGGAAGAGAAAATACATCAACTGACAGAACAGAACATTTCAACAGGATCCTGACACATGTGATTGCTTCTCCCACTACTAGTTTTCAAATAAAAACACAACCAACCCCAGGTATGCAGCAGCTCAGGGAGAAAAGCTCTTCTTAGAATAGTGGTCTCAGAATCACCTGGAGGGCTTATTAAAACATGGAATGCTGACTCACAACCCAGAGTTTGTGATTCACATAAGTCTGAGGTGGTACCTAAGAATTTGTATTTCTGTAAGTTCCAGGTGATGCTGCTGCGGCTGGTATAGGGACCAAACTTTGAGAACCACTGCCTTAGAAGATAGCTGATACTTGACAAATGCTCTCCCATCTCAAAGAACTTCCCAAGACAAGCCAGGCCTCTATGTCTACTATGGGTCTCCCTAGAGAGATCTCTCAGAAATGCAATAAGGAAAAGAATGGAAGTAAACAGTCTTAAGAGTTTTCCTGGGGCCAGAAGAAAAGATGTGAATAGATCAATGATGTTTGATGTATGGTATAAGTGGATAGCATCCACAAGAGGTGGAACCAATGACCTCATATGAATCAGCATGGAGAAGACAAGGACACAAACTGTCAGGATATCATATTTCAGACTGTGGCTGTTTCTCCCATTCCTCAGGAATATCCTAGTCCTCCTGTTTTCTTGTTGTTGATCATGACTACTGGAGCTGAGCTCTTGGGCCTTTAAGTACTCCATGGATAACCTGAGAAACTCCAAGAAATTCTCTTTTTTATTATTTTTTTATTGAAGTATAGTTGACGTATAATACTATATTAGTTACAGGTGTATGGTATACTGATTCATAATTTTTAAAGATTATACTCCATTTATAGTTATTATAAAGTATTGTTGTACTATATATCCTTGTAGCTTACTTTATACCTAATAGTTTGTACTTCTTAATCCCCTACCCCTGACTTGCCCCTCCCCCCTTCCCTCTCCCCACTGGTAACCACTAGTTTGTTCTCTATACTACCTGTGTGTCTGCTTCTTTTCTGTTATATTCACTAGTTGTTATTTTTTGATTCCAAATATAAGTGATATCATACAGCATTTGTCTTTCTCTGTCTGACTTATTTCACTTAGCATAATGCCCTCCAAGTCCATCTGTGTTGCTGCAAATGGCAAAATTTCATTTTCTTTTTATGGCTGAGTAGTATTCGATTGTCTATATATACCACATCTTCTTTATCCATTCTTCTGTTCATAGAAACTTAGGTTGCTTTCATATCTTAAGAAATTCTTATCTCCGTGATTTCAAGTTACTCAAGGTGGATGTGTTGTCTATTTAAACAGCTCAATAGTTCACCAGTGTGGGTATTTATTATATTCTCTATAGCATGCTATGCTATCAGAATTTCTTTAGAGAGCAGTTAATTTAAAATCAAGTGATCCCTATAAGTGAAAGATTCTTCTTTATCTTTGGATACTTTCTTGGGTTTCAAAGGCTGGAAGTAAGGGCTCTCCCCACAGTGTCATCCACAGACCCTTCCTGACTTGTCATGGCGTGTGGCTGTGGCCAAGCATATGCCGCTGATTAAAGCACTTTCAAGCTGGAACTGTAGTGCTCCATTTGCTTGTATCCATTTCCAAAAACATGACTGGAAACCTGGACTGATTCTGGACTTTCCCTTGTTCTCTGGGCCTTGCTTCTGGCCCTGCCATTCCCTTCTGGTCCACCTCACCTCAAAGAAGATGTAGGCCCCCATGGGAGAAAGGGGAGGCATTCCACAGACACAGCTAAGAAGAAAGTGTCACCCCAGGGTAGAGCCGCTGGCAGCCCACCCAGGCTATTTTGGGGTGGATCCAACCCTACTGCATATTTCTCTAAAATAAAACATCCAGTTAAATGTTCACCAGATTCTTCTTTTTCTGCAATATTTAAATAAACATAGACTTTGTAGGTCCCCAAAATAAACTTTTGAGAATAAACAAGTAATTTTTTTCTAAGTATATTAGAAATAGATGGTTAGGAGTCTTCTAATCTGGCAAAGACAGGAATGGAAGCATGAATGGAAAGTGCACCAAGACTCTTGGTCACAAATAGGCTTCTCACTTAAACCAATACGATCACCTCATGCATTCTGACCCGAGCAGGTCACTGGTTTCCAGGAAGACAGTTGGTCAGATATTTTAACCTTAGATGTGGTTAAAGAACAAGAGAAAGGACCTTAGGCCAAGAAACCAGCGGAGAGAGAGAATCACTACGCTTTTTTTTTTTTTGCGGTACGCGGGCCTCTCACTGTTGTGGCCTCTCCCGTTGCGGAGCACAGGCTCCGGATGCGCAGGCTCAGCGGCCATGGCTCACGGGCCCAGGCGCTCCACGGCACGTGGGATCTTCCCGGGCCGGGGCACGAACCCGTGTCCCCTGCATCGGCAGGTGGACTCTCAACCACTGCGCCACCAGGGAAGCCCCTTTTTTTCTTTTTAATATAATTTCAAAACTGTGATTTGGATAGGTGTTATTTTGTGTCTTTTGAAAGCCATGGGGATAGATATGTGTGACTCCCCTCCTCCGACAGAAAACTGAAACTGACATCCAGATAGACTTGGCCAGATCAGAAGTAGAACTCAAATTCGTAGGCATTAGTCCTGCTATTTAATGTCAAGGTCATCATCTTCTAAAGGCTAGAAAAAAGTTCAAGAAGAGAAAATATATGTCACTATTATTTTAAATGACATTAATTTGATACTCCCTAAGTGAAAAGGCACCTCTAAAACATTTACTTGACTCTTCTCTTGTTTACTTCTCCACTCTAGCTACCTATTATTCTTTCTCTCTAAAAATGACTGAGGTAAGGTGGTAAAATTGGAATGGATAAACCTACCACATAGGGATGCTTTAAAGATTAAAAGGATAACCTATGAGGAAACACCCAGCAGACAGATAGTAGATGCTCAATAGAGAACTCCTTCTTTCCTCGTTGGCAGAGAGAAAGCATCGCAAGATCATGAGCAGAGAAGTGTTGTTATGAGAGCTACATTAGGTTCTTCCCCTCATTGGAGTCAAATTGGTGAGAAAGGAGCACCAAGCGTTTACACATCAAATCTGTCTGCGACTCTTTTGCAGACTAACTCTATTTTCCCCAGTCATCACTGCAGGTTTTAGAACAAAGCAATGGACAAAGCAATGCTCCTCACAACCAAAGAGGGTTCTGCTAAACAGCAAAGGCTAAACAACAACCTTGAACGTAGTTCAAGGTTCTATCAGACTCCTGGCATCAGATTAGGAGTTCCTTTGAAGAAAAGATTGCTGTCTTCAATAGAACTCCTTACTAGCCCTTTCTTAGAACGTGTAATTATACACCTTCTATTGGAACTAGGTAGTCATTTGGTCAACCAACAATTAAGGAAACAGCATTCATATTTGGTTACACAATTAGCATATATCTCCCTGTCTGGATGATTTTAAAGGCTATAAAGAACAAAATAGTTTTGCCCTAAGTACATATAAGTATATTCTCCATAGAAAAAGAGAAAGAATTAAATGCTCTACCATATACACATGGGAAGCCATGTCTTGGAGAGTACAGCTTTGGGTTCAGATGGTCCTGAGTTCAAATTTCTTTACTAGGTTTGCAGACTAGGGAGTTATTTGACCTTTCTGTGATGCAGTTTTCTCATCTATAAAATGGAAATGATAATAGCTTACCTTGTAGGGTTGTTAAAAATTGCATGAGATAATGTGAATTATGTTCTTATTATGCATACAATGTCTGACCCTTTAGGGGCTCCATCAATAAACAGTGGTTAATATATTGGTGTTGATTGCTAATTGTGCCAAGATTGGCCAAGCTACCTTCACAGGGGCTATGTGCCTTGAGTGTTTTTGTTTGACACTTACCTTTAGCCAACTGAGCAATGTAAGATGGAGTCCCCAAAAGATCTTGGGAACAATGACCTCTTTGATGATCACTACCACCATACTGTGAAGTCTATGAACTGGCCAGTCAGAGTCTATCCAGCCAAGACCACTTCAGAACTTTGGATTGGAGTTCCATCACTGGAATAGCTGCTGTGGTGTCTCCATGAGCTTGAGGAGCTTAATGGGGTTGGGCAGGGAGGCAGGTTGTGGGCAGGAGGCTTCTAACTTCCCTAGATCTTACTGTTGCCTCAGAGGTGTTTCAGCTGAGTCAACCACCGGGAGGTGGAAGCCTAGCCTCCTAGTGTTTATTCATAACCAGAAATAGGCCATACCCCAGGTGTTCATAATTCTGAAGGCCTTGTACCATAGCCTGAATATTCAGCTTCCCCCATCAAAAATAAAGACAGCTCTCCATCTAGAGATAGGCCAAGCAAGAAACTCCTTCTATTGTAGGAAATGGGGACTCACTCTGTTGCCCTTTGACTCCAGGCAGGCTCTGAATGTCTCCTTTCTAAACAGACTTATTCAAACTCCTCAGGTAAATGTCTCTCCTCTGACAAGGAGCCAAGCGTTCAAAGTCCTTGAAAAGTTTAGTACTTACCTTCCAGAAGTTTCTAATCCCCATAATAGTCTCTTCACATCCTCTTCACAGCATTTAAGGTGTTAGGACTTTCTCAGTGGGTTGCTGAGTGATTGCAATTAAGGAGACAGACTTTGACAGTAAACTAATTTATGTTTGTGGCCACCTAAGCCGTGGTGTTTTGACGAAGAGAGATAACCTCTCATGGATGCAGTAGAAACTTTTGTTTGGTGAGCTGAGCATAGTGTAAGAAAAGCTGCCTATCCAGGGCACTCTGGATAAAATGACATATAATGAAAGCAACAATAACAGAACAGCTTCCAGACCTGACAGTCCTCTGCTATGACAGGATTTGTTTTTTCATTTGGTTTGCTTCTTTTCACTTGTAGATAGATAAACAAACAAACATTGTAAGAAATCACAATAATATAGAGGAGCAAACTAAAAAATTAAACGTTTCCTAGGAATCCATGAATATTAATGCTGTAAAAGACAACCTCTTGGTCTCTTTAAATATACAGTTAATCTTAGATGGTTGCTTAATAATCCATTTTATGAATGTACCACAATCATTTAACCAAGGCTGAATTGTCAATATTTGGATAGTTTCCAGATTTTCAGTATTACAAAAATACTTTGATGAATGACATAGTCGATAAATATTTGTTCTTAGTCAGTATCCTTTCCTTACAATAAGTTCCAAGGTATTGTATTTGTTGAGTGAAAGGCTCTGCACAGGATTTTGTTCACATGAAGAAGGCTGCTCTGAACATTCCATGCAAGACTCCTATGGAATAGATGCAACATATGTCTCCTCCTGGGATTGGACTTTCCAGGTCTTGGATAAAGGACCATATGGCTCAGTTTTCCCAGGCAGTCCCAGTTAATTTCTGCTGATCCAGGGACTCACCCTTTTAGTGACCCTTTTTATTCTCAAAAGTGTCTTGGTTGGGGCTTCCCTGGTGGTGCAGTGGTTAAGAATCTGCCTGCCAATGCAGGGAACATGGGTTTGAGTCCTGGTCGGGGAAGATCCCACATGCCACAGAGCAACTAAGCCCGTGCGCCACAACTACTGAGCCTGCGCTCTACAGCCCACAAGCCACAACTACTGAGCCCACGTGCCACAACTACTGAAGCCTGTGTGCCTAGAGCCCGTGCTCCGCAACAAGAGAAGCCACCACAATGAGAAGCCCATGCACCGCAACGAAGAGTAGCCCTCGCTCACCGCAACTAGAGAAAGCCTGTGCACAGCAATGAAGACCCAACACAGCCATAAATAAATAAATAAATAAATAATTTTTTTAAAAGTGTCTTGGTTTAGGCAATGTATAGATAGTCATCCTAGTCATAGGGTAGATGAATGCTTTCCTTTTAGAGATAATGCAAAACTGTTCCCAAAATTGTTGTGCCGACTCAAACTGCCCCAATAATGTAAAAGTGACACTCTGGATCCACAGCCTCTCTGACACCTGGTCCTGTCAGACTTTTTCATGTTTTTTAATCATTATATATATATATATATATATATTATTTTTTTCCTCTCCTTCGAAATGCCTGTTTATACCTTTTGACTACTTTCTATTCTGATGTTTGCGTTGAGCCAACAAAAATTGAACACAACCCAAATGCCTATCAAAAGGAGAGGACATGAATGAGCTGTGCTGTATACAACGTAGTATAATTCAGCAGCCAAAATGAGTTCATCAGAGTATCACGCGACACTATGGATATCTTAGCAATATATTATTAAATTAAAAAATAATTTTGTAATGATTAAATACACATATTTACATATATATACACATATATACCAACAATAAAATTTTAGAAATACAAATGCTCCCAAGAGATCTGTATAAAAGAGAAAGCATTTATATGATGATGAATAAGAGATTCACGTTACCTCAGAGAGGAGGGAAGCAATAGGATGAAATCCAGAGACCTTATGGTTATTAGGTCAGTTATCATCAAGATAAGAGCATTTGTTTAGGGTGGTGCATTCTAAGGATTTATCACAAATAAACAAGGAAGTAAACAAACAAAAGAAGACCACATATATGTAATGAGTCAAGATTACCAATAATTCATCTCCAATGAGGATAGGGGAGAAAATGTACATTTTAAGGTTATATAGAAATATTACCAGATCTGCCCTCCAGAAAGATTAAACAATTTATATTCCCACCAAAATGTATGAGTGCCTATTTCACAGTGTCCTGAATTATTCTGTAGTGCTAAAGCGATTGGATTGAATGCACCTGGGCCACGGTGTATGGAATGAAATGGGAACCTCTGTCCCCCATCCCCTAATGGGGAGGCATTTGGTTCACCTTTACCGGTCTCATCTTTGCTGAAAGCCTGACTATTTTGGTCTGCCGCTGGAAGATGGGATGTGAAGCATGGCCTATACAGCGCTGGGCTTAGGGGTGGAGCCATATGAAATGTCTCTATTACCATTGTTTTTAGTGACTCCCAGATGTGAAGGGAACCACCTGCTCCCCAGCTGTTTCCTTGCTTACTCCAGCCACAGCCCCGTTTCAGCAATATTTTCTCCAAATGTATTTGCCAGTACTGTTCTAAAAACTGCCTGCTGTCCATCACTACCATCATTAACAGTAGCAACTAATGTATGGTTTTTGTTTAAGATGCCAGAAGTGTCAGGTATATAAATAAGAATACATATACTTGTATTTATCTATTTATTTTTAAATCAGATAAATATGCTTAGGCCTTCTGCCCTCCAGTCATGAGACATTGCATCTCAGCAATGTTTAAGAGCCCCTTTCCCTCCCAAAGATGGTAGGAGAATAGAAGTGGCTGAAAAGGAGATGGTACTCAAACTAGAAAATTTAGTCCATCGCCGAAGTGCACATGGTCCAAGCTCGTGTCGGTGTGCACGCAGTTGCCTGTATTCTCTCTGTGGAAAGCTGGAGCTGGGGACCTATCGTTGAGGCTCATCACACTGGCCTCCACAAGGGCTTCCATCAAAGATCTGTCCGTCTTCAGTGAGCCCCGTGAGAGCAGAACTTGGCCCCCATCATATCTATTTGAAATAAAATATGTATTCAATAAAATCACTCACCTCCACACATCTTCAAGTCTTGGGAGATCCCAGTTTCTTTCCCACCCACACCGCCTCCTCCAACCCTTGGAGCTCCTCTCCCTCTTGGATTATCCTTCAGGCTGCCTCAGTTTGCCTGGTTGTCATAAAGGCCTGTTTACCTGAGGGGTTATCTTTCGGTCTTTCCAGAGTCTTCTAGAGTAGTGAAGACAAAGTAAACTGATATCTTACAAGAAATTCCAGAGGTGTTATGACATTGTCCCAGTGAACATACCCTCAAAGTATGTCAAAAATCTACCCACTTCTCTCCAGCTCCTTTGCTGTCACCTAATTCAAGCCACCATCATTCTTATGTGGACTGTTACAACAAATATAAACAAATCTCCCTTGTTTTCTTCAGATGTATTCTCCACAGAGCAGACAGTGGGAGATTTTAAAAACACAAATTGGATTGTGTTACAGCCTTAATTAGTAAGATATGAAACAGTAAGACTAATAATGTATTCAAATTAAAAATCCTAATCAAGAACAAGGCCTATAAGCCATCCAGGCTTATTCCCTGCTGCTCTTCTCTAGGTGCTAGACACAAACAGTTTTGTTTGTTTGTTTCTTTCTTTGTTTTTAAACTCTCCCTGGCTCTCCACTACCGCAGGCTTAGTCTATCCCTCTGCCTGAAATCTTTTCCTGTCTACCTCTTGCTTGTGCCTTGGGTCTTAGCTAAATGCTACTTCCGCAGAGATGTCTTTCATTGATTCCAAAATCTAAATGAGTGATCCTGTTTTCATTTCTTCTTATACCCTTTACTATCCTTCTTGGTAGTTTCACAATTCATCGTTATCTACGTGTTGGCCCTGACCACGTATCTCTAGTGCCTATAGTAGACACTGAAGAAATTAATGAATGAAAGAGAAAGATACGAGAACCTTGAGTGGCTTAAGTTCTACTTAGGCAGATACATACACACACACACACACACACACACAGTAGTTACAGTAGTTGTGGATTATTCAACAGCCCCACCCTCTCCTAATTCTCGGTTCAGAAACTGAGTAACTAGAGGCCCAACCCAACCATTGTTACAGCCTTTCTGTTTCACATTACTGTTGACTGACATACTTGCAAGCAATTCAATCCATGTGCAAGGATTCCATGAGACAGTCAGTCATGAGACAAAGGCAAAAATGCCTTAGTTCTATATTTACTACAATCTGTGCCATTTTTCATCCTTCTTATCTGTGGCTTTTTTTTTTTTTTTTTAATGCTTGGGAGACCGCTATAAATCTGGTAAATATACTTACAAACTGGAATAATAGGAACATATGTCAGGAATAATGTATTTACTTCCAAGCAGAAAGTGAGGAATATTTGTCCTTGCACTTAATCAACTTTAAGAAGAATCAGCCTCTTGGGGGATATCCTGCAATCTTTCCCCTTTCACCAAGTCTCCTCCATAACACCTTTCCACTCCTACCCCCCAATTCTTCACTTTGGTGAAGCAGAAAATTTCAGCTGGTCTTTAAAAGTATACAGACTGATTGTTTAGAAATTATTTTTTTGAAAACTAGGAATTACTCTGTTACAAAAAAAAAAAAGTCGTACCCATTGGAAAATATTTCTAAAAACAGTTCTAGGACAAGAATAAACAAGTATATTTGTAGTTGCCTCTAAGTCATTAAGTTGGTAACTGAATTAGTTTTTCCTTCATATCAAATCAGAGAGACTTCAAGCAGTCTCACTGCTGGGAATTTATCCTGTGGATGCATTCCTATGTGAAGATATTCATTGTGCTTTCATGTAATTTCCCAAAATTGAAGACAATGTAAATGTTTATCAGAAAGGGTTGTTTTAATCAACCATGTCCAATCTATGGAATATAATACTATACACTCCTGAAAAAGAATAAGGGGGATCTACAAGTACCAACATGGGAGAAGGGCTAAGAAATATTACTAATGAAGATGCAAAGGACAAGCTATGCATAAATAGAATCCTATTTGTATAAAAATAAAATTATATAATATACTATTCAGAAAGCATTTCTGGAAGGATATTCAAGAAACTCTTATTGCAGATATTTTTGGGAAATGAAAGTGTGGCTTGGGGTGAAGAGAACTTTTACTTTTTTAATTTTATACTCTTCTGTACCTTTTGATTATCTTTTAATCATGAATGGGTATTACTTTTTGTTATTAGATTCTTATACTATTACACATATATCAGTTTAAAGCTAGAGTGCTTTTAGATTGAAGTTACTTGGGAAAATGCCCTGGCTTCTTTTCGCACTGTGTATCTTCAGTTTCTGTATCCCAGTTACTGTTGTGGGCTATGCATTTGCCCTAGCTTGCCCCATTTCTAATAATATTATGTGCTGGCAAGTCTGAATTTTCATTTCTGCTACTGGACTCTTTAATCTTGCTTATTTTAAGAAACACTTTCAGATTTCTTTACAGAAATCTGTTAAAATAGTGATTTTAAGCTTCCTTCTAAATTTAAGTTCAAAATCAAAATTGTATGGGATCTTTAGTCTTTCAGCTAATCATTCATTTAACCTATCTTTATGGACATAGCATTGCATATGTAGCATTTTGCAAGTTACAAGTTGATTAAGACAAAATACCTGATTTTAAGGAGTGTGAAATGAAGTGGGAGAGATAGAAACTAGTTTTACTCTATATAACCTGTTCCAAAAAGTTCTTAATACAAAGGGAGAGTGGGACACAGAAGAAAAGTTACTAAATTATACTGGATCAAGGAAGATTTAGGAAAACATAACAGTTAAGATGAATCTCAAAAAAAAAAAAGTAATAATTGGTACAACGCCACTACCTTCACTAGAACATTTTACCTGGAATTAGACAAGTTTAGACGTAGAGGTGACCTTAAAAGAATATGAAGTGTAACCTTCCTATTTTAAAAATGAAGAAACATTATTTTTTAAAACAACAAGGGCTGGGGGTTCAGATTAAGTGATCAGTACAGAGTAGACATTCCTTCCCTCCAGAACCAGCTACATAATTTACAAGGCACCTTATTCAAAATGATTAAAAATTTCAAGACAGCTACAACAAAGCATTGAATCAAGCATGTGCCCTTCTGAGCACGGGGCCTTGTGCAACTACCACATGGTCCTCAGGCCAGTGATGCAGGCCTCTCTCCCTCCTCTTACCTAAATTCCTAGAAGGCTCTAGAGTCAGAATGTAAATAAGAACCCAGACCTCCTCAGGCCCTGTTTCATGCCCTGTGCTCTTCAGATTTAGAACAAATACCAATTCAACTGGAAATGCCAACATCATGTATAGAGGATCATGCTTTTAAAATCTTTCCTGTGTACAATTGTGTTAAGAAATGTATAAAATCACATTGCAGCAGTGGCTCAAATAGCTAAATAATCCAGGCCTTTAAGCAATGGAGTGGGTCGTGAATTCTGCCTTTCACTTTTTCATTTTTGCATACTATAAAAAACAGATGAATTTATAATGCTGCTTTTAAAAAATGATTACAACAAGAAAAAGCCCTACAGAATAAGGAAAAGCATGCTTCTAACAAGGCTGATGGTATATTCAACCCTTACCTATATAGACAAACACTTCTCAAAATTAAAAAACTCATAAATAATCCATTAACCTAAACTATTTTTAACTGAGGGGATAGGAAGGTCTTATAATGATTTGTCTATATAAATGAATGAATGTGTGCCTTCATTTATTCGTGTAATAAACATGAATAAACATGAATCAATGCGCCAAGAGCCTGGGACAAGGCTGGTTCGCAATAGGTGTTCACTAAAAGTGAGTGATGACAGATGAATGAGTGACTAAATAAAGAACCACAACGGAATGTTATTTGGCCACAAAAAGGAGTGAAGTACTAACACATGTTACAACTTGGATGAAACTACAAAATATTATGCAGTGTAAAAGAAACCAGACATAAAAGGCCACATATTGTATGATTCCGTTTATATAAACTGTCCAGAATAGGCAAGTCTATAGATGCAGAGAGTAGATTAGTGGTTGTCAGGGGCTTGGAAGAGGAAGGAATGGGGAGTGACTCCTTATGGGTATGGGTGGTTTGGGTTTTGTTTTGTTTTGTTTTGTTTTGTTTTGTTTTTTGCGGTACACAGGCCTCTCACCGCTGTGGCCTCTTCCGTTGCAGAGCATAGGCTCCGGATGCGCAGGCCCAGTGGCCATGGCCCACGGACCCAGCCGCTCCATGGCACGTGGGATCCTCCTGGACCGGGGCACGAACCTGTGTCCCCTACATCGGCAGGTGGACTCTCAACCACTGCACCTCCAGGGAAGCCTGGTTTGGGTTTTTTAATATGATTAAAAGGTTCTGAAATTAGAATCTGTTGATGGTGGCACAACTCTGTAAGTATACTAAAAACTATTTAATTGTACAGTTTAAAAAGGGTGGATACTGTAGTACGTAAATTACAGCTCAATTAAAAAAATGTTTTTAAAAAACTAGACCAAGATGGAGAGAGTGACTAACTTGCTAAAGATCAAATATTCTGTAAGGGACTTCCCTGATGGAGCAGTGGTTAAGAATCCTCCTGCCAGTTCAGAGGACACGGGTTCGAGCCCTGGTCCGGGAAGATCCCACATGCCATGGAGCAACTAAGCCTGTGCACCATAACTACTGAGCCCACGTGCCACAACTACTGAAACCCACGTGCCGAGAGCTCGGGCTCCGCAACAAGAGAAGCCACTGCAATGAGAAGTTCGCACACCGCATGAAGAGTAGCCCCCCTCGCCGCAACTAAAGAAAGCACACGTGCAGCAATGCAGACCCAACACAGCCACACACACACACACACACAAATTCAGTTAGTGGAATTCTGAGTCTAACATCAAGACTTCCGGCTCCTACCTAGGGCATTTCCCAGTCTATCAAGCTACCACCCAGAAATTTGCAGAGCACCACTAGTTCTCTCTCAGGTGCCATAAATATGAGACTTACACACAGGAACCACATGGACCAAGGTGTTAACCCAGTGGAGGCTGCACTCTGACTCCAGAAGCTCTGGTCTGTGAGTGGTATAGCACAAAGCAGAGGAGAGAAAGAATGAGGGGAGAGCTCCTTCCAAGAGGTTCCTCATTTTCTCTCTGTCTTCCTTGATATCTCCCCAGTGGCCCTTGTATCTCAGGTCTTGCTTGAGAATCCAGAATAACTAGCAATATCCCTATGGTGCCTCTGCTGTATTCCGTGATACCTTAGAATATTCATTTCCTGTTTTCTCAAGTCTAATTTATTTCTAGGCTAGCATAGAACAAGATGACCCATAACCTCTTGTGAATGCTTGGTGTTTATCCTTCAGGATGTATGTTAAGCCTATTAATTTGGCTAATAATAAAATAACAACAATCACAGCTTTTCCTTGCTTGTGGGTTATATGTGACAGTTTCCTAAGGTTTCTTTTATTTTGTACATGCCTTTATGTGTTACAACAGACTGAGGCAAGTATCATCTTCTGTCTCTCTTTTAAGGCAAAGGAAATAAACACAGCACTAAAACCTCCATCTTCTAACTCCTAGTTTATTTTCCTCTCTTCTTTCCTACTAACAGGATCAAGCAGACTTTCTTACACTTAGTTTTTTTGTGCAAAGGTTGGAGTGAATTATAAGGGAGGTAGGTGATGGGGACATGTGGCTTCTGTCCTCCCAAGAAAAGTTGAACGTTACGGTCCTACTCCCAAAGACAGATAATCAATCATAGTTAAAATGGCAACATGGCACTGGAAAAGGAAAGGAAAAGCAAAAATATAAAATAAAGCAGATATGTAGTATCAGGTAGCACCAAGGAGATGAAAGATTTAACTCTACATGTGTGTAGGAGGTTTTATACAAAAAGTTGTATACTTACCTCTAGGCCCAAAAGAAACAGCAGAAATGTGGTCTACATGTTCATTGTTGTTACATAGCCATCTCTCTAATTTTGAAATCAGCAGTCATTCCTTGATGCATGTGTTATCTGGGAGTAGAATCTAGGAGAACATAGAGAACAAAAGGTCTGCCTTCAAGCTGTGAAGCAGGAATAACAGGCAATTAGCCAAAATTTATGTGATTCTTCAACTTTTGGTCAGGATTGGAGCGCCTCTCTCTCACTGAGCAATATGGGATGGAATGTAAGGTTGTGACTAACGGGTTCTCGGCAATCCTGAGATTAGCTCTGTTCTAACCAAATCCCCTGGATTCCTCTTAGCGCCGATCCATTGAGCCTCCCTGGGGACCATCCCTCACCCACTCACAGAACTCCTGGGGTATCTCAGTGACAGTGCCACCCCCCCCCACCTGCTAGTCAGCCTTGACTCAGGCACTTGAACCAATTTTCAGTGAACTCAGATAATTGAATGGGACAACATCCCACCCACCAGCAACCAGTGGCTGTCATGTGGAGTGTAGGATATGACGGGTTTGAAATCCAACAAACTCAGAACTTTATCTCAACTCTGCCTTGTAACCTATGTAAAACTTGAAAGTGTCCATCTCATTGGACCATCATTTCCTCATCTACAATAATGATGTCAGTATCTTTCTTTAGAAGCATTGTTTTAAAAGAAAATGAGGTAAAAGAACAAAACATTTCACTTTACAAGTATTTCTTTAAAAATCTTAGATTTCTTCCTTCCTTTTACAAAGCTAATGACTTCAGTCAGGCCAAGCAGTATCTTGAGAGTAGGAAGGTTCTGAGGGATCAATCCCAGAATATATGAATACATGTATTCATTAGAAGGCATTTGACTTAATTAGTTCCCTGAAACTCTTTACATGGACTTTCTTGTCCTCTGTCTACTCCGATGTTTCTAAACCTTTTGTTCATTACCACACCCGTAAAGAGCCTTTATAGATAATTTTTTAAATCTTCTCTCTCCCATGAAATTTAATAGCACAAATATACTATTATACTTGATTATGTACTGCATGTATATCTGTGTTGTTTTACATAGAAAGAGCACATTTTTTCACCCGCCCCCCGCCCAAGAACCAATTTTCATCCCCTTGGGGGTGATATTGCCTCCATTGAGGATAGATGGCCTATTCTATAAAACTGAGGATTTATGAGGAGATATTTCTTAAAGACTGTGGAGGAAGACAATGTTGGATTCTATTTCGGAGCACTCTTCCTATCATCTCATTAACTATAGAAGTACAAGAGAGTTAGCCAAGTTTTAGCAGATTTTTTATTTCCTATGATTAGCCACCAAGGTCCAGGTCAACATGTCAGAAATAAAGAAAGAAGCCTGGGGTGCAAGAAATTAAATGCTGCTAGGCCCTAACCCTCTGATGTGTTCTTCTCCACTCAGGATATTGTGACATGCCATCTGCAGCTTGAGTACACAGATAATAGGGCTAAACCTCCAAAAATTCATCCCACGTCGGTTGACTAAATGGTTTTAACTCTACTCTATGAAGATGTCCAGACTCTGCCCCATCTTAAACTTTTATTCCCCACTTAAAATTACAGCTGGTACCACTTTCATCTTAGTGCATATAATTGAAGTTTTGATGGGGGAACTTTCCTAAACTGCAGGCTTTATTTGAATTTTTAAAATAATTCTGAGGACAATTGGTAAGACTTCATTTGTACACTAAGCTTCTACAAAGTAGGGTGTATTTCTTATTTTTTTGAGTAAAACCTCAAAATCTTACAATAAAAAATTTTAATGAGAAATGGAATTTTGTCAGCGTAAATAACAGAACAATACCAAGTTTAGTCAAATTCAAGGTAGTAATATAAAAATTAATAAAATACGACAATACTAAGTGTTGGGGAGACTGTGAAGCAACTGAAACTCTCATACACTCACTGCTGGTGGAAATGGAAATGATACAACCACTTTGGAAAACAGTTGGGCATTTTCTTAACGAGTTAAATATACACTTACCATGTTATCCAAGGAATCCTAGTTATAGTATTTGCCCAAGAGAAATGACAATATAAGTCCACATATGACTTGCACACAAATATTTATAGCAGCTTTGTTCATAAATAGCCAAGAGTAAACTGTGATATAGTCATACAATGTAACACTGCTCAACAATAAAAAGAATGAGTTACTGATAAATGCAACAACATAGGCGAACCTCAGGAACGATATGCTGAGTGAGAGAAGCCAAACACAAAAGAGTGCCCATTATCTGATTCCATTTTTATGGAGCTCTGCTAAAGATGAATCTAATGTATAGCGACAGAAAGCCAGTCTGCGGCGCTCGGGGCAGGGTTGGTGAGTAGAGGGTAACTGGGAAGGACACAAGGGAACTTTTGGGGGGGGATGGAAATATTTTATATCTTGCTTGTAATAGTGGTTACCTAGATGGTTACCTCTGTCAAGAGTTATCAACTTAAAATGGGTGCATTAAAAATGTAGGCCAGAATGATAAAGATACAGCAGTGAAAGTTAGCAGTTGTGAAACTGCCACAAATAGTATTTGTGGTATAAGTCCCAGCACCATTTTCTATAGCTTGATGGAGACGTAATTTACATACCATTTCTCCCATTGCAAGTGTATAGATAGATGACTTTTAGTAAATGTATAGTTATGTAGCAGACCCAGGACAAGAGCCCACGTTTGCTGATTCTTAGTCCAGGGCCTTTCCATGATGCCATGCTATTGCCAGAATACAGGGTGTGCCAGGATAGAAAAAACCTTGGTGCAGGAGTTCAGATCTGCTGTTATCTCTTGCTGTGTAGTTGAGGCAACTAGCAGCTTCTCTAAGGCTAAATTGTCCATATATAAAATGAGGGTAACAAAATCTAATGCATAACTCTGTCGTGAGGAATATATTAAGTGTACAAAGTGCAGAAGACAGGGCCAGGCAAATATTAAAAAGTTAATAAATGATCATTATTGTTGACTAGGAAATCATTAAAGCACATTCCATCTTGAGAAAAAGGACCTAGGGAGGGAAAGTAATGCAAGTTGTAACTGAAAATTAGGGTTTAAGCATTGACTTATATAAAAGAAAAATGAATTCCACAGATCAAAGGCAGTGCCAGTAAAACTGAGAATAATTTGCTCAACCTAGTTAACTGAAACATTGCTTCGCTTCGTTAGTAGGAAGAACATTTTATGAATAATCCTTTTTTTTTTTTTTTGGCCTGATTTTATGCCTAACTCAATAGCTCTCAGTCCTGGCTGCACATAAGAATCACCTGGGTAGTGTTAAAAGCTGCCAGTGCCTGGGTCCCAGCCCAGAACTTCTGATTTCATTGGTCTGAGGAGCTGTCTGGGCACTGGGGATTTTAAAGGTTCCCCTGGCAATGTTAATGTATAGCCATTGTGAAAAAACCGTGGCCAAACTAAGAATCTGATTTATTTCCTGTGATTTAGGGAACCGATTCAAAATAGTGGATTAAACAGTCTCTAGAGTATACCACTTCTAACACCTTAGGAAGAGGCAAACCACAGAGCCTGCATGCCCCCATCCAGATGTTCCATCCACAAATGATCTTTCTCAATTTTCTAAGCAGAGTTGGAGGTTTGGGTAATCAAGTGTGAAGGCTTTGTATGAATGACATTAGCTATTTCTGCTCAGAAAGGGGAGGCTGTCCTCTACCTCCACCTCCACTGCCACTTTTCTTTTCAATCCTCAGTCAGAACTGGGTTTTAACACATATTCCTAAACAATATGTGTGCATCTTGCATGCGTAACTATTATAAGGAGACAAAATCTGCCTGGACTATTGCTCTAATTTAAAAGCCCTAAATACCCAGAAAGCCTGGAGAAGTCCTCTATCCTCTCTAGTCTCCAAGTATTTATTTATGAAATTAATGGAGTTCAATTCACAGTTACTGTGATTCAATGGTTGCAGTTATCATAGCTAATACAATAAGAGCAAATTTTCATTTAGGGTCCCGTTTACGACTCTGTTACTAGTACTGAACAACTCCTAAAGTGAGGGTTTAGATTTCTGTTAAAATCATTAGCACGTACACATAAGTGATATATTTGATCTTTGAGTAGTATATTTAAATTACATTTCCCAAGAAAGACAATGGCTCAGCACTTAATTTCCAGAAGGAACTGACAGATGTAATCGAGGAAATGCTACATTAATAAATTACTATCCCTGACAGATAACGTAATGACAGAACCCTAACTGATGTACTAATTGGTCAACTACAATATTGCAAAGTTGTGATATGACATTAATCATTACCTGGTGAAAAGATTAAGAGCCTTTGTGTGGCTGCATCTTCCTAGGTAAATCACTAATAAATCCACATAAACCAGAAGTACCAGAAGAAAGCTTTTGCTATGGAATTGAAGGACAGTTTGTTTAAAAAAAGGAAAACAACTCAAAATAGTAAAGTAAATATTTTCCTCTGCCTTTGGGTGACCTTATGCTCAACCTCTTTCCTTATGAGAATGCTGTCTCCAAGCCTGTGGTTTTGTGGCATGTCAGTAATTCTGGAGAGCCTCTCTGTAGTTTGGCAATAGACCACTTCCCAGCCACACTGGCCTGATTTCCTCCTCTTTTCTCCACAAAAACCTGTATACTCACTAGCTTCCTCCTTTCTTAAGAAAGATTCTCTTTCTTTAATGCCAATATCAGCTCATTGCCCCTGAAATAACTTTAACAAGATTCCTCTTCCTAATTTCTAAGGCACAGCCTGGCAGGTCTCCCAGTTATAGAGAAACTGCTTTCTGGTGGTACGAGGTTAAAAGAAAGGAGGGTCAGTGACATAACTTATCTGCAGTAAGAGTCACCTTAAGTTCATTGGTCTAGTCACTTGTAGAGGTTTGAGGATAATAGGTAATTAAAGAAAGTATACAAATCCAAGAGGTTAGATACTGCCCTAAGAATATAAGGTAAAATTCCACTTATGTAAGATAAGTAAGTTCTAGATATCTGCTGTATAACCCTATGCCTGTAGTTAACAAACCTTACTGTACACTTTAAAAATTTTAAGAGGTTTGAAAAAAAGAATGTAGTATAGCACAACTCAGTGCATCATGTCATGGCTGGCAAGCCCAGAGAACCCAGTGGGGTGTCACTGTCCCACTGCCAGGATGTCTCAAACAGGGACTGCACACACCAAACAAAGAGAAGGGAAACACGTGTTCCAGGAAAGGGTCTATCTGGGGCCAGACTTCTGTGTTTCCCCATGCATTTCTGAAACCAGACCTCTTCTCATGACTGCCTTAATCTGCTCCGGCCGCCCTAACAGAATACCGTAGACCGGGTGGTTCACACAACAGATATTTATTTCTCACAGTTCCGGAGGCCGGCAAGTCTGAGATCAGGAGGCCAGCACAGGGGATCTCTGGTGAGACCCCTCCTCCCGCCTTGCAGACAGCTCCCCTCACTGCATGCTCAGGTTGTGGAGAGGGAGAGCAAGGAAGACGGGCTCTCTTCCTGTTCTTGCAAGGCCACCAGTCCTCTTAGGGCTTAACCCATATGACCGCATTTAACCTTAACTACCTATAGAATCCCGTCTCCAAATACAGTGACGCTGAGGATTAAGGCTTCAACAGATGAGTTTTGGGGAACACAATTCAGTCTGTAGCGTGACACAGCAACCCACACAGAATATCCCCAAAGGCAAAAATCACTTTCACTCTTTAGAGTAACATTTTACAAATGCCTTATTTTTGATAACAGAATGCTTTATCCAAAATAAATTTTTACAAAGATATCCAGGATATAAAAAATAAATAAATAAATAAATAAATGGAGTAGTGCCCACCTTATCTTAAGGGGTAGATTCCAAGTCCCCCAGGGGATGCCTAAAACCATGGATAGTACTGAACCCTATAAATAGTATGTTTTTTCCTATACATACATACCTATGAAAAAGTTTAATTTATAGATTAGGCACCATAAGAGAGTAACAATAACTAATAATAAAATAGAGCAATTATAAAATATACTATAATGTGTTATGTGAATGTGGTCTCTCTCCATCAAAATATCTTATTATGTAAATCTGATGCCATTTTCGTCATAACTAAATACTTAACTATGCACTGTGGCTGTAACTTTTGCACTTTGAGGTGTGACAACAAAACTAGCACAAACTCCTTTTTCCTTCTTCGCAATTTCACGGATAGAAGACCCATTCTTGCTGTAGATCTTAGCAACCCTAGTATATGACTTTTTTTCTTATTAAGTCAAGAACTTCTGCATTTTCACTTAAAGGAAGAACTTTACTGCTTCCCTTTGGCATGGCCGAAGTGCCAGATAACTGTGCCTTTTGAGCTGTGGGACCATTAAGAAGGAAAATAAGGGTTACTTGAACACAAGCACTGCAGTGCTGCGATAGTCAATCTGATAACCAGATAGCTAATAAGTGACTACCAGGCTAGATATGCTGGACAAAGGGATGATTCACATCCCAGGCAGGACAGAGTGGGACAGCGTGAGATTTCACCACACTACTCAGAACGGCATGCAATTTACAACTTATGAATTGTTTGTTTCTGGAATTAAGCAGGTGACCTCAGGAAACTAAAACGGCGAGTAACTGAAACCTTGGATTAGGGGGGACTACTGTAAATAAATATGTACTGGAAGGTGAGGTTGGAAAATGTTTTCAACCTGTGTAGGTGTGGACACTTGTTTTGGCACCAAAGCAGCTCTATGAGAAAACACATAGGAGATTTCTAGGAGCTGCCATCCTGGGCGAATAGCTCAAGGGGCACATACCTTGAAACCCCCAGGGGAAATTTCTTCATTCCTATCACACAGGAGAATCTGTAAAAGCAGCTGTACCTCTGTGGTTATCATGCAACAGAGTGCAGCCAACATGACCCTGACTGCATGAAAAGAATCTGCCAGAGAGTGTCTCATCCTGAGTCATCAGGGTACTTGCAGGGGGATTTAAGCAACTGGTCTAGCAAGTTAAAGCCTCTTGCAAGAATGTACACCCTTTAGGATCTTACTAATAAAATCAAAGTACCTGCATAACTGGAAGCTTTGCAAACAGGATGTAATTTGTGCTGTAGGAGAATCCAGGTCTTTTCATCAAATCATTAAGCAACTGTCTTGGACTGGGATCAGGGGAACTCTGGTCTCATCCATATTTTGCCACCACTTAGCTTTACTGGAGAAGTGGCCCAGTTTACTGATGAGTAAATAAAGGGGTAAATTAGGCCAGTGAGCCTCAAACTTTAATGTATATAAGAATTAGCTGGACAGTTTATTTTAAATGTAGGCTTTCTGACCTGTAGCTCCCCCCGCAAAATCTGATTCTGTTATTCTGTGGCAACAGGAATTTTCTTTGTTTGCTGATAGCCTGTTGATTGTGATACAGACAATCAAGATGCCCCCCCCCCCACACCCACACACTTTGAGAAAACACTGATGATCTTTAAAATCCTCTCCCTTTCATATCCTGTAAGTCTGTGTTTCTCGGGTTCATGCTAGCAACGTGTGGTATTAGGCCTACATTACTGACCTTCTATCTGCATCAGAATTATTAAAAACAAGCATCTTTTTCTACTCTAAACACATTGGACCACGCCATTGTGATAAAGCCCAGGAGACAGAGGAAGTTATGATACCTGAGCAGCTTTCATTTCTGCAACCTTCATCCTGTGAGGGCTGGTGATTTTCCACTTTCATTTCTATGTTCAAAATGAGGCCCCAAGGGAAAAGACTTGGAATATTCCTTTAGCACTATCTGCTCTCTTCCTTCTCACTCTACCACCAGCCATGTCCCTGTGAGGTCTTAGAACCTGAATTCCAGTCCTCAAATAAGACACTACGGTCTCCCTGCTGTCCATTATGTCCAATTCCATTTCCAAGGTCACTAATGTGTTTCAGGCCAGATAGGTTCTTTTTAACATTCTATCCTCTTCTAGGACATTCCAAGTCATTTAGAACATCATTTGTATGTCTAGGACATCTTTCTGTGATCAGTATTTCTTTTTCAGTTAATCTGAATAGAACTGAAGATCATTTTCTTGAAGGGAGGGATGGTACACATGGATTGTGTCTTTATGAAAAGACACAGTGAGCACAAAAGCTAGTACTTTGTGAGGAAAGCACTCTGGAAGAGGAATGGAGAAGGACAGCATAAATGCATGGTGTCTGAGTTGTGTAAAGAAACCCGAATTCAATCAATGATCCAGTGGACGGACCAGGGAACTGATTTTTTTTTTTCATAATCCAAGATTTATGGATTATGGAGCTGCTCAATTTTAGATGGAATCAGTCAAGGAGGGAGAAATAAGGACTTCATTAGGGCATCCTCGTTGGTCCCTTCCACTCTATGAACCCATCTCTAGGCTTAGGATAAGAGTTCACTTACTATGGGTCATCCTCGGAGGGTCACTTGTTGCCTGGTTTTACCCCCACTATTCTAAGCAACTCCATGGAGACAGGTCCCTGAGGAAAGGATTCAGACTGGGGATCCATCAAATACCACTTGCCTTTGACTTTCTGGAGAGAAAGTTAATGAATATAGCTTAGAGTCAGACAAATTAATTTTTTACATTTTCTGTTTATTTTTAAGTTGTGTTCCAAAAACTTAGAGAGACTGGTGAGAGGGAAACTAGCTGGGCAACCTTTGGAGCCCTAATACAGAAGTGAGGTAAATGGCCCTAAAACTGTGAGGAAAACAGTACAAAGGCTGGCAGGAAGCTTCTCTAATAGCCTTATCATATTGCTTTGTGAAATATATAACTCACTCATTAGACTGGGAGCATCTCTACAGGACAGACCTAGTCTCCAATGATCTAAGTCTAGCAGAGAGCTTCGGTGCATAAAGGTAGTTTGTAGCAGATTCAAGTGAAAGGACTCCTGCTGGATGGAAACTTTCTGCTCGAGTATTTTAAAAGTGTGCAAGACATTTTTGGTGTTTTGGCAACTCAGAAATTTTTCGAAAGGGGGAAAGGAAGTGGCATTTTCAGTATATTTGGGTTTCCTCTCCTCTCTAACAAATATAAAATAATTAAGTGAGAGGAAAATAATTCATGGTTTAAGGCTCAAGCAAACCTATCAGGCTTTATGTTTTTATGACGTTTTTCCTTCTACCAGAATGTAAATGTTTTGACTGCAAGTCCAAAACAGCGTAGTACACAAAATTGGAAATTACATGAAGATGTGGAAAGAACTGCTAAAGAAAAGGGACGTGTGCCAGAAATTGCTAATAACTGTAGCCTTATTGGAAAAACTTTAAAGCACACGTGAGTCCCCAACCTAGTTTGTAGTTTCTCTTCTTTGCCATTAGCTTTTGAACTGAATAAAGAAGTAATGTATTCTGAAGCCTGTGATTCATTATGTGAGTGTGATATTTACTCCACTTAATTCGGGTGAACTTATAATTTATCATCCAATCTGAGACACTTTTGCAAATGAAAGGGGACACTAAACCAGGTCTGTCTCAGACAACCTAACACATATATTTGCTCTACTCTCCATCCACTTAAGGGGCTTCTTTTTATTCTGTGTATTTTGTTCAAAATATTCCATATTTTGCTCAAGGGGAGATCTTAATTGGGCTCCCATGTTATGCCAACTGGAAGTGAACATAAGTCTGCTTCAAACACACCCGTTCATAGCCCAGCTGTGAGGACATGGCCCAGACCAGTGTTTCCCAAGAGGTGGAATACATGACCGAGTGAGAATCTGATCTGGGGTCGCAAAGAACAAAGTACACTGCATAAAATAACATCCCAGCAAGGAGAAAGTTGGATTTAGGTGCTAAATTGTTTTTATCTCCTCTCTTACAGTTATTAGTCTTTCATTGTATTACATAACAGAACTCTAGCTCACAGGTTTTAATGTAGCTTAAATTAAATAGAGTTACTTCGTTTTCATTGTATTTATTTTTAGATTATTTCTTGCAAATGATACTAGTTTTTCATTTATAATAATGCCATTTTCTTTAAAAATAAATTTAAGTATAACGAAGAACCAGTTAAATAATATTATAGGTGGTATGTCAATATGAACAAAATAAATCTTTTAAAAAACAAGATAGAATTTCAAAACAGAACCACTAGCCAAAATGATCAAAGAATTAGAAGTTCTGCCCCAACAAACACACGTTCATTCCTGATGCAAGGAATCATGGGAGGCAAAGGTGGTATAAGACTTTACACATGTCTAGGTCCTTCCCTGAAAGCCAAAAATATGAGTTAGGAAGAAGTAGCCTCACAATGCCTTCATGAAAAGGGAAGAGCTTGAGAATTTGCAAGGGTAAGGAAGGCTATCTGAATACAGCAGGACAAGGAGATCAGATGAAAATTTAGCCAAGGGGAAGCAGAGGTTGAAAACCAAGGGATACTAACCCCCTTGGTTTAGCCACATATGGTTAAAGAAGGGGAAGGAAAGAACATAAACAGCAGAAATAACCCAAAATCTATGGTCAGAAATGAATAATATGACAGAAGAAGGTGATTAAGGGATGAGAATGGATGGCTCAAGAAATGCAATCTGTCATGGTACATCTGCTATGAAATCCATTCATCATGGTCAACTGGCACAAAATGGGATAAAAGCCTTGCCACCTACCCTTCCACCCAGATGTTTCCCACACAACTCACAACTCAAAATCACCTAGTATCTTATCTCTACTCCTATTTTAGAGGAAGATGAATGTATAAGCAAAACTTCCTATGGAATCTTTCAACATTAAATATGATGAGAGAGATATGAGCTGGAAATGGGTTTTTGGAAGTTGTTAGCATATTGGTGGTGACCGAAATCATGACAGTTGATAAAATTGCTCTCTACGCATCCCTCACAGACACCTTACCCATGCTACTATTGTCTGCAAAGAACTTCTCCTCCTATAAACCTTCCCCTGGTCTAGTTAAATTTTACTATTCATTGTTCAGGTCTCAGCTTAAACTCCCCTCTGTCTCCACCTGTGCCCTTGGCGTATGGTCTCACAGCCTCCTCTTTCACAGCTCCCATTGCACCATTGTTATTACTTATTTAATATTCCTAATTAGACTCTAAACTCCCTAAGGGAAGGAATGGGGTTCACAGTGGTATCCCCACCATCTGACCTAGTCTTATAGTAGCCAGCAGTCAATCAATGAATGGATAAGTAAATGAGTGGATGACATGCAGCATGTTATTGTAACCCATGAACGTTCATCTAAGAAGCACATGGACCTGGTCTCTTTGGGCAAGCCATGAGGAGAGGTGAGAACTGGTGAGAAGAGGGAAAACAACAACCAGCTGTGGCTCAGACCAGGAGAATAACATAATGGAAGTGAGCGACTCAGAGAACCTATGGGAGAAGGAGGTGAAGTTAATCTATCCAAAGGGGCCCTCACATGGGTTGGGCTTGGTCATCACTGGCTTAGGAAGTGGGTGAGGCCAGTCTAAAGCTTGGAGACACCCTTGCTAAATAGGACATTACAGCACTCAGATGTCTGCTCATTGTGTTTATAAGAGTGATCTCATCAACACATGTGCTTTTTTATCTCCTCCTATTTGAATGACCCTCTATCCCATGGAAGGAACTGTTGAGCCACATCCCCTTGGTTTGAAAGGGGTGCAGCTCATATAACTGAGATAAGAGGAAGCCAAGCTAAGCCTGCCTTCCCTGCCCAGTTGTGATACTTCTATTAAAAATAGAGCTAGTTATTCAAACAGCTACCTAAATACAAATTAATCACTAGGAAAGCATTTTCTAAAATGATCATAAAGAGAGACAGTTATGTAACTTTGGACAAATTACTTTATCGCTCAGAATCTTAGTTTCCTTATCTGTGACACTGGCATTGCAGCACTTACCTTTGGGCTGATAGGAAGCCCAAATAGATAAAGCACCAAACACAAAGGTTGTCATTATTTGCAGCAATTTACAGTAAACTTTAAGGAGATACAAATACCTCAGCATACTGTGATAACCCTCTCACTAAACATTGACTCTTCTATTCCAAACATTAACCTAAACTGTGTTTTCCTTCAGATCTCCATCGAATATAACCTATTACTTTATCCTGAACATTTTTTATTTCAAGAAGCCTTACAGATTGGTATACATTGGTACCTGGATACCTTGAGTCCCTCGAGACATTCCTCTTTAACCTAATTCTTCTCAATGTAGTAAAAGATAGCTTTTGAAGCTCACTTAAAAGGCAAGACCATATTTGTCCAGAATTCCACCTCTCAATTCCTGTTTCTTTCTTCCCCTGCAGCATCCATCAGACCTACACTCAGAGCACCAGCTCCTTCCCTGCCATCTGACTCCCTCCTGCTACCAACTCCCAAATTGGAAACTACTTTTCCCTTCTCCTGGGTTTTTCAGGGTATCATTCTTCTACCTCTTACATCAGAATCACTAGCTCCCTCACACCAGACCTTCCAAATCAAAGTCTGTAGGAGTGAGGTTGGGAATTCACATTTTAACAAGCTTGTTAGATGATACTTAGGCACATAAAGCTTGAGAATCCTGGCCTTAAACTATGGGCAGCATTTCTGTGGGCTGAGAAAAATGCCTGGGGGTCTTAGAGCAGGCCTCTGCTTTTACCACTTTTCAAGCCCCATTAGAATGTATGTGCATCTTTTCCCATGGCCTGAAAAATACCCTGACTGGATCAACTTTAAACCTGTTTTGAACTTTGAAAAACCTAGCGCAGAAACTGGTACCTAACCAAGTGTAACTGTAGTATTTTGTGATGAGTTTAAAGCTTAACTAACCAATACTTCAAATTAATAGGTAATAGGCTCACATCAATGATTCCCAAAAGGTAAGGCACTTGCTGTTGACAGTGGGAGAGAGGATTTTTTTTTTTTTTTTTTTTTTGTTTACGCGGGCCTCTCCCCGTTGTGGCCTC
>NW_020185333.1:3201375-3207256 GCF_003031525.2 Neophocaena asiaeorientalis asiaeorientalis | reverse complement strand
AGGCACTTGCTGTTGAAAGGGGGGGAGAGGTTTTTTTTTTTTTTTTTTTTTTGCGTTACGCGGACCTCTCACTGTTGTGGCCTCTCCCGTTGCAGAGCACAGGCTCCGGACACGCAGGCTCAGTGGCCATGGCTCACGGGCCCAGTCGCTCTGTGACATGTGGGATCCTCCCGGACCGGGGCACAAACCTGTGTCCCCTGCATCGGCAGGCGGACTCTCCACCATTGCGCCACCAGGGAAGCCCGGGAGAGAGGATGTTAAATGGCACACTCATGTAGCATGAAATAACAATGAGTCACAAAGTGAGATTCTTTTTTTTTTTAACATCTTTATTGGGGTATAATTGGTTTACAATGGTGTGTTAGTTTCTGCTTTATAACAAAGTGAATCAGTTTTACATATGTTCCCATATCTCTTCCCTCTTGCATCTTTTTTCGATTCTCTTTCAACTTTTCTGATTACATCAAGGAATAAGTCTCAGAATAGTGCTAGGTGTCTTTTAGAACTTCCCAATCTGTTTTTTTTTTTTAATAAAGAGAGTGTAGGTTTCAGGCTACAATTTTCTCAAGCAACAATATTTAACTAGAATGGAATGAATTTCATGACTTTCTGTGTATTTTTATTGTTTCCTTTGATTTATTTTATACAATGATATAAAATTTCCTTTTGTTAATTTAAATATTAAACAATAACTTGATTTAAAGAAAAATAATGGTCTAGGTAATATATGCTATGGCAAAAATCATGAAGGGTACAAATGAATGACTAAGTTTTAGAAAAACTCTCTAGTATCTAGTTCTAGATAAAGAACTATGAGCAGGTTAGAGCAATCCTTAGAGTAAGATCAGAAAACAGATTTTTGTATTGTGTCCCACGATACTGACTTTGGTCCATCGGTGTCTTACGTGGTTTTATACACAAAAGCAGCAGTTCATTTAGGATTCCTTGGATACATGATATGAATGAGGTTCCATACCAGCTGTCTTATATGTATGGTGGGGGAGGCAAAAGACCTCTTCCTTTTTCTAGGGACCATATGTACAACGGCAAAACCCAAGAGTTGTTTATTGATTAAGGACGTGAGCTACTTTTGCTGCTTATTAATTTGGGACAATTACATATACATAATACATACATACATATATATTTAAATATATACATATATTTGAAAACTAAGCACAATGCCCAACACATAGAAAGTGCTTAATGTGGACTTGTTATTCCATTGTTACTTAGAATTAGCATAGTTTCTGCTCTTTACCATTTTTTAGTACTAGAAGTGAATCACTGAGTCATTTAGTACTAGAAGTGAATCATTCTGAGAATGTTTAACCCATTAGAACTCCTTAGTTCCCAACCAGGGATTGAACCCGGGCCCTCGACAGTGAAAGCACTGAGTCCTAACCACTGGACCGCCAGGGAATTCCCAATTCCCACCTTTTAATTCTTTACTCTTCAAATTAGGCCGGAGAACAACTTTGATCCCTTGACCAAAATTCATTTCCCATATTTTCTAGCATTTATATTGTGTCTTTCCAAAATCTTATCTCATAGTCCATTGTATTCAGGATCATGACTCCCCTGGTAGAGGGAGCCCAGCATTAAGAATAGGCTCAGAATATCTGGACTCCTGGGGACCCTGTCTTCTCAAATTTTATAGACACGCTAATAATAACATTGTTTAGCTGACTGAGTTATAAGAATTGATTCAGAATGAGTAGAAAGGATAGTGAATTTTGTCCACTTTATTAGGAATGTCTCTTAGGGGAGAATATAGGCTGGTAATAGATTATTTAAGTTAGTGAGTACACAACAAACTGAGTTTTATAGATCATTAGGCCTTTATTCCTTCTCTGATGAGCTATTGTGCCTTATTTTTATTTGGTGATTTTTTTTCTCATTTTATACAGTAATGTTCATCTCTGAGATTGAGCTCTTGTGTGAAAGCCTTTGATGGAAAGTGTGGCTCCTGTTAGTACAAGCTGACTCATAGAAATGGGCTTTGGGAAGCCAGTCTTGCTTGAAAAGAAGTAAAAAAATCAACTGTGTGTTTGTTTGTGTTTCTCTTCTGTAAAGTATCAGAAAGAAGCGTAGAGGCCTTGCAAATGGAGATATGGTCGCCCCCCCCCCCTTTTTTTTTGCTGCACCATGCAGAATGTGGGATCTTAGTTCACCAACCAGAGATCGAACCCGTACCCCCTGCATAGTCTTAACCACTGGACTGCCAGGGAAGTCCCTTGGAGGCTATATATTAAATAGATGATATAATCTACTTTCTAAACTCAGTACAAATACATTCACAATATATGGTCACATAGTTTTGTTTGTTTTCTTTTGTTTCTTGTTTTACCCTCTCCCCCAATATGGGCTCTTGGTTACTGAGTCCATTTTCTCCCATTAGCATCAACTCTCAAGTCTCCTACTTAACTCCGTTATCCAAGAACTCTAGGGGTTGACTTTAGCCCAAGTGGGTTAGTCTTGCTTCTACCTCTCAGGTAAGAGTCTCATTGGACAACTACAGCCAGGTTTTTTTCAATATCATACACTTTCACTGTTGAAGGTGGGTCCTACAGAGTCTAACATCTCTTTGTAGTAATGCCCTTGCTAGCTGGAGCTTTGCTAGTGCTACAGTGGTACCCAATAGTAAGGCTCCAATGTTGTAGCTCTTATGTCATATTCCACAAAGCTGACACCAGTCCAGACTAGCTGAATCCCAAGGAAATTCTGGCATCAGCAACATGCTGTGCCACATCCTTCCTATACATCTTGAACTTTGGTCACTAGACTAGATGCTTTCTTTCCTTAAAGTTCGTTTTATTTTACAGAGCTTGTTGCTTTTCCCTTCCAATGTACCTTTCAATGTTCATGTCCATCCTAGTTCATAATAAAAAATCTTTTTAACTTCAGGCATGTAGAATTTCAACTCATTCTTCTGCAAGAGGATCTGTAAAATCCAGGTTAGATAACCCATCTGAATTCAAGGCCATGTAATCTTTCATGTATTATCATCTGAAGTGGAAGACCTATTTACATCCTTAATGTATGGCATAGCCAGAGATGTCCCACTACACTGACTGCTTCCCATCTAGGGGACACTAGGTACAGGAGAACTTCATTTCAAATTCTAGTTTGTTTGTTTGTTCTCTTTTGGAGAATTTATGTAGTAGGGAATTTTGAGAAGCTGCTTAAAATGTCCAAAAAGCCAAAGTGGGTGTCCTAGAAACATAATTAGTACATTCTTTATGGACATACTATAATTCCTTTCAGGAAACAAACCCACTATTTTCTCAACCCTTATGTTGTATATCCTTTAGAATATACCCCACTATCATACCATAGCTCATTCTGATTTTCTTTTATCTGTGTACCTCAAAGATAAACAAACCTCACTGGGGTCTGTGAATTTAATTCTCAAGATGCATCCATATTTCTCAAATTATTGAGCTGGAAACCAAGCAAAGTTGGTGAGGGCTCAGATCTCATTTAGCAACCACATCTGTCATGGTATGAAGTGTGTCTCAGGCCTTAGTGGTTATGAAACTTTGCAGAAAAGCAGTGTCCAAGTAGAAGGTCTAACCAAAAGAAACTTGGACTAAGTTCAAACCATCCTTGCCCTAGTGGCTTGAGGTTGTTCCTCTTTGTTTTTCTTGGGCTCTCTAGAGGAGTCTGACCATATTCTTCTGCCTCTAACCACTACATGTAGAATCAGAGTTGGCAGGGAACTGAGCGATCAGCTAGCCTAAAGCTTTATTTGAGTCACAAATTCCTCTACTGTTTTAATGATTGACACAGATGGCCAAGAGTACAAGTAAATACCCCATATCTAAACATTGAAAAGTTAAAAATAAAGCTAAAAAAGGGTTAAGAACAAATTCCAGAGTCAGGTAAGATTCTACCTTCAGACCTTAGCAGCCAAAATATGCTAGTTCAGAGAGTAAAATTCCAGAACTAGAGTTTGTACCAAGATAGTTCTCCTTCCCTGGAGACCTCCTTCTCTGAAGTTCTAAAGTCCTCCTTCCCTGGAGACCTCAAGGAAAGTCTTCTTTTGGGTCTTACATGGGTCCTATTTTAGGATCCCCAATGATTCTGAGCTTCCAGTGGAATTCTGAATCAAATCAGGTCTGCCTTCAGCAACTCTCCCAAGATAAGACCCAGAGAAACACATGTCCTGCCACTTTGGTGAATTTCACATGCTTTTTCCGGGCCAGCAAGATTCAGCACTTCTAAGACCCAAGACACTGGGCCAAGGAGCCCAACAAATTGACTCTTCCAAGTTTCCAAAGGAAGATGTGTAAAGACTCTGCATTAGGGTTCTCCAGAGAAATAGAACATTTAGAATTTACATATACATGGGGCCCAGCCCTGCCCGCACCTTGCCTCCCAAAAGCACAGTTGTAGGGCTGCCTGGGGAATGCCCACCACAGAGATCTCTCAGGAACATGCACTGCAAAGAGCCCCAGAACAAGGATTGTCACAGGTTCAGGGAGGGGGCCTGTGGGCCGGTGGTGGAGTTGAGTACCAGTGTGACTGATGTCTATATCACCAGCCAGTTGGGCAAAGTACCATGAAGGAACAGCTACTGGCTTCAAGAGCTCCAACTCATGGCTGGCTGGTGGGTCCTTGAAGAGGAACTTGGCATAAATATATATGATTTATTTTATCATAAAGTAATAAATATATACGATTTATTTTAAGGAATTGGCTCATGTGATTATAGAGGCTGAAAAATTCAAAATCTGCAGGGCAAGCATGCTGGCTGGAGACCCAGGGAAGAACTGATGTTGCAGCTCAAGTCCACAGGCAATCTACTGGCAGAATTTCCTCTTCTTCAGGGGAAGTCTGTCTTTTTTCTCTTAAGGCCTCCAACTGATTAGATGAAGCCCACCAACATTATTGAGAGTAAGCTGCTTTACTCAAACTCTACTCATTTAAATGTTAATCTCTTCTTTAAAAAACACCTTCATGGGCTTCCCTGGTGGCACAGTGGTTGAGAGTCCGCCTGCCGATGCAGGGGACATGGGTTCGTGCCCCGGTCCGGGAGGATCCCACATGCCACGGAGCGGCTGTGCCCGTGAGCCATGGCCGCTGAGCCTGCGCGTCCGGAGCCTGTGCTCCGCAACGGGAGAGGAGGCCACAACAGTGAGAGGCCCGAGTACCGCAAAAAAAACAAACAAAAAAAAACACCTTCGTGGTATAAGGAGCATTTCCCGAAATTGGAAAGATGTGGATGGGCATGTCTCAAAGCACAAAGAGAACTGAAGAAACTGGCATATATTTGAAAACAAAAACAAAACCAAAAACACCTTCACATCAACATCCAGACTAGTGTTAACCAAATATGTGGATACTGTGGCCTAGCCAAGTTGAAGCAAAATTAACCATCATAGGCTCCATGACAGCAAATCTGTTCTTAGATACAACAGCAGTAATGATTCTAAAAATAAGCCCTTGTTTGCCAAGTGCTATTACATTCTTTAAAGTTGTATTTGAACATGTCCATCTTACTATTTTACCTAGGAAAATATCAGTAAACCTAGAGGAGGCCCAGTAAGCTGCCTAGCGGTCAAAACCTCTAGATTTTATTTCCATTCTACTGCTGGCAGGCAAAAATGTCAGTACTGAAAAGACATATAACTTCCATGGGCTAACAGCTTTACTAGGCATGACCACATTTCCACAGGAAGAGTTTGAATTTCAGTTGTCAGGAAATCCTATATTTGGCAAATTGAGGTGATATGTCAAGCCCCATAAATAAAAGCAGGCCAGGTTACTTATAACTGTACTGATTACCTTTCCAGTCCCCACTTTTTGAAGACAGAACCTTAAGCAGTAAAGTTCTACTTTGCACTAGAGGGGGAAAAATAGTATCTCCCCCTATATA
>NW_020185333.1:3121503-3201185 GCF_003031525.2 Neophocaena asiaeorientalis asiaeorientalis | reverse complement strand
TGGAGAAACTTTTTTTCTATCTATATAAATAATCTGGATTCACTAAGGATTTTAAGAATCCAGATAAAATTTACCATGCTTTATAGACACTCAAATTAGTAGTCATAGGAACTATGCCATCCATTCAATGGATACATACTAACCAAAGAAGAAAAGAGAAAGAGATTTATAAGATGCAAAGTAGGAATATTAAACATAATAATAATAGCATGGATTCAATACCAACTGTATATGCCAAATACTGCCAGACACATTATGTATACATTATTTCTAGTTCTAAATACTAGGCAGTAAATGTCATTTCTCCCAATTTAAAGGTAAGATTACGATTCAGAAAATTTGAATGACCTGCCTGAGGTACAGTGAAAACAAGTTGTTCTGCCAGGATTCAAGCAGCCGCTTTCTTTGTGGGAAAGTGAAAGGCAGATGTAGAAACGATGCCTCTCAGACTTCTCTCAATTCCAGGAGTGTCAGGAAACTCAGGAACTTTCAGCGGACATATAAAGTAACATCGATTCTCAGGGCTGAAAATCCCTTTGAGCAGTTTCCAGGCCACCTCAAGTTTCTGGAATTTTCTCAGTTCATCTTAAAGAATGGGAATTTATTCAACTGCAGTGAAAATCCAATGAGAAAGACCAAAGTCAAGGTACAGAACCTTTTCCTATGAGCTCTAGGAAAGATTGGCAGGTTGCAGAAGAGGAAGCCTGAGGGGTCAAGTTGATGACCTGAGCTCTTTTCTTACTCTTATCTCTCTTCCTTGGTCCAAATCAGTGACAGGAACCAATACAAAAAGTCACCAAAACTCTTCTTCATTTATTCTTTCCTTCATTAATTGATCACATACTACATACCAGGAAAAGCACTACAAATAGGAGATGACAGACACAGTCCCTGTGTCTTGAGGGACTTGCTGTCTAGCCCTGGAGAAAAACAAACAAATATGCACATAATTAAAATATACCTGGTTAAGTAATACAACAGATTTATATAATGGATAGTATGAGAGCATAGGAAGGGCATCAAGGGAGCAAGCAATTTACTTTCCTGGAAGAAATCTCAGAAATAGTAGTTGTGTCAGATGGTTGAAGGAGCAGCGGTAGTTGTGTTAATAGCATATGGGCTCACCAGGTGGTGCTGGGGTGCTCAAATGGTGTAACTTCCAAAGTAGCCTGTGACCAGGTGGCCTCAGGGACCAGGAGGAAAATGGGAGTTGAGAAAGATCCTGTTCATCTCTTCTGGGCCAGAATTCTTGATTTAAAGAGCTACAATTCCAACAGTTCCCATGGGTGAGGTCGGAATAAGTGTTCTGTAGTTTGCACCCCATTTGTTTGACCCCAGGCTGGTATGCCTGATAGGTTCTTATGTTTTTAGACACTTCCAGATATTAGTTCATCTGAATCAGCTCAACTCAGAAATTTCAAATACAGCAGTGCCATATCACAATGCTTGCAGAAAAGGTACATATCATGGATTGAATTGTGGAATTGTGTGTCTGTAGACAAAAAAGAGCTTAAGACAGATAATCACTGATCTCAAGAGTCCTCTGTAAAGTAGCCAATCGCTATAACATCTAGAACTGCATGAAGATCTTTCACTAGGATTAGCTCTACACTGACCAAAGTCTGACAGGCTTTCATAAACCTAGCAAAGTCTAGCTGTCTATTTACATCTGCTCAGACAGATACATTCACAGTAAACTTATTGGAGACAAATGTAAAATCGCGATCAGTATGCATGAATTTTTGGATCTGTAGAATGGCTTAGTCATCATTATGTCATAGAGAATGTGTACTGGGTTCACTTACCATTAATGGGTGTAAAGAAAATGTCTTCTTGATTTCTCTGTGACTGGCCTGATGTTCCTCACCAGTCCCCTTTCCTCTGGGTAGCAGTGTGCGTGGGTATAGTGTAGTGGGTACGTGTGCGTGTGCGTGTGCGTGTGCATGTGTGTGTGTGTGTGTGTGGTGAGCCGGCAGGGTGAGGTAGGAAAGGGGTTGGAGATTTATGTCAACCCAGTAGTCTCATCTGTCTCTTTAAGTAACTTATTCTCAGCTTAGATTACTCTCAGAAATGCTCAGTCTTTCAGAGCCCCATTTCCTCCTCTTTTAATAGCCAGGATGACATCTGAGTGTAGACGTGTAGCTCAAGGTAGTTAAAGGAGGCATGGTTCTAGGAGCTATGCTGAGCTGCCTGGATCTTCTATGGAGTGGCTGATCTCAGCTGCTCCCTGGACTGACAGTTCTTTTGGCATCTGCTGCTGAAGGCCACAGCTGATGTACTTCATAATTTATGGTGGGTTTTCTCAGTTCATCTGGGCCCAGGAATTTCTCCTGATGACTCAATCCTTCCTTAGTCACCAATGATGCTGCATGTCCCACCTGAGGTCTGACTGTTCTTCCCTAAAGGTTCCCAGGTCAGGTGTTTTGTTCTATGGCCCCCAGCTCCGCGGCCATTTTGCGCTTACTTGGTGATTTTCGGCAAACTTTCCCCACCCCTCCCAGGGTAAGTGGGAGTTTTTGAGTCCAGCCATGCCACTTGGGAACAAAGCTATATTCCAAGCCTGTCTCTATCTAATCTGCCCCACTTTTACTTTCATGTGACCACCTGTTAAGGGTTGAATTGTGTCCCACCCAAAAAGATATTTGAAGTCCTGACCCTCAGTATCTCAGAATGTGATCTTTTTGGGAAATAGGGTTGTTGCAGATGTGATAAGTTAAGATGAGGTCACGCAGTAGTAGGCTGGGCCCTTAATCCAACATGACTGGTGTCCTTCTAAGAAGAGACACAGAGACACAAATGTGTGAGGGGAGGAGGCCCTGTGACGACAGAGGTGGAGATTGAAATGCTGCAGCTGGAAGCCAACGAACAGATGCCAAGGGTTGCCAACAACTGCCGGAAGCTAGCAATAAGCAATGAAGTTTCTCCTGTGCAGGTTTCAGAGGGAGCATGGCCCTGCCAATGCCTTGATTTTGGACTTCTAGCCTCCAGAACTGTGAGACAATAAATACCTATTGTTTTAAGCCCCCGGTTTGTAGTACTTTCTTATAGCAGGTCCAGGAAACTAATACACCACCACAGGATAGAGCTGGAATTTCCTGGGTCCTGTGAGAGAGCCACCTGCCAGCATCCCAAACAGGAAGCAGGACGGACCCTGTGGGTTCTCCTCACTCAGATATTGCCCCACCCCTCCCGCATCTCCATCACCTTGCAGCCTCTGGAAGTCAGCTGACTGCCAGCTTTCCAGACATTTGCCTCTCCCTCTTCTCCCGACAATCCAGTGGGACCGAAAGTGTCCTTCTTTCCTAGCTTCCTTTTCCTACCTGACTCAGATCACCCTTTTCTCAAACACTATGATCAAATCCACCAGGCCTTACCTCTTGGTATGTTGAAGAAAACAAAAGAAAGAAAGAAAGAAAGAAACTTAGAAATTACTTTTCTCTCCCCCCCCAAAAATCTGGCTTTTCAGTCTCTTGCTTTGTTGTAGACTCAAATATCCCATCTGAGATGCCAGAAGCAGGCTATTGACTGTCTCATTGTCTTTACAATTCCAAGTCTTATAACCATTGAAGGCTCATCACATGTGGCTCTGATGCAAAAAACTCAGACTCAAAAGGTATTTGAGAGCAGAGTGGTCAGTCACAGAATTATTACTTACCTTTTTGCAGACAACTTGTAACATGCTCTCTCCTCTCCTTGAGAAATGAAGAAAAAAGAAATCCTTAGCTGTACCATGGGGTCTTGGGGAATCAGGGTCAATACTTCTCCTTAGAAATAGATCTTTTATCTGACTCATTTGGTAGCTTCAACATGCAATCTTACTGTGGGTTAATGGTCATAATGGTTTTAGTACTTACTGTCTGGCCATGTTCCTCCCAGGAACTCTGGAGTGGACATTACCGGTGGCCTACAGCACTCGTTGTCTTTTCTTCCTTTCCAACAGACTATAATAATGTTTAGATATCCACTCCTTCCCGACACAGTCCATGTCCTCAATGGGCTGATAGGTCAAAGGGTTATTACATAACTTTTTCTTGTGATTGGTTCTGAAATGAGCATGTGATCCAAATTAGACTGATCAACGAGCTTCTGCTAGAGATTTCCAGGGAAAAACCTTCCTTGTCCTTAGGGGATGCTTCAGGAAGCAAGTCTCCTTTACACTGGAAGTGGAAGAAAAAAGCATGTATCCCTGATTGCAGCTGGCAGCTGTCTTGCAGTTATGAGGACAACTGTCCTCAGGGTGACGCCTGTGTTCAACAGAGCTGAGATGAAACGCATCTGAGTCCATTAACTGATGCCCACTTAACCGAGTCAATGACTTTCTATATGGTTTAAACTACTTTGACAGACTTGGAGTTGAGAGTATCCTAAAAGATTCAAACTTTAGTGGACATTTTAGAGTACGTACAATATGGGGGGGAAAGCCACAGATCAGTGTAACTTTTTTAGTCATTGATGCATAAATTTATTCTGCCTGGATGTTCTTGGAACCATGGAAAATTTGTTCCTTATATTTCTATTTCTAGTTACTTCACCTTTCTGTAGCATATCTTGATAGACTCATCTGCTCACACTAAGAACTTAACATTCAATGTATGAGTTCAAAGAATGGCTATTCCATGGTGTACTCCCGAGAAGAAGGCTTTTTAGCTTTAACATGATCAATAATGTATAGGTGCGAGAACAGAAATACCAAAAAGGTAAAGACTTGCTTAAGCCCACAGATTTCCATAATCTAGGTAATTGTCACAAACAGATCAGCGTAGAACAATTCCACAAACATACAAAAGGCCGAGATTTTCTCTGATATGTTGGACCCAGAGTCTTAACTCTGTCAATACATTTCTACTTTAATAATAGACGAAGATTCTTACACCATCTAAAGGAGAGATCTGTAGGGAGACATTAAGATGTTAGTTTCAAGAGATTCTCATCTTTTAGAACGTTTTTCTTTTCTTTTTCTTTTTTTTTCGGGGGGAGGGGGGCTGCACCGCATAGCATGCAGGATCTTAATTCCCCAACCAGGGATCTAACCCGTGCCCTCTGCAGTGGAAATGTGGAGTCTTAACCTATGGGCCTCCCGCCAGGGAGGTCCTAGAACTCTTAATGAAGCCAGGTGTAGTGGGAAATGCTTGTAGTAAAGTTAGATAAATAAGCATTTTCCATGGGAGGGATACACAAACCACATTTCTTTGTAAATAACCCCTGAAATGAAGATTTTTTTTCACTTGAATGTTCTCAGTTTTTAACTCATTTAAATCATTAGTCTATAAGAGAGCTGGAAAAGGAAAGGAAGGTTGAAATTAGCTTCTCTTTGGTAGTTTTAAGAAGTTTAATTTAGGAAAGAGTTTCCTGGAATGAAATCTGGGTTATCTTTAAGTTTATCTTTGCCATCTCTCCTTAGTACGTTTAGTATTACTATATTAATACCACATTAAAACTTAATACTTTATTGTCTTATTAAATAGTCTTTTTTTTTTTAATTTTTATTTATTTATTTTTGGCTGTGTTGGGTCTTCATTTATATGCGAGGGCTTTCTCTAGTTGCAGCAAGCGGGGGCCACTCTTCATCGCGGTGCATGGGCCTCTCACTATCGTGGCCTCTCTTGTTGCGGAACACAGGCTCCAGACGCACAGGCTCAGTAGTTGTGGCTCATGGGTCCAGTTGCTCCGCGGCATGTGGGATCTTCCCAGACCAGGGCTCAAACCCATGTCCCCTGCATTGGCAGGCAGATTCTCAACCACTGCGCCACCAGGGAAGCCCTAAATAGTCTTTTAAATAAAGCCTCAAAACTAAGCCAGGCAAGTAAAACTTTCAACATGGTATTTGCTGGAATTATCCAATTATTCAAAGGGATAAACCTGGCACATTAGGAATAAGTTTACTCACATCCTCTTTATTCATGTCCAGAAAGTGTAGTCTTCTGAGGCGTTTGGGTAAATTTAAATGCCTGCGCCATTTTTCCTTCCTTTGCCTAAGCATTGTGGAATCTTGGCAGCTAAAACAAGAATTGGACGCTACATTTTCTCTCAAATTGTTAGAGTCAGAACACAAGAAAGCGTGATAAAAGTAGAACAAAGAGGAACTCCTTAAAGCCCAACAGTAATGCTGTAATTTTGCTCCAGTGCCAGGGGAGGAATGCAGGAACTCTGCCATCCACAGTCTTTTGGCAGTTCTGAGCAGGGAGGTGGGGTCACGTCATGTGGTGAGGAGGTGGGAGTGGGGGCAGGGAGTGAAGATTAGAGGAACCAGAACCCTCACCCTCTGGGAGAGACAGCCTATCATTGGGAGTAAGGCAGGCTACATATCTGCAATTTCTAATTGTAGGCCTGATTCCAGCCAGAACTTGCTGGGTGGTTTGGAAGCACCCTTGTAACTATTACAAGTCCATTCACCAAGGATGACAAGTTGTTCATTATGGCCCTTTGAGGTTTCTGTTTAAAGCTGGGAGGTTTGGGATAAGTAATGCTAACATAAATGATGAAGCACTCACAATCCTGGATAAATAGATAACTAACTTATTTATCTAAGCTAATGCGAAGTGAATGTAAAGCAACACAATCACCTTTAACTTATCAACCTGGGTGGGGAAAAAAAACTAATCCGAAGATTTCCAAGGAATAAAACTAGTAAATGTAAGGTAGTACAATGATTTAATTTAATTAATTTGATGCTTGGGCCTACACAGTGTACTTCCTTTGCTTTCTTTCACTGGATTTATTTATTCTGAAAGCAGATATTGAGGACCTCTGTACAATGGACTGAGCTGTGTTCTGCACGAGCAAATCTGAATGAGTTATTGATTATAATCCTCCATACTCTTAAAAGGAGTAGTGCATAACACGTGCTAAGTACTTAGTACTTTTTGAATGTTGAATGAATAATCCCTAGCAAGAGATAAACCAGAAATCACTTCACCTACGATATTTTACAGAATATTTTCTTATTTACTTAAAGTTAACATTAAAATTCATTCCGTATATATCTGTTAGATGGTAAGGTGAAGACATTTGACTGTTAAAATTTGGTCAAAAAGGCACTAAATCGGTAATCAATGTACAAATAAAGAGCAATATATTTTGTGATTTCAAAGTATATCACAAACAATTTTCTTGAGCATGATTCTGTTAAATGAGAATGAGCTACTCTGTTTGGAGTGAATTGAAGGTTGACCTAAGGATCCTGTTAGAGTTCTAGTGAGATGCTGTATAAGAAAGCGCTTGGTAAAGTGCTATGAAACTTTTCATAGAGCACAGGGTCATCAGAATGGAAGCTGAAGTCAGACAGGCTGGAAACTGTCAGATAGTCCCAGGTCTGCTGCTGGCTGGCTGTACACCCTGGGGCAAGTTATTTTACCCCTGAAGCCTTAGTTTTCTCATACATAAAATGCAAAAGAATACTATCTACCTTATACATTTTTAGTGACTACAAAGTGAGCTAATGCACAGAAACATTTTAGCCCAGTGGCAGTTCATAGCAAGGACTTAACGTTAGCAATCATCACCTTCTTTTTCTTCTTCATCATCATCAGAGCTCTTACTGCTAATCCTACAAAATGTCAAGATTGCCAAAAAAAAAAAAAAAGGAAAGGTAAAACAAAAGTAAGCAAAAGTGCTGCTAAATCACATTCTTAGAGTCTCTCGCCTAGAACAATCTGCAAATTGGTCTCTCCAGGCTTGTCCTCCTCAGACAGATGTTCCCAGCTATCAAAGTGACCTTATGGACAGAAACCTGACCATATCACTCCTCTAATCTCTTTCACAGTTGCCTGTTACCCGCTGGGCAGAGTCTAGGTTTTTAGGGAGGGTCTTTCAGAACTGAGCCCCTACCTGCCCCTTCACCCTTAGGTCTGACCAGGTAGACCAGATTTGATCAGGTAAATCAGCTACCGCCTGACCAAATCCTACTGGGTTATGACTCAGTTAAGAAAACACCAAAAAAATGAGCAACTCAGCTTAGACTCCATTACTTCTTGGGAAGCTACGTGCTTACCCATTTGTCAAATTGTTTATAAATACTCTATAATGTGAGCTCCTTATGGGTAGGGTCCCAGGGCTTACCATATATGTACTCGGTATATTTTAGGGGCTCCATAACTATTTCCAAATGAATGGCTGAATGAATAAATGAATACACCTCAGATAACCAGATGCAAACTATAGATTTGTAGAGTTGCTGGAGCCAGTATAAGTACCTTATAAGGCACCAAAAAGTAACATTCTTTTCCCAATCAAGTTTGAAAATAATGAAAAGATAGACATGGAAGTCTGCCAGAAGGAGATTAAAATGTCATCCTCATTACTGATAAAGATAATAAAGAAATGCATGGCTTAGGCGCATGACAACAGCGGGCTTCCTAAAAGACTTACCCACCAGCCACAGCACAGCTTCCACTAGATGACTTGCCTCAGCACAACTTAGGGGCAGAAGGAGCAGACCAAAATGTGTACTTCCTGAGGTCAGCTCACTCCCAACTACGCAGCGCCAGTTTATTTCTTAAAGGCACTAAAGAGACATGCTTCTTCTCTGGGACAAAGTGAGTCAAATAGGGGAGAGAGACCACGAAGGTTACAGCAACTGATGTCAGTTGGATTTGTAAACAGGAGCTAAGGGAAGTTGTTGTGCTCCCACCCCCATTATCCTTACGTGCACTGATTGATTTAGATGCTGGTGATATTTCCCACAAGTGACAGGAAAAGTGGATACCCCCAAATTATATATCAGTCAGTAGATTATCTTTTGACTTCCCCTCTCTAATTCCCCCTTTTCAGTTGATCTATGAACACAGATTGAATGATGTACTTAAACTTTTTATCAAGATTTTAAAATTGTTTTTGTTTCTAAAAGATTATACCTCCTCTTCTACTCAATTAATTCAATTCAATTAATTCAATTTAACAAATATTTATTGAGACCCTGACAAGTGCCAAACACAGTAGAATATAAAGATGAGTGTATCATAGTGATCTTCTGGTGCTTGCAATCTAGTCAGCATCTCCTGGATCTTTTCTCTTAGACAGAGAAAAGGAAACTCAGTTACTTATGAAATCAAAATGAACAGAGAAAAATATTCCTTTTTTTTCTAATTTCCAAATGTTCTGAGTAGTTAAGTGACTGTTTACCCAGAATTTAAGACCTTTCTCTTCTATCATCAGCATTAGAGCCAAGATACTAGGGATAAAGTTCACAGAAACCTCTGGAGAGTCATTTATCTTCTCACATCTCATCCACATTGCCCCATCGCAGAGGCCTGCAATTGGTAAAGAGAGGAACTGGGTGAAGAGGTTTGGACGGATTGTTCGAATCCATCATCACCACTGGAAAACAATTCAAGCTAGGGGATGAATGATTTCACCTCCCTGCGTGAAGGCATCAAACTTACTCCTGTCCTCTCTTATCTTCCTGGATCTTCCATTGTTCTTTTGTTTAAAAAAATGTTGATATCTTATATTTCTAAGAATTTTTTTATTTAACTAGATTCTAGAAGACTACCCACATTATTTTACTAGATCTTAAACTCACAATAGTTTTTTTAAAATTCTGTTTTATTTTTATCTCATTTTGTCTTACATCTTATCATCAACTGGCAGAACTAGTCAAAAGAAACAGGGATTATAAATGATTCTAATTCCTAAGAGATAGAGTCAGGGTCTACTCTCAACTTCAACTGTTTAGCCAAACCATATGAAGAAATGTGTAATTTGGAGTAGGCCTCCAATTACACAAATGTGTAATTTGATCTCAGGATTGTTCCTTATTGCCAGAAGAGCAGCTTCTTTTCTTTCGCCCACTTCCATATCTCTATTAGATTAATAGCAGGAGCACAAAGTAATTTGTAAAGGAAATTGCCATTTTCACTTTGGAGTAGCTTGGCAGCATATACGGCATGAGGACAAGCAGGAAATCCAGGGCTGGTATTTCTGCTTGGAAAAAAAGAGAATGACATAGTTAAAGCAATCAAAAATTCTTTACTTGAGATGCATTTATGAAATAGCATATGGATTCATAGCAGTGATGAAAAATAAATAAATAAAATATATATAGATATAACTTTGGGGGCACATATAAGTCTTTTGTTTCTAAACATCACGAATAAGGAAAATAGCAAAAAGAGGCAACACATCCCAGAGTATAAGATTATCATTGTCTACATGAAGGGCTATAGGATCTTGGGCAACTAATTATACTTCTATGCCTTTTTTCTAGCTTTGTAAAGAAAAACAGAAAAGAAAGTCATCATGACATGGTTTTTTTAATCTCTATGCCTGTTCAGATAGGATAAATATAAGGAAACGGTAGACAGTAGAATCACAAATCTTGTAGGGACGTCTCCAAATCATTTTGCATATGCATTTAAAAAATTTTTAATGTATTATTTAATAATGACCCAATGGAAGGTATATTAAACAGATTTTAAAAGAGGATTTCATATACTAAAAAAATAGTCATTATTGGGCTAAAAAAAAGTCAGATAATATTCACTTAATAAAATATACGTGTTTGTTTTTTTTTTGCCAAAGCATTTTGAAGCCGTGAAGGAAAATGGGATATTCCCAGGAATAGTGGTAAGCACATTTCTGGGGTCAATAAGCTAGAAGGGAATCTTTGGCAAAAATTTTCTTAGAGCCGTCAATTTAAATCCATCTGGAGAAGCAATCAGTACTCCTGTAATAAAACCCTGGCTCTATAACATACCACTGTAATGCCCGATGTAATGCTCCATTTTTATAATATGTTTATCCTGTATTTAATATGACCCAATACCTAGTAGTGTTCAAATATAAATTTGAATAAATGCTGATTATTTCATATGAGATATGAGAATATCAGGTAGGGATATCTATCTATATCTATCCATCTAGCCAGATATATAGGTAATATAGGTGATGTAAATATAGATACAAATATAGACATGTATGTAGGTATAGATGTACCCCAGGTTAAAAACATAATTAAGTTCAAGTTGGGGATAGATAAATTCATAAAGACTAATTCACCAGTAAGATGTTGCATTACCTACCAACATTCATATTAGGTTGGAAGGCCCAGAGTTAATTATTAGGGCATCTCATAGATAGCATGAACAGGCTGTGTCAGGGAGAGTTATTCCCTCCAATTCTGGGATGGACCGAAATAGAGAAGATCTGTGGTGCTGTTTTCCATGATGTTGGCTCAGGAGTCTTGCCTTTGACTGCAGTCTTAGCTGTGAGCTCTGCCCAGGTGGACCACATCTCTTGTCTGCTCCTTGCCAGAGAAGGACCCAGAAGTCTTGCTCACATACACCTTCAACCACTGCCAACAGCTACCACAACTCCCATCACAATTCAGCTCTTTCTACCAACTACACATTAACCTATGTGGAATCATCTTTCCCCGAATCTTCAACTGTTTCTGTTAATGATACTGTTTGCTTGTATTGGTATGGAATTTGCAAGCTTAAAATGTTCTAAAGTTTTTATTAAAGAAAATAAATGAATACCAAAACAGAAAATTATACAAATTATTCAAATATTTTTAAGACCATGCCACCCCACACCCCTACATTCCCAGTCCCCAGAGGAAAACAGCATGAATTTCAGTGTTTCTTTTCTTTTTTTTTTACAGTTTTCATATTTATTATTTATGACATGCATTTTATTACTAAAATGTAATAACGTAGATGATCAGCAACTCTGAAAAAATCACATAAGTTCTTCCCAAATAGCCTTTAATTCAGTCTTTCTTTTCTGACACTTAGGCATTTCTTCTGCTTTTAACAAAAGATGACATTATGCATATTGGTTTATAACTTTCTCTTTTCACTTGAAATGTATTCAGGTCAGTTTATTTAGATTTACTCACATGATTCCATTGCATAGACATACCATAGTTTACTTAACCATTACCTAACTGATGGTGATTTCGGTTTTTTAACGTTGTGCTATCACAAACAAGGCTGCAGTAAATATCTTGGCACATATAATTTTAAGTACTTTTGCTATCACTTCTTTATAAGATAGATTTTTTAGGCGTGACATTGCTGGATCTTAGGGTATCCCATGTGAATAATTTTTAATAGATGCTCTCACAATATTGTTGTCAGTTTTGGATTCTCTTGTCCTTTATGCTTCTCCTTTGTAGACTCCAACTCAGTCTATGGAAACTTCCTTTGTAATATCATCCTGCCATTTAATCCAGACCTGATATCACCCTGACTACATTTTTAAGATACTATTTAGACCCTAACATGCTTAGACACTGACTTTAGCTTCCTAAGTGATTTTTCTCTATCTGGTTTCTCATTCTACACATTAGAGCCATATTAATCTTCTTAAAAATTATCTTATGTATATCACATCTCTATAATCCCCATTGCCTAAAAAATAGACCTTAACCATGCACTCAGTATCCTTCGTAATCATGTTTCAATTTTTCTCATTTTATCCTTATGTCTCCTATTTTAAAATTGGAGAGTGAGGGACGGACTGGGAGAGAGATCTACCATGAACCACAAACTCTTAGGCACTTTACATGCCTTAAGTATTTTAATAGTCATATCAGTTTCAGAAGAAGGGAAACTGAGGATTGGGAAGGCAATTTACTCCCTACCCCAGAGCTGTAGCATCTGGAGTTGTGGTTTGAAATTTAGTGTATCTGACAGTAAAATGCATGTTCTTACTATCACACTATATTTGAATTCAATTCAGTAAATATTTATTTGACATATACTCCATGTAAAACACTTTGTTATGTGCTAGAGAGCATTAAACATTTAAAAAACATGGAACATAACTGACATTTAATCATGATGCCTGCCTCTCTGGCAACAACTCCCTCCAGGCAGTGAGCTTCCTGCCAGGGGACCTGGTCCCTGGCAATAGCTGACTGAAACAAAGGTGGGCACCTGTTCTGGTGATCTATTGCTACCTAACAAGCCACCCCAAAATGCAGTGGCTTAAAACAATGACAATATTTACAAACAAATCACAAATCTGCAATTTAGGTAAGTCTCAGAGGGGACATCTTGTCTCTGCTACACTCAGCATCAGCTAGAGTGTATTGAAGGCCAGGAATGGGAAGCATCTGAAAGTTTGCTTACTCCCTAGTCTAGAAGTCGGTGCTAGCTGTCAGCTGGGTCCTCGGTGGAGACTGTCACCTGAACCACCTTCTATGTAGTCTTTCCGGCTTGGGGCCTGGGTTCCAAGCACAAGCATCCCTAAAGGGCCAGGCCAAAGCTGTTTTGCCTGTTAGGACTCAGCCTTGGAAAGTATCACTTAGTATTACTTCCACTGCAGCTATAGGCCCACACAGATCCAAGGGGAGGAAATGTAGACCCCAACTCATGCTGAAGGACTATTGACATCACCTTGTAAGAAGAGCATGTGGGATGCTGCTGCCCTCGTTAGAATACCATCTGCCACAGGACCTATGGATGTGCCAGGGACCTGCTGTAGGAAAATAATCCAGGATAATCAAATTCCCTTTCAAGTGAATATAATTTACAAGTAATTTAGAGACTAAAATAGCTGCTGGAGATTCATCTGGAAGGACATAACAGAGAAAGAGGAGGAGGACATGATAGAGCATGCATTCACTGACATTATGGAGCAGTAGACACTAGGAGTAAAAACCCAAGTCTTATTCACTTTTCTGTGTATCCTCAACAGAGTACAGTACAAACACATAGTAGGGGCTCACATGTGTCACATGAAGACATACATGAATGACTGGAAAGAGGGGACACAAAAGAAGAGGTAAGTTTGGAGACGAAAGATGAGATTCTATTAGAAATAGGTTGAGCTTAAGGTTCCAGCTGTAGCTCCTCCCTGAGATATCTAACAAGCAGTTAAGAAGGTGGGTCTGTGGTTCAAAAGAGAGAGCAAGGAAGCCATGCTTAGGAAGCCATGGCCAAGGTCAAACTTTGGCTGAATGAGACTTTCAGGGAGGAGCATGTAGAGGAAGATGGATGAGTAAAGCTCAAGCAAAATAATGAGTGGTTAATGTGATAGGCTTTAAATCTGAGTCAGATTTAATGTCTGTAATACCTGCTTCACCACTTTCTAACTGTGTATTTTCTTAGGTTTGGCTACTTAATCTCTCTGTTCCTCAGGATCTTCTTTTAAAATTAATTAATTAATTTTATTTTTGGCTGTGTTGGGTTTTCGTTGCTGCATGCAGGCTTTCTCTAGTTGCGGCAAGAGGGGGCTACTCTTCGTTGCAGTGCGCGGGCTTCTCATTGCGGTGGCTTCTCTTGTTGCGGAGCACGGGCTCTAGGTGCGTGGGCTTCAGTAGTTGTAGCTCGTGGGCTCAGTAGTTGTGGCTCGCGGGCTCTAGAGCGCAGGCTCAGTAGTTGTGGCGCACGGGCTTAGTTGTTCCACGGCATGTGAGATCTTCCCGGACCAGGGATCGAACCCATGCTCCCTGCATTGGCAGGCGGATTCTTAACCACTATGCCACCAGGGAAGCCCCTCCCCAGCATCTTATTGAAACATTGTTATAATAATACAAATTACTCACAGGACTGTGGATTACCTGGTATAATGCCTGCAAAGAGCTTAGAAGAGAGCCTGGCACATAGCAATCAATGTATGTTAATTACCATAACTCTTCTCAGTTTTTTGTTTTTTTTTTTCATCTAAAGTTCAGGATTAAGCAGAGGAAGAGCCAGAGAATAACACTGGGCATGAAGGCTTTATGAAACCTTGTGTAATAGTCCTAATGAATAGCTGTGGTTACATTTATTACTGAGTTGCCAAGCATCAAAGAGTTGCTGACTGTTAATAGTTAAGAGGGGGTGACAGGGTGAGTCATATTCTCTAGACCAATATTTCACAAAGTCTGTGCTTTTGGGTATGCTATAGTAATCTATGTTGCATCAAGAAAAAAAAAGTGTGTTCTATACTCAAATAAATTGGAGAAATGCTGTGTTAAGATTAAATAGACTTTTCTTAAATGTATATGCCAATACGAGTTATGGCTGGCTAAGAAGGAGATATAGAGCATCATTTCCCCAACTCTTAGGTTTTTATAGGGATCATTCTGCTAAACCAATGTGTAGAACACAACTTCTCAATGTTAGTCAAGGAAAAATCTCTTGGGAAACTTCTTAAAAATACATATTAGTGGATCCACCTCCATAGATTCTGATTAGAAATTCTGGTGTAGGGTTAAGGAATCTGTATTTTAAAAAAAAACTCCCAGGTGTCGCCTTGCCTCCAGGCAGCCCCGAAGAGTAACTGACCCCTCCCACAACCCCCTTCTCTCTTTCCAACCTATTCTGCCAAAAAATGGCTCCCACAAAGAGGGGTAGCAAAAAAAGGGGGGGGGGGTAATTCTGCCACCAAAGAGATGACTAGAAAATAGAATATCAACATCCATAAACACTTCCATTGAGTCGACTTAATGAAGCATGGACCCCAGGCACTCAAGGAAATCTAGAATCCGCTGTTTATAAACAAACAAATCAAACCAAACAAAAAAACCTTCTTGGGAACTCTCAATGTCATTATTTACCCTAGCTCAAGAAAGCTATCTAGGGCTTCCCTGGTGGCGCAGTGGTTGAGAGTCCGCCTGCAGATGCAGGGGACGCGGGTTCCTGCCCCGGTCCGGGAAGATCCCACATGCCGCGGAGCGGCTGGGCCCGTGAGCCATGGCCGCTGAGCCTGCGCGTCCGGAAAAGAAAGCTATCTGAACTGAAGGAATAAGGACTATCCAATAATATATCTAAGTAAGTTATCCAGGAAACATAATGAGGACAAAGATTCATCAAACAAGCATAGCATAACTTTTACCTTCATACCTGTTATGCTTTCAAACACCTTCAGACAGTCGACTGTCAATATGGATGAAAGCTAATGATTTGATTATCATAAAATATAATTAGGCAAAAGTAGTTGTAAGCTCTACGTATAAAGAAATTCAAGGAACTTCCCTGGTGGCGCAGTGGTTAAGAATCCGCCTGCTGATGGAGGGGACACGGGTTCGAGCCCTGATCCGGGTAGATCCCACATGCCGCGGAGCAGCTAAGCCCGTGCACCACAACTACTGAGCCTGCACTCTAGAACCCGAGAGCCACAACTACTGAAGCCCATGTGCCTAGAGCCCGTGCTCCGCAACAAGAGAAGCCACTGCAATGAGAAGCCCGTGCACTGCAACGAAGAGTAGCCCCCGCTTGCCACAACTAGCCCGTGTGCAGCAATGAAGACCCAATGCAGCCAAAAATAAATAAATAAACTTATTTAAAAATATGTAAAATAAAATAAAAACAAAGAGAAGTAATCTAACAAAAAAAAAGAAATTCAAATTTCTTTGGAATTAGTGGTAATCTGACAGATTTCTAAGAATTCCTAACAGAACTTTCAGGCAGTCAGATTAGACTTTTTAAACCTACTTAGGACTCATATCTAACACAATGGGGATATTTGTGCTCTCTGTGTGCCTGTTTAAAATTTAATCTAGGAAAAAGCTCCCTAACTGAGATTTATTTGAAGATCAAAAGAGACCTGAGAATATGCTGATCTAAGAGATATACTGTTAAATCTAATCTAAGAGAGAGTGTCTGAGACCATTTGGAAACAAGACAGTTTTTTCTTGTGAACATCCTAACTCAGAAGAATTTAGCAAAGAGTGAATGGTTATATATACTTCTACTTTTACAGTCTGCTTTAAAACTTTTATGGTAAAAAATAAAAGAAGATAAAAGCATAACATACCTTCCAGGCATCTCCTTACCCACTCAGGCAGTTAATCATTCTATATGTCTGACAAGATAGCATTTGGTTGCAGTCACGCTCTGCCTTTTCCAGCACCCTTGGTGCAGAGGGGATGCAAGTAAGGATAAATTAGCCTATGAGAGGCCACCCCTGCTGCACTCTTCCAGACTGGAAAAAGATAAAGAGACATGACCATTAAATGCAACCCATGGTCCTATGTTAGAGCCTATAATGAATATTATTGGGACAAATGATTAAACTTGAATGGAGTTTGTGAATTCAGTGTTCGTCAGTGATAATTTCCTTATTTTAATCCTTATGTTGTGGTTATCTGGAGAATGTCCTAAACTATTCAGGAGTGATGGGCACCACCTTCCAAACGTACCCCCAAATGGTTTCAGAAAGAATGTTTTTGTGTTATCCTTGCAGCTTTTCTGAAGTTATTCTGAAATTATTTCTGAAATTGTTTGAAATTATCTTAAAATTAACATTATCTTTAGCATTTAGAAAGACTACATTCATTTTATTGTTTGTGTTAGTTTATCATTGATTTTCTCAGGTTCTCTAGGTAAACTACCAAATCACCTGAAAATAATTTTACTTCTTTTAACTAAATTCCTGTACCCCTTATTGTTTTCTCTTTTTAAATTCTGCTGGTTAATAACTCCAGGACAGTGTTCAATAGTAACAGAGATAGTGGACATTCCTGACTTTTTCCTAATCTTATTTGAAATTCCCCTAATATTGCCCCATTAAACACAATTTTGGCTTTAAGAAATATGCATCATTTCCTATTTTCTTGAGCAATTTTTTTTTTAATCAGGAAGCATCTTTCAAGAGCTTTTTTCTTCATCTAGGGAATAGTCATGTGATTGTTACTCTTACATCTACTAATGTCATGCTCATATTAATAGATTTCCTAATACTGAATCATCCTTGCATTCCAGAAATGAATCCCACTTGTTCATGGTACATTATCTTAATGTGGTATTGTGTCCTGTTTTTAAATGTTTAATCTAGTATTTTTGCATTGATATAGGATGATTGCTTGTAAACATATTTTCATGTTAGAATTGCGTTCCTCTGTACTGTTTTTAGCAGAACAGCCTCCATGAAACGGTGCTTGGTGGTAACAGAAATGATGTGGGAGGAGGTGTCAGGGAGAGATGGAGAGACTTGGCATTAGAGTCACACAGACCTTTGGGAGGTTTCTGGCCCCCTCTCCTTACTGACTGAGTGACCTTGGAGAAATTATTCCTGCTCTTCTACCTTCTATTTCCTCATCTGTCCAATAAGAGAACCATGGGTTGTGTGAGGACAAAACGATGTCTATAAAGACTCCAGTACAAACATACATAGATACAGAGAACAGAGTAGTGGTCACCAGAGGAGAAGGGCACAACGGATGAAGGGGGTCAACTGCATGGTGATGATGGAAACTAGACTTTTAGTGGTGAGCACACTGTAGCATATACAGAAGTCAGACTATAGTGCTGTACGTGAAACTGATATAATGTTATAAACCAATGTTACCTCAATTAAAAAAAAATACCAGTACAATGTCTGGCACAATGTAAGCCCACATAAACATTGGGATATTTTGCTATAAAGAATTATTTTCCTTCTGCTGCTTCTCACATTATGAAAATAAACGTAGTGTTAGGATATATGTAAACAGATACCATAGTCTCCTCAGGAGCCACTCAGTGCCTCAGCTTAAATGGTCCCCAGGATTCTGCTATGATCACCGAGCCCAGACCGGCTTAGTGAGCCAGTTTTGTATTTTGTCCCTTCTTTTATAGTCACCCCATTCCAGACTAGAGTTTCCACGTAGACAGTAAGTGCCATGTGGGGGACAGGGTGGGGGGCTGTGAAATGAATGGAAAAGGAAGATAAACTTTCTTGAATGCCTACTACATGCCAGGGGCTAATTGAGGTCTATTTGTAGTTAATAGGTGAGGAAAGTTGGCAGGTAGCATCAAGATCTCAAAACCTGAGAGAACCAGCTTAGGGGTAGGGGTGGGTGTCGTCTCTCTATCTAAGAGTTGAGATTAGCTTTTGTTCTTTTCTTCTTACCCTCTCCAAGAAGAGGAGAAGGGAAAGATGCATTATCTCTGAGTTGAGCTCCTGGCTACTTAATCTCTTAGTCAGTGTTCTGAGCCTGGGGAAATCTTTCTGTACGGGGCTATCGTCATGCTTCTAGGACTCCTGAGTGTGGAGAGGGTAAGGAGAGTGCTAATTTATTGATGCATTTATTCTACATCTCTTTATTAACTCAGAGATGAAAAGGCTGTCTACCACTCTAAGTCTGGTAGACAGAGAATTGTGGGTGTGTTGGGGAGAAAGAGGTTGGCCTAAAGACACTGGCATTTGTGCTGAACCTAGAAAGTTGAAGCTAAATAGAAAAGCAAAACCTGTGGGAGACACGTAGTGCAGGTACTAAGAAACAGGCTCCAGACTGACCCAGACCGGGGGCTACATTTTGTCTCTTTTTTGCTGTTGACCTTGAACAAGTTCCTTATGTTTTCTGAGCTTTAATTGTATTGTCTGTAAAATGAGGGAAAAGGACCTAATATATATGGGTTCATGGTGAAATTAAAGGAAATGATGCAGGGAAATCACTTAGCCTAGTGCGAGTCCTCAAAGATAATGACTGTTATTATTATCTGGTCTTCAGTAGTGTTCCTCAGTCTTGCCTTTGTCAATAGTCCTTTCCTCAAGTTTCTTTTTTTTTTTTTTTAAACAGCTTACTGAGATATGATTCCCATAACCATACAATTCATTCATTTAAATTCTGTATTTTTTAAATACATTCATAAAGTTGTCCGCAGTGTATATTAGAACATTTTCATCAACCCCCAGAAGAAACCCCCTGCCCATTAGCAGTCGCTCCCTACCCCTCCTCCACTACTCCCCACAATGAGCTCTAGGCAACCACCAATCTATTTTCTGTCTCTATAGACTTGCCTGTTCTGGACATTTCCTATAAATGGAATCATACAGTATATGATCCTTTGTGACTGGCTTCTTTCACTTAGCATAGTGTTTTCAAGGTCCATCTATGTCAGACCATGTGTCAGTACTTCATTCCTTTATATGGCCAAATAATATTCCATTATACAGACATACCATTTTATTTTACATTTATTTTTTTTTACACATTTTATTTTACATTTATTTTATATTTATTTTTATTTATCCATTCACCAGTTGAAGGACATCTGAGTTGTTTCTACTTTTTGGCTATTATGAATAATGATGATATGAACATTTGTATTCAAGTTATGTGTGAACATGTTTTCATTTCTTTTGGGTATATACCTATGAGTGGAATTGCTGGGTCTTATTGCAGCTCTGTGTTTAATCTTTTGAAGAACTGAGAGACTGTTTTCCCATGTGGCATTTTACATCCCCACAAGCATGTTATCCTTTCCAACATGTGATATTATCTGTCTTTTACATTATAGCCAGTGTAGTGGGTATGAAGTGGTATCAAATTGTGGTATTGAAGTGCTTTTCCCTAATGAATAATGTTCAGCTTCTTTTCATGTGCTTATTGGTCATGTGTATATCTTCATTGGAGAGATATCTATTCAGATCCTATGAGCATTTTGAATTCTAAGGTTTTTTTAATATTCTAGATACAAGTCCCTTATCAGATATATGATTTGTAAATATTTTCTCCCATTCTGTGGGTTGTGTTTTTTTTCTTTCTTGGTATTATTTGTAGCACAAAAGTTTTTCAAGCTTCTTTTTAATGTAACTTATGGAAGTCTATATTTCAGCATTTAGCTCCTACAAAAATATTCCAGTTGCTAGACTTTCAATGGAATAGTTGGCCTTGTACTTCATTGACAAGACTGAAGCCCTCAGTATGTAAATATCCTGTACTCTTAACTCTTTTCATCACATAGCTCTTGACCTACGTAGGTATCTATCCCCCTCTCTTTTCCTTTATTCATACTCTTGAAATGAGGAATATATATCCTCATCAAGACCAACCTTCCAACTGTAAGATGACCTCGTCCCCTCCATCTTCTCCCAGGAACTTTAATATTTTAATAAAATATTAAAAAAATATATCTGCATCCTCCAAATATACATCTCCAGCCATGGCCATGATCTCTACCCTGCACTTCACTTGGATGATCTACAGATATCCTCCAACTCAACATGTCCAAAATTGAATTCCCCTCCTCAAGCCATATCTTAGAGTCATCGTGAAAATCAAATGAGAAGTATTTGGCATAGTAAGTACCAAACAAATGGGAACCCTAACATGATGGTGGGACCACACCATCTCCTGAGGCAGCCCTGAGTCTGCAGAGAAAACTGGACATATGAGAGATGTGGGACTTCTGACTTAAAAGTCAGGAGCTCTGTGGGGAGCTCTTAAGAACAAGGACATTGGCTTCCTTTTCTATAATATGAGATTTTGTATAACTTAAATGATATAATAAAGACAAAGTACCTAACATGCTGGTAAATAATAAGCATGGGATGAAAAATAGAAAATAAGCAACAGTAAGCCCCAAGCAGAAACTATGTGAAAAACTGATTCTTCTCTTTGCCTAAATATTTGCCCATTGATTGTTTGCCAGCATCCATTTTTAAAAAAATCTCTAATTATTTTATCCAAAAGTGTGCTTTTGTCGGTGGTGGTTGGTGGTGGTTAGTGTTGATAGTGTGAAAGTTTTGTCCTCCTAAAGGATAGTCAGCAGTGGGAATATAGGATGACCCAGGATATCTGTTTTTCAATTTCGACAGCAGTTTGTGTTTCCCAGATGTTAGCTCTGCTGACCTTCAGCTTTCAGAGGTCACCTCAGCTTCCAGCTTCCCACTCATGGTATCTCTCTTTTCTTGCTGAGCACAGGCTGGCATCGATCCCAGTTTCTCCTTTGAGATTCAGCAGAAGATCCTGATGGAGGAGGATAATGCCCAGAGAAAAGAGTCCAAGGAGGACAGAGTTGGTGATGGGCAACATGTCGTGAGATCTCCCTTTGTGTGCACTTCATCCTCAGAGGTTTTCAGTAAATATTTATGAGTACCTACTCTCTGTGATGCATATTGGGAATGACCTGGCATTTCCCAGTATGAACCCGGGAGTCCAGCAAACACCAGGAAGATAGGCTGAGGCTGTCAATTCTAGCCTGGAGCTTTGATCATGTGCTTACTTACCCCACTGAGCACGTGCTGAGGTTTTGTTTGGACCAGATGCTGAGTGACAGGCAGGCCAAAGCAGCCGATGTGGAGAGGTCTTTTCCAGTGGCTCATCAGTCATTCAAAAATCAAGATGCACACAAAAAGGGGTGGGATGGGATGCAGCGGGAAAGGCATGAAGTTTTAGGTGCTCTAGAAGAGCAGCTGATCCTACTGTCTCCTTGCAGGGTCGGGGATGAGGCTCCAACTCAGTAGCTCTCCAATCCACAGGGCTCACATTGTTGGTTGTAATCTTTGTAATGTGTTCCCCAGCATCAACAAAATAAATAGATTCATAAAGTGTGTATTTTCCTTATTATTTTTTAATATGCATCAGATGAGCAAGTTACCAGGGGACGGGGAGCGGGTGCTCAGGGATGTGCTCGGGACCTGGTTTAGTTGACCTCACCAGGATTAGCTGATCATCTCTGCACTGCAAAGTCCTCCTCTAGTAAGGGAGGGTGATTTCAAGCTAGATTTAATTTTTCATTTACTTATTGTGCTACATTTTAGACACAGGAGTTAAAATAGAAAGCTCCTGGGTTAGTGAAGTTTCTCCAGAGAAACAGAACCAACAAGAGAGGTATATGTATATAGAGAAATATATATATATATATATATTTATATTTTATATAATAGAGAGACAGAGAGGGAGAGTGCTAGAGATAGAGGTAGAGATAGAGAGACAGAGAGAAAGAAAGAGAGAGGGAGAGGGTGGTTTAAAGACTTGTCTTACATAGTGGGGGCTGGCAGGGCTGAAATCTGCAGGGCAGGCCCAAAGGCTGGAAATTCAGGCAAGATCTGATGCTGTAGTCTTGAACACAGGTTCCGGGGGACACTCTGGAAAGCGATGTAGTGTTTCTATGTTAAAATCTTGAGAATTCCTTCTTCTTTGGGAAACCTCTATCTTTGCTCTTAAGGTCTCAACTATTGGATGATGCCCAGTCATGTTATGAAGGGTAATTTGCTTTACTCAAAGTCCACTGATTTAAATGCTAATCATATCTAAAAACACCTCACAGCAACATCTAGTCTGGTGTTCTACCAAAACACTGGGCACCATAGCCTAGCCGAGTTGCTATAAAATTAACCATCACAGCCCTCTAACCTGAGGGAGTTTATGTCTTGAGCAGAGACAGATGATAAAACAGAAAATTTGCAATCCAATAACATGAAGTACTTTAGCTCCTAACCAAGACCTGGGTGGAGTTAGGAAAAGCTTTCTGGAATGTGTGATTCCTGCACTTACTATTGCTGGTTATGAGGAAAGAGGTGAACGAATATGACACTTGTGAATAACTGCAAGTCATTTATGATGATTGAAATGTCCCCTCCTTGCAGGGAGAGGGCAGAGGAAACAGTGAACTACTAGTTAGGAAAATAACCTGGAGTAACCAGATGACTTGCTTTTTTGTTTATTTGTTTAATACTAAAACAAAGATTTTGGATTTATTTTATCTCACGTCTTGAAGGAGTCACTGAAGAATTCTTAAGCGTAGAAGTGATGAAATTAGATTTTCAGTATTCAAGACCAATTTATGTAATTATTCAACAAATAATTTATGGTATCTGTCACGTATGAAGTACTGGGGGAGGCACTGGGCATATAATGGTAAACAATGCAGAAGTTCCTTGACCTCACAAAGCTTAGAATTATAGGGGTGGGGGAGGTGAGGGAATGAGGGGAGGAAAAAAAAGACAAATAAAATAATTACAAATTTTAATTTGTGTTATTGAGAACAGAGCCTTGATTCAGAAGCTTATCATTCCAATGTCTGCTTACTCCTGTCATCCCCGGCCATCACATCCCTGCCATAAGTGCAAGCTTCAAATACTGAGTAATCCCTCAGCAACTGCCCTTTACCTCATCCTGTCCCTTCTTGTACTGAAGATGGGAGCAGTTCGAATGGAAAACAAGGGATTGATATTTCCAATAGGATCAAAGCATTCAACTATTTACAAAGTCATAGGGAATTCAACATGGATGCTGATAGCCCATGAGAGATAAAACTTTCTTTTGGAGACTAACTACCAGTGAATTATCCATTAGAGGTAATGTTGCCCTCCACCCATATGGATCCTTGAAAATTGCCTGTGTAAGGAATTCCCCACCTGGATCATCACTTCGATTTACTCAGGAGCCAGATAGGATGAAAGACAAAACTAGCTTGTCAGACAGCAAACCAATAAACCACATCAGGGCTTGTCTTGATAACATTGCCCATCAATGCTCAACAGACCAGAGGAATGAAGAGCATGTAGGTGATTTCCCTCCACCAGCACTCCAGCTGTTGGGGTCCTCAGACCTTATCAGGGCTTTTTGGAGAGGAACCAGCGGGAGAGCCACAGAAACTTCTGCAAGCAGGGGTGGGAGAGAGGGAAGGAAGTGCACTCTTTAATCATATCCGCATTTGCCTTCTTGACTAGCAAATTCATTTCAATACCTGTAACTTCCCTCTTGTGAGTTCTCGGGTTCATACACCTTCTATAAAGCTAACTTTTAATATTAACATTAAAGGTAGAGTGTATCTATCTACCCACGTTAAATTTCTGGAGATTCTTATGTCAACGTTATAAATATAACACATACCCTGGAGATCAACCTCTTGAGATGAACAATAAGAGAAGGACCTTTTTTTTTTTTTTTTGCGGTACGGGGGCCTCTCACTGTTGTGGCCTCTCCCGTTGCGGAGCACAGGCTCCGGACACGCAGGCTCAGCGGCCATGGCTCACGGGCTCAGCCGCTCCGCGCGTGGCATGTGGGATCCTCCCAGGCCGGGGTACGAACGCGTGTCCCCTGCATCAGCAGGTGGATTCTCAACCACTGCGCCACCAGGGAAGACCCAGAGAAGGACCTTTTGAATAGAATTTCTTTTTGTTCCCATTTGAGAAACACAGTAAATGAATTTCGATTACCTTCTTTAGGCATATTTGTAACTCATAGAAATGCCTAGTTCTTGTGAATAGCCAGACATTCAAATGAGTCTAAAAGAACTGTACCAGTCATAAGCATCACTATCTGTATCTCAGAAATAAATGCTTCAAACAACCACTTAGAACTCTTTGAGCACTGATGCTAAATATCTAGTCAGAGATGGGTGGTATGTAATAATGTTTTACTAGCTCTCTTAACAACTCCCCTGAGAGAAATTACCTCCATAATGTGAAATATTTAAGAAGGTCAAGCACAGATGAATGGATGAAGAAGATGTGACACATATATACAAAGGAATATTAGCCATAAAAAGAAACGAAATTGAGTTATTTGTAATGAAGTGGATGGACCTAGAGTCTGTCATATAGAATGAAGTAAGTCAGAAAGAGAAAATCAAATACCAGATGCTAACGTACATATACGGAATCTAAAAAAACAGTACTGATGAACCTAGTGTCAGGGCAGGAATAAAGACGCAGATGTAGAGAACAGACTTGAGGACACCGGGGAGGAAGAGGAAGCTGGGACGAAGTGAGAGAGTAGCATTGACTTATATACACTACCAAATGTAAAATGGTTGGCTAGTGGGAAGCAGCCGCATAGCACAGGGAGATCAGCTCGAGGCTTTGTGATGATCTAGAGGGGTGGGATAAGGAGGGTGGGAGGGAGGCTCAAGAGGAAGGGGATATAGGGATATATGTATACGTATACCTGATTCACTTTGTTGTACAGCAGAAATTAACACAACATTGTAAAGCAATTATACTCCAATAAAGATATTAAAAAAAATAAAAAGGTCAAGCAAGTAGCCCTAAGTCCCAGGTGACACAATTGGTTCACTGGAATATTGTCACTGAATTTCCAGTTCAACACTTGACCATAATAGTCAAAAGTTACCTGTTTCGTACTTATTTCTGTGAGAACGCAGAATCTGTAACTATGGAGTCATCCAAAGATTAAAAAATGGATGGCAGTCAGGAGTGGGCAGAAATTCAGTATTTTAACTGGGCCCTTAGTGAAAATTCAATTGAGCAGCTTTTTCTTGGACTGAGAGCTTTGTTTAACATATTAGGAAACAGAATCTGGACCACTTTATTGGAGTGTTTAAATTCTGTGGCTGGAGCTCATCTTTCTCTTTCATCCTACTCCTATATAATCAGTTTCCACTTCCCACATAGCCACTGGCTCTTCCTGTATTTGTCAGGCCAGGAGGAGCCAGTGCAAGTTTAGAGCAAGGAAATGACATAATTAAAATGGTATTAGATGTAAAATCTAAAATTCAAGGCCTCATCCCTTCCCTCCCCGCAAGTACCCCCCCAGCTCCCTCGATCTTATCTCCCAAGCCTCCCTCCATGTACTGTAGGTTCAGGCAGGCTGCATGACTCACCACTTCCCTAACCTGCCTTTACCGCCCAGCTGCTTTGTGCATGTTGTCTCCTCTGCTGGGAGGCTGTTCTCTCAATACGAAGGCCACACACATTGTCTTCCCTGATAGACTCATTGGGCAGAGATACTCCTTCTCTGAACTCCTTTGTATCATTTTCTTTAGATTTTGTATTACATGATCACATTAGTTATATGCTAGGCAGTAAATTCCTTATGTATAGACACACAGTAAATGTCTTGTTTTATCTCCACTTCCCACCAATCTAGGCATATTGTGTGGAACAGAGTAGATGCTTAGTAAATCTGCCTCTGTGTTTAACATGCCTTATGATCTGAATCTTGGCCCCTGCTCTGAGTTGTCAGAAGTCTCTAGTGCATTGAAGTCTGTATATATCTGGCACGTCAAACACTTATCCCTGTAAGACGTGGCTCCAAAATAAATACACAAATTATAGTATATTATATTATGTTATATTATATTATAGGGGAACTTGAATTCAAGGTATGAGATTACTGGAGGGATGGTGAAAGTCAGATGAAAGAAAAATTAAACAGGATCAACAGAGAAGAGAAACTGAGTTCCCAGCAATATTAAGGATTACCACTGATAGAGCACTGTTTTTTTCTGTGATGAGCAGATAAGCTACAAAGAAAACTCCTTGTTTTAAATCTGCCATGCAGGAAAAGTAGACCAACTCAGGGTCCTCAGATGATTAGAAAAGTAAACCAGATAAACACAGCTGGGATAGGTTAATCTAAAGGGGATACACACACACACACACACACACACACACACACACACACACACACATACACACACACACACACACACACAGAGCATCCTTTTCCTGCCTGATTCCAATAAAACTCACAGAAAAAAATGGAGACAGATCAGAAAGAAACATTTTGATGCAGAAATTAATCAGATGCTCCAAATGTATTTAAATTATTCTCAAAATTAGAGAGCCAGTCTTTTAATAGTTTGAACGTAAGGAAGCACATGGGGATAAATTTCCACTTTAATTTTGATTAATTTTCTGGTGTTAATTTGATGAGCTAATGTGTTATTTATACTTAATATATTTGAATATATATATGAGAACACAGTGTAAAATCCAAGTATCCAATAAGATTATTGGAATAAGAATGCATTGAAGGCATAATAAAAGGAGTAGAAATCAAAAATCTTTAGTACAATAATTTAATAACTTAATTTATAGTAGTACAATTCTATTACATTATGCATTATAATATAGTACATTAAATTGTGCTACTATATATTAAAAATTATAATTTATAATAGTACAATAATTTAATAGTAAATTTGACACTGTGCTTCCTTACAAACAGGATACAAAGGGAAACATTGGTTTACACAGTTTTCCTTAACCATGATTGCAAATCCAATGTTAAAATAGATGAAGATACCTTTTCTAAGAAATGAAAGTACTTGGATTTTTTTGAGAGAGAAAATTTATCCTAGCACTACATTCTTTTTCTTTTTCTTAATTTAAAAAATTTTATTATATATATATTTTTATTTTGGGCTGCGTTGGGTCTTTGTTGTTTCAGACTTTCTCTAGTTGCGGCAAACGGGGGCTACCCTTCGTTGAGGTGCACAGGCTTCTCATGGCAGTGGCTTCTCTTGCTGCGGAGCACGGGCTCTAGGTGCGTGGACTTCAGTAGTTGCAGCACAACGGGCTCAGTAGTTGTGGCTCGTGGAGTTAGCTGCTCAGTGGCATGTGGGGTCTTCCTGGACCAGGGCTCGAACCCGCGTCCCCCGCATTGACAGGCAGATTCTTAACCACTGCGCCACCAGGGAAGTCCCTAGCACTAAATTCTAAAAGGAGTTTATGAAGTGGAACTCAACGTCTATAAGGCAGTACAATACAATGGTTGATGTCATTAATAACAGTTCCAGAAAAGGGCAAGTGTGGTTGGAAACTACTCATTTGATGAGGACGTTATGCTAAGTGAAAGCCAGGCACGGAAAGAAAAAAACTGCATGATCTCACTTACATGTGGTACTTAAAAAAGTGGATTACAACACATAGAAGGTAGGTGTGGAAAGGTGGTTACCAGGGGCAAGGAGGCGGGGCTGGGGATGGGGGATGGGACGATGTTTGTCAAAGGGTACAAAGTCGCAGTTAAAGGATAAATAGGTCTAGAGATCTAATGTGACAGCATGACGATACTGTGTTGAATACTGGAAATTTGATGAAAGCAGATATTAGGTGTTCTCATTATACACATAAAAAAGGTAACTGTGAGAAGGTATGTTAATTAGCTTGACTGTTACAATCATTTTATTACGTGTATGTCCATAAAATACTCATGTTGTCTACCTTAAATATATACTATTTTCATTAAAAAAGAAAAGAATAAAAAAAAAAAAAAGAAACTACACTTTTGAGTAATCCCTGGGTGCTACCTCCTGTGCAAAGAGTGGTGCCTACATTATCACATTAATTCACAAACATATGGGTTGGGTGTTATCAGTCCCATTTACCAGAATAGAAGTATGGTTCTCAGTGAAGGTAAATAACACACTCAAATTACCTGACTGGTAAAGGGGCTGAGTCAGGGTTTAAACCCAGATCTCCCTGACTCTAAAATCAATGATCTTTCCACTGCACTCTGCAAATAAAAAATTCTTGATTCTTTTTATCGGCATAATATTAAAGATAACTTTAGTATAAACAGTTGTTCCACAAATTGGACAAGAGTTGAGAATGACCAAGTTAACAGCTTCAAAGATTTTTTAGGTTATTACTGCAGAGAGAGGAAAAGATGTACAGATTCAGGACATGAGCTAATCAAGTCCAACCAGCCGTTTGGAAAACTAATTCCAAATGAAATAATACATAAATAATTCATCATATTACTGTGTGCAACACTTCACCTTTCCTTAGCTGAGAGGGGTGGCTAAAGAAAAGTACCATCAGGTACTGTAACCACTACAGATCCTAGAGAAGGGAACAGGGAAGGAAGTTCTGCTGTGTAGTTTACAACACAATATCCCTGGTGGACAACAGGGAATGGCAGACAGAGGTAGGTGTGGCAACAGAGGTAGGTGTGGCTGGATCTGTGATTAAATAGGTCACTTTGTTTTAAAGAACCCAGGAAATGGAAGAAGTAGAAGGAAAGTGCTCATTTCTTTTTATTTTTTCTTTCTATTTAAAAAAATACCATCGTAGGGCTTCCCTGGTGGCGCAGTGGTTGAGAGTCCGCCTGCCAATGCAGGGGACGTGGGTTTGTGCCCCGGTCCAGGAAGAATCCACATGCCGCGGAGCAGCTGGGCCCGTGAGCCATGGCCGCTGAGCCTGCGTGTCCGGAGCCTGTGCTCCGTAGTGGGAGAGGCCACAACAGTGAGAGGCCCGCGTACCGCAAAAAAAAAAAAAAACCATCATAACTATAAAAAGTTCTGGTAATAACAATTATTGCAATAATAATAGGTGTTAAACTCTGAGCGCCTTCTATATATTTTAAGATGTTGGGGTCTGCTTTTCACATTTAATATAACCCTTGTACCTTGTTGATCTCTTCTATCTTCAGGTTGCCATGGCATTATGAAAACTCTTGAAAACCATACTAACTCATTGGAAGTGAGATGTTTTGCTGAGTTTAGTCACTTTACAAAATCACATTAAACGAATACTCTTTGAGCCCCTTCCATGCACCAAGTCTTGGAGTGTGGTTCACGCAAATGTGAATAAAATGACCCCTCTAGCCTTCAAGGAGCTTGGCCATAGTAAAAGAGACAGAGATGTCAACAAATAAAACAAGATGGTGAAGGAAGGTCAAGGAGGATCATCTTTTTTCTGGTCTAGTGATTTGGAGTTACTCATTATACAGATGTTTTCTCTGATACCATTCCTATTTAGAGAAGAGGTGGAGGGGAGTACTGAAGAGCATGAACTCTAGAACCAGGTTGCCCTGTGTCCAATTCTGCCTCTACAAACTTATTAGCTGAGTGACCATTTACTTCTCTGTGCCTCATCCTTTTCACTTACAAAATGGAAGTAGTAACAGTACTTACCTCAAAGCGTTGTTATAAGGATTAAACTAACTAAGACTGTAGTATATTTGGACAAACACCTGGCAGATACAGTAACTATTGCTCTCAATAACTGTTAGCTATATTTTCTTAGATATGAATATTGTCAACCTAACTATGGCCATTCTAGGTGTGTTGTGTTGGTAAACATTCTCCTCAGAACCTTAGAGGGAGAACGACTGTCTCTGAGATGTCTGTCTAGTCAGGAATCTTGCTGGTATTGTTCGAGGCCAGGAAATGTTTGCACCCATAGTGCTTTGGGTCAAAGTCATTCATTTTTGAGCACCAACTACATGCCAGGCATCGTTTTAGGAGTACTGTGGCTATATCACTGGAGAGAGCAGACAAAAATCCCTCCCTGCACAGAACTTACATTCTGGTGAGGAGAGTCAGATAATAAGCACAATAGAAAAATACATTTTATTTTTGATCACCAGAAGGTGATCATTCTGTCATTAAAAATAATAAAGAAAGCTCACTAGTATGTGGAACGCCTTTTAAATTTTAAGTAGAGTGGTCAGGGTAGACCTGAGGAACATGGTGACGTTTGAGCAGTCTCTTAAAGGAAGTGAGAGAGTAAGCCATACTGGTACTTGGGGTGGGGGAGGAATTCCAGGCAGAGAGGACTGCTAGCACAAAGGCCCTGGGATGGAAGCATACTGTCTAGGACTCTAGTCCAGGAATATTGAGGAGGCCATTATGGCAGGAGCTAAGTGAGTGAAGTGAAAGAAGTAGGAGCTTAAATCAAAGAATGGCACATCATGTATTGTCCTTCCGGGCCATTCTATAGCTTTTGGCTTTAGCCCTGATTGAGATGGGGACCACTGCAGGGTCTTGAGCAGAGGAATGATATGAATTGTCTCAATGTTTAAAAACGATCGCTCTGGCAGTGTGTTGAGAACTTCCTTCATGGGGACAAAATTAGAAACAGGGCAAGGATAAAGTCAAGATGTGATGGTAAATTAGGGTGTTAATTAACAGTGGAGGTGGTTAAGTAGTTGAATTTTGGATTTATTTTAAAGGTAGAGCTGAAAAAAATTTTTCTGATGGATTGGATTTGAAATGTGAGAGAAACAGAAAAGTCAAGGATGACACCAAGCTTTTTGGCCTGATATGAGGAAAACTTCATTTGGGACAGGGTGGTTGGGAGACAGAAGGAGGAATTTCAGGATTTCAGTGTCAGAAATGTTATGTGGGAGTAGCCTAGTAGGCATCTAACTGGGCAATAGCCTGGAGCCTGCAGTTCAAGAAGAGATGGTCAGGCTGGAGTTAAAATGTGGGAGTTATTACCACATATGTAATCTTAGGTGTCGTGAGATCACCAAGGGTGTGAGTGTAGATAGAAAAGAGATCCGAAGTCCGAACTCTGGGGACTCTACTGCTCAGACACTGGGAGAAGAGAAGGGACCAGCAAGCAATCTTCTTCCCAAAGAAGACTAAGAAGGAGCAAGCAATGGAGTAGGAAAAAAAAAAAACAAAAAACATGAAAAAGTTGTGGAAGTCCAAATAAAAGTTTTCCAGGAGGAAAAATGTTCCACCATTGATTTCTGCTCATAGTTCGAGTGAGATGAGCCCTGAGAAAATTCTCCAGTTTAGGAGTTTGACCTTGACAGGAGGAGTTCTAGGGGACAGGGTAGAAGCAAAAGCCCAATTGGAATAAATGGGTAGAGAAAACTTGGAGACAGCTTTTCTTAACAAGTCTAAAGGAGTTTTGCTGCGGCTGAGCAGAAAACAAGGAGCAAGAGGCTGGAGGGGGAAGTGGATTCAAGAGAGAGTTTTTTAAGATGGGAGAAATAACATGATTTTATGGTGATGGGATGATCCAATCGGGGAAACTGCTGAAGCAGTTAAGTGTTGGATTGATTCCTTACGTTTCTGTGGGGAAAAGAGCCAAGACAGGGGAAACTAATTCCTATAAAACACCAAGCAGTTCATAGGTGAGCCTTTCCTATAAATTAGAAGTCAGACTTTTACTTGCACAAATGAAAAGTGCATTATAAAATAAGCTATTTGTTGAGTGCCCACTGAGTGCCACTCGTGGTGTCAGGGACTTTGTATACATTATCCGGAAGCTTATTAACCATCCTGAACATCAGCTATCTCTGTCACTACACTGTTAATGACACTGTTGCTAGGAGCTAAAACGACTTGGCCAACCAAAGCCATAGTGATCATAAATTAGTCTGCACTTTATTGTGCTCTTTCTTGCTGTTGTGAGTTCCGCGAGGGCCGACGACCTGCCTCTTTGTAAGCCCAGAGATTCACCCAGAACTTGGAAGAGGTTCACTCACACTCATTCGTGCGGAGATCGACTGAGGCCGCCCTGGGTCCATTTGGTCCCTTTCCGTGGAGACACCCGCCGTTCACATCAGCATTGTTTTCATTGGTTGCAGCAACGAGAAAAACACGTTGGAAAATATAGAAACTTTCAAGAGAAGTAACTGAAAGGAAATCAGTACAAGTTAGTTTAAAGTCCTCCGCTGAGGCCGTTCCCCAACCATTTTGCAAAACTTCTTTTCTGACGCATCAGGTACCTGCCCGCGGGCGAACTGTCGGGAGGAGGTGAGGTCACCTGGAGTTTCCCGGTAGAAACCTCACCGTCGGGCGAGGAAATCGTCGCTCGAGGACGTGTACCCACCCGCCCTCTTCCAGCTCATTAGGAAAGCCTGCCACAAGGTTTCTACCACGCGGCTGTAAACGCGGCTCCGAGAAGCTGGCGCCCCGTGATGGGGAGACCAGCCAGACCCCTGCGGCAGCAGTAAAAGCCCCAACTGCAAACTGCCTGGCACCTTCACCGACTTCACTGCTCCGAGTCCCTCGGTGCCCGCCGCGGTGGTTACGAAGGGGGCCGGGGCACAGGACCGAGCCGCGCGGAGCCCACCACCGCGGCCCGAGGGGGACCGCACCCGGCGGCTGGGTGCCTGCAGCGCGCCTTCCCTCCCTCGCCCAGGGGACCCGGCCGCGCCGACGCGCCAGGTGAGGAGGAGGCGACGGCCGGCGGGGTAGAAGGGGCTGCGCAGGCTCCGCGCGTCCGGGCCGCATCCCCCGGGCGCTGCCTCCCCCGCCGCCGAGTTGGTCGCCGCTTAGAGCGGCGACGGGGAGAGAAGATGAGACGGTGAGTGGCTGCCGGGGACGCAGAGTTTCTTGCTTCTCTTGTGGGCTGCAGGGACAAAAGCTCGGGCTGGGGTTAGCAGAGCCCGGGCTGAGCAGCCTCTGGGGCCCCGAACCCCAAGAATGGGTGGACCTCGGTTGAGAGGATCCTGGGGAGGGAGTCGCGGGGTGGCAGAGCAGCTCACAGAACTGTTGTAGGAAACGGGCGGGATTTGGGGGAGCCTGAGGCAACTTTTGTCGACAAGACTGGAATACCCAAGGAGAGAGGGATCGGGATCTTGGGGCTAGAGCTGCTTTGTCGCCGTGGGCGGAGGAAAGAGTCCGCTGCTGGATGGTATGGGCGCGGAATTCAGAAAAGACCCCCTCCCCCAAATATCTAGCTAGCTGCCCTCCTGGCTCACTTTGTTTCAAGAGTGGGGCTCACTAGTTTGAACCGCCCAGAGACTCAAATTCCCACTTGGCCATGGGTGCCCCCCAAAATTTATGGTTGGGGCGGTCTCCGCACCCCTAGAGATAGCAGCTGGAAGTAGAGAATGTTTTGAACCCCTGTTTCACCCGCGCCTGGCACGGCCGAGGCGCAGCTTGAAATGTTTGCTGGTACATTGAATAACTTAGTTCTAGCAGTCATCACTTATTAAAGCGCCGAGGACCTGGCTAACTCCCGCCACCGCCAGGAAATTAAAAGGCTGACAGGCTGTCGCTTCCAGACTTGGGGTTTCCTGTTTGAAAGAGCTTCGGAAGTCGAACCTGCTACCCATCTACCTTTCTCATGTAAAAGCGGGAACTGCGCCCTCAGCCTTTTATGTCGGTAGACTTTCCCGGGGCTGGAAATCCTCTCGCCCGGCCCTGCCCTCATCCCTAGAAGTCTTCCTTCTGCTGCTCTAAAGAAGCTCTCAACAATTCTAGAATGCACAGCTAGTCACAGCCAGACGCAGCTGGGAGTGGAACTAGAAGAAGAGGCATAAAAATGTGGCTAATTACAGATATTTATTATCAAGTATTGGACGCGTAACTTTAAGCTTCCTAGTTTGGCTTAATTTAGGCGTTTGAGATATGTCTCCGAGATTCTAACATCTGAATTCAGCTGGGAGAGGTCTAAATGAAGTTCACAGTTTCAGAGTGTTAGTTAAACTTTTGCCCTGAGAGCTCTTGAATTCTTGGTTCCTGGTAGGATAGCAACAGAGTAGTTGGATTTGGGATAAATAAACCTTTAGAGCTGCCCACTATTTTAACAGAATGGCTACATCCCTGGTACCATTGCCCTCAATTGTGTAAATATTTGTTTGAATAAAGAGCTAAGGTTCTTTGAAAAGTAATAGTTGTGTCTATTCATGATTCCCTTTTCATATCCTGGGCTTAAGTTATTTAAAAGGTTTTGTGTTTTATTTTATTTTTTTCGTTTTACATATTTAATGTGGAAATTTAAACATTATATGTACTTGAGAAACTCTGTAAAGTCCCAAAAACGTTTATAACTGGGGTTTCCTTTAAAAGTGAGGGGGAATAGAGCTTTTGCTCTTAGTTGACTAGCGTAGCCTTCACCTCTTGAGACCCAGAGGTTTGCAAATCCCAGCCTTTTTCACAAATGAAAAAATGAGATGTTGGGCTAGGAGTAGCCATCATTTCAATTTGCAGGCTTCAGTCTGTTTCATGCAACTGGCAGACGCTGTTCTTTTGGGCTGAGGACTGACTTTAGGGGGTGTCTCCTGGATCCGCATTTGAAGTGAGGGAGGAAAAGATAGCTGGGAAATTCTCCTAAGAGCTTGCTACCTCCTATCTTAAAGAACACCAGACGAAAGCTGGAACTCTTTAGCAACCTTTTCAGAAACATTTTATTTACTGGCTTTTGCACAAGAGAGGGAAGAAAAAACTGAAGTGATTAAACCCACCACTGGAGTTTGCTGTTTTCCTCAAAGCCCTCTTTTGAGGTCTGTACTGTAATGCAGGGGTTGATTCTGGAGTGCACCAGAGGACTTGCTGTGAAAAACGTGATTGCTTTTAAACACTTTTAAAGAGCAGTTGAGGTTATGACTCTGTACGCTAATTCTCAACCCTTAGCAGAAAGGCGGTTGGCTCTATGAATAACTTGGAAAGACAGTGGTTTTGTACATCTTCCAAGTGGAATACATGTGCTTTATAAATCTGACTGTTAGATCTTGATGTACTTTACTTATTAACTGTGGAAATGTCATCTATTTGAAACAAAAACAACTTTTAAGTGATGTGCTTTATTATAAAGCCCTGGTATACACAGCAGCTGTGGTTCTGAATGGAGGCGGGTGGAGTGGGGGTAACTTGCTCCCCAGTGGTTATTGGCCAGTGTCTGCAAACATTTTTGGTTGTCCCAACTCGGGGCAGGGGACAACCCCAGTTGCCAACTGGGGCTGGCCTCTAGTGGGTAAAGGCCTCAGATGATGCTGTGTAATATCCTATAATGCACAGGACACACAAACAATGAATATCTAGCCCCAAACTCTTCACTAGGGTATTACCTTGAGGGCATATGTTAAGAAGATTAGGGATCTTAATCTAATTTGGATCTTCTAGAAACTGGCTGTATTTTTGCTCAACACAGAGAGACCTTTTTGTCTGCAGCAGATTCTTTTGTCCTTGGCATTAAGAGTCTTCATATACCATAGATGTGGAGGGACTTGTGCTCACTGGCTTGAGTTGGCTTAAAATTACAGAATTTTGGAGTGCTACAGTGCAAGGGAGCCTCAGAGATCACTGAGCTCAACTTTTTTGTTTTATAGACACAAAAACTGAGATGCCCAGAGATAGTGACTGGTAAAGTCTCAAGTGTGTTAGTGACAGATGTTAGTTTTAGATAAAACCCAGGATTAGAGAAGTTAGAAACTGATATTCAGGCATATGTAAGTTTTTAAAAAATGGACCTGACCCTTTGTGAGAATTTAGAGGTCACATTCTCTGTGAGGAAATAAATAAACTCTTGGATGGGGGAAGGGTAGCATTAGCCATGGTGACTGTGGAGCATATGCCTGGGTGTGTCAGCCCCAAGAAGAACATAATTCTATTGTGCGACCTGTGACACTCCACGTCTGATGCCTGCACCATCCTTCCCATGGCAAAGTGGGCAACAGATGGTTCCACATTCATAGCAGATGCTATGGTACAAAACAGAACATTTGAGACTTTTTGTTCCTCCCTGCCTTATGGGTTAAGAGTAGAGGGCATGAATGGATAGGGTTGTCTTGGAGAGAAGAGAGGATGAGAGAGGCCTCCTGAATACAGAGTTAAAAAAGACATCTGGCATAGAAGGAAATGAGCATTCTTTCGGGCAGTTGTGAGGGATATTCATAAGCTGATGAGTGGATATGTAAGAGAAATGTGATATTTGCGTAGAACTTGGGTTAGGAATCTGAAGACATTTCAAGCTTGGCACTTTGGGGGAATAGGGCAAAATAATAATGGGGGTAAAAGGAATCTCAGAAATCCTCTTATCTGAATCTGCTCACTTGGCTAGTGAGAACCTCCTAACTCCTGTTTCATTGTACTTTCTTGTACAACCCCCAGTCTGTATCTTTCCATCTGTTTACTTAGTGGGGAAGAAAATGATAGTAATATAAAGTTTTTGTTCATCTTCTGGGAGAGTGTAAAAAGCATGTATTTGTGAATAGCTCTGCTTACAGAAAGGAGTTATCTCAAAGAGTTTTTGACGATCAGAAAAGTTGTGTACTTATGGCTGCTCTCACATTTTACATTACTATGATTACCCATTAGTCCTGTGATTATGGATTTTAGTTGTGTGCTAAGTGGTCCTGCCATGGTAGTTATAATCCTCAAATCTGGGAGGTTCTGGAAATATAGGAGAATTTTTTAGTGTGCCTTTCTTGGAAGAGCTCCAAACCTCGCTGTGGTAGGTTCTTATCATTTTGACAACTAGCCAATGGGTGTACCTCAAAGCCGAGTACATAGTAGTATATTTAGAAATGATTCAGAAGTGATGACTTTTTAAAGAGGGCTGCTCTCTGCAGGTGCTGCAGTAAAGGGGTATAGCACCCTTTTCATTATCACCTTTCCGGTAGTCATTCTTTTTTTTTTTTTTTTTTTTTTTACAATTTTTTGTTCTTTTTTTTTCAGGGGTGAGTACATAGTAGTATATTTAGAAATGATTCAGAAGTGATGACTTTTTAAAGAGGGCTGCTCTCTGCAGGTGCTGCAGTAAAGGGGTATAGCCCCCTTTTCATTATCCCCTTTCCGGTAGTCATTCTTTTTTTTTTTTTTTTTGTCGTGTAGTCATTCTTGTTACTTATTTTTCAGGTGATGGAAGAGAAGATGAGTTTGTTTTTTTTATAATTGTTGGCTGGAAATATTTGTTGGCATTTGATTAATGTGACTCTTATCTTTTGAAAGTGAATAAAACCAAAAAGGGTAGCTCAGGTTTTCAAATCCCTTCAAAATGAGTATTTGGTAAGGCAGAACTTGTTTCTGCCACCCAGAAATTCTAGCCTTCTAAGGGTTAATTTGCAGAGTTGTTTTCATGATATTTAGGAATGTTTTTAGATGTTGAAAAGAAGGTTTGTGCTGTATCTGCTTTAAAGGCAAGATTGTTATCTATAGCCGCTAATGATCAACAGAGGAAACCCAAATATAAAAATCATTTTTGTTGAAATTCAGTGGGAAGGCTGGGGGCTGGAGAAGCTTGCCATACAAAGAAACAGGTAAATAAGGTATAGATTAACAGGCTGAGTTATCTGGAGACTTTTTTGAGAGGTTTTTTTACAAGAGATATTTGATTTGCTTAGTGTGAGTGGGTTGAGTTTATTAGATGAACTCCTTTTCCTTACTTTGCAAATTAAGGGGAAGAAAAATTTGTTCTTGCCTATATTTAATATTGTTACCTCAAGCAGGGTCAGCTTTTTCCAAGATTTGCTGCTAAATCTAGAGTTCAGTGGAAATCAGTGTTGATCATCTTAGAATATTTTGTTTGCATGTAGCATGTGACCTCTCCAGATGGCGATGTGCTTGTGGAATCAGCATAAGGAATGGCAAAAACGCTAAAAGTTACAATCTTTCTCCTCGATTTGTTTCTTGAGCACCGTATTGCTAAAACAAGGGCAGGTAAAAGCAAAGGAAAGCCAGCTTCTGCGTTCGTTTGTCCAGTTCAGATGCAGCCTGAGCAGTGCTTCATAGTCAAGAGATATTCAGAGGGGACTGGGAAGTGAGGTCTGGCTGCCACACTGCTTACATCATTGCAGAAGTAGGTTTTTGAAAACATATTTAGTAAGGAAATTGCAAGCCATGGGAATGTAGACAAAATATTTCTTATACATCATGCAGAATCAAATAGCCGTATTATATTACACTAACATAACTCTGACCAGGCCTTCTTCCCACTACGTTATGCTGAAATAATTTACCATGCCCTTGGAATGTCATGGGCAACCGCACCGGTGCAATCTTTTCCCAGTTAGGTAGCTGCCACCTTATCACTAAAACATGTTTCTGTTCTGTAGTCATTTCCATTTCCTGCGTTGTATAACTGGCACTCCTGTGTTATTTAACCTGTGTCTATGGGAGCCTAGAAAGTTGGAGCCGAAAGAACATCTAGTTCACCCTCACCATTTTAAATATGGAGAAACCTCTGCTAAAACAAGGTGAAGACGGGCCAAGGGATTTGCTCTGGCTCTTTCTTCTGTTGGTTATTTTGGCAGAACCAGGACGAGGGTCGGGTATCCTGACTCATGTTCCTGGCAGTGTGTCCCATACTTTTTGCGCTAGATTGGCCATGACAATAAAAATAACATCCTAATGTAACCATTTCCTTTATTAGGGCTTTTGTTCAGATATAAAAAACAGCATTGATTAAATTTAGTGTAGTCAGTTGTTTACTGACCTCTGCTGGTTCAAGTCCTTTTTCCTTTTCCTTCCAAGCAAAATAAATGGTTAAAAAAGGTGGGTCGCAGCAAAGGGAAATATTGTCTATAACACCCACTTCGCATAACCTACAGTTAAGTAATGAAGAGATGGTATCATTATTGTTTTGTTTTGTTTACGTTATAGTATTTTTTTAAAACCCATCCACTCAGTTTTTGAGTTAAAGGGAAAAACACTATGACCATGGGTGATGTGGCCACCTTGTGTTTGTTCCATCTATCCTGAGCCTACTTATCCCCTGACTATTCCCAGTTCACAAGTATTGAGTAAGGGAATGGGGAATAGTACGTTTGGATTTGGTGAATGTTACTTTGAAAAAACAGAAGCTGACTCTGAAGAGAATGTATTTTGATCGGTAGTATGGAATGGGGACAGGATGCTGTAAAGATCAGAGTTTGCTCCCACCAACTCTCAGCTTCCAATTCCAGCCCATAGGGGTGGTTTCAGGGTCAAGAGAGAGCATCTTCATCCCCATGTGATCCCAGAGTCAATATTTTTCTTGCATAAATTGGTTTTAGAGGATGCTTTTTCCTGGAGTACCCCTCTGCTTCAGGAAGTAAATCTGAAGCACAGGTGCAAACAGACATTCAAGACCTCCAACTTAGTTATTCCATGACTCTGCTTCTTGGCTTTGTCTCACTGTGGTGATCACATAATACAGGAGGATTGTTCAGAGGCTACAGTCAGAATCACCTAAACACGGGGATGAATTATGCCAATGATCAGGAATAAGAAACATCTGGAAATATTTGCTTTACTTGGAAAAATTTTAGAAACCTTTATCTTCAACTAAAGCTATCTTAGGATTCTATAAAGAACCCTGAAAATATGGGTCTGTAATATCCTACCTAAAGAACTCTCCCACTTTCAGAGAAGCCATCACATAATTTAAGAATCTATAAAGTATGTTGGTCTCTGTCTTAGCATAAATATGGAAGGGTATGTGTGTGTGTTTTAATGGTTTTTTGAGGCTGAAATTCTTCAAGATATGGCAGGTTTGTCAGTTTTTGTGTTTACATTTTAACTTTCTGAAGAGGTGGGTTTTATTTGAATATGCATAGTAGTGAAATTTAGCTATTGTGACCTACCATTATCTTGCAAGTATCCGAAATATTATGGCCTGATACTTGTAATCTAGACAATGCATTTCCTTTCAGATTTCTCCAAGGTACTTAAAAAAAAAAAAATCTCCTTTTAGGAGCTTAATTCAATATGACAGAAGGTTAGTATTTCGTACTTTTTAAAAAATCAGCAAGGAGCCACTGTATGAACACATCCTTCTTTGTAAACTGAGCCACTATCATTTTTAAGTCAGTATATATTCATATATTTTTATTCATATTGGTTTTCGGAATGCACACATCTTTTACTTTTTAAATATTTTTATTATGGAAAATTTTAAACATACATAAAAATTAAAAGAATAATGCAGTGAAATCTCATGTACCCATCATTCAGTTTCAACAGTTACCTACATATGCTGATATTGTTTCATCTGTAGACCTTACTTCCCCCCAAACATAGATTGTTATAAAGCAGATTCCAAATACTGTAGTATTTTATTCATAAAAAATTTAAAATATAAATCTAAGAGCTTAGGATTTTTAAAAAATACAGCAAATCATTATCACACCTAAAAACAAAAATGGGAGTAATTAAAATATCTTTTTTCCAGTCAGTGTTCAGATTCTCTGATTGTCACATAAAATTTTTGTTTAATAGTTGGATTGTTCAAAACAGAATCCAAACAAGGTCTACATATTGCATTTAATTGTTAATTGGTGTATCTCCTGGTTCTTTTTAAATCTAGAACTGTTCCCTCTCTTATTTTTTTCCTTGCCATTTGCTGGTTGAAGACATTTGTTATTTTTCTGTAGACTTCCACATGTTTTAGATTTAAGTGATACTTTCTCCATAGTGTTGTTTAATGTATTCCTCTGTTCTTTGTATTTTCTGTAATCGGAGACACCATGTTTTGTTGTTTTTTTTTAATAAATGTATTTATTTATTTATTTTTGGCTGTGTTGGGTCTTCGTTGCTGCACACGGGCTTTCTCTAGTTGTAGCGAGTGGGGGCTACTCTTGGTTGCGGCGCGTGGGCTTCTCACTGTGGTGGCTTCTCTTGTCACGGAGCACGGGCTCTAGGCACACAGGCTTCAGTAGTTGTGGCACGCAGGCTCAGTAGTTGTGGCACAGGGGCTTAGTTGCTCCGCGGCATGTGGGATCTTCCTGGACCAGGGCTTGAACCCGTGTCCCTTGCACTGGCAGGCGGATTCTTAACCACTGCACTACCAGGAAAGTCCGGAGACAGCATGCTTTTAATTTGAGAACTTTCCTTGTCCATCCACATCTCTACAAATGACCCAATTTCATTCTTTTTATGGTTGAGTAATATTCCATTGTATATATGTACCACATCTTCATCGATTTGTCTGTCGATGGGCATTTAGGTTGCTTCCATGACCTGGCTGTTGCTGCAATGAACATTGGGGTGCATGTGTCTTTTTTCCTTTTTTTTAAAAACATCTTTATTGGAGTATAATTGCTTTATAATGTTGTGTTAGTTTTTGCTGTACAACAAAGTGAATCAGCTATATGTATACATATATCCCCATATCCTCTCCCTCTTGCCTCTCCCTCCCAGCCTCCCTATGCCACCCCTCTAGGTAGTCACAAAGCACCGAGCTGATCTCCCTGTGCTATGCAGCTGCTTCCCACTAGCTATCTATTTTACATTTGGTAGTGTATATATGTCCATGCCACTCTCTCACTTCGTCCCAGCTTACCCTTCCCCCTCCCCGTGTCCTCAAGTCCATTCTCTATGTCTGCGTCTTTATTCCTGTCCTGCTCCTAGGTTCATCACAACCATTTTTTTTTAATTCCATGTATATGTGTTAGCATACAGTATTTGTTTTTCTCTTTCTGACTTACTTCAATCTGTATGACAGACTCTAGGTCCATCCACCTTGCTACAAATAACTCAGTTTCGTTCCTTTTTATGGCTGAGTAATATTCCATTGTATATATGTACCATGTCTTCTTTATCCATTTGTCTGTCAATGGACATTTAGGTTGCTTCCATGACCCGGCTATTGTACATAGTGCTGCAATGAACATGGGGATGCAAGTGTCTTTTTGAATTATGGTTTTCTCTGGGTATATGCCCAGTAGTGGAATTGCTGGATCATATGGTAATTCTATTTTTAGTTTTTTAAGGAACCTCCATACTGTTCTCCATAGTGGCAGTATCAATTTACATTCCCACCAACAGTACAAGAGGGTTCCCTTTTCTCCACACCCTCCCCAGCATTTGTTGTTTGTAGATTTTCTCATGGTGCCCATTCTAACCAGTGTGAGGTGATACCTCATTGTAGTTTTGATTTGCATTTCTCTAATGATTAGTGATGTTGAGCATTCTTTCATGTGTTTGTTGACAATCTGTATATCTTCTTTGGAGAAATGTCTGTTTAGGTCTTCTGCCCATTTTTTGATTAGGTTGTTTGTTTTTTTAATATTGAGCTGCATGAGCTGTTTATATATTTTGGAGATTAATCCTTTGTCCATTGATTCATTTGCAAATATTTTCTCCCATTCTGAGGGTTGTCTTTTCATCTTGTTTATAGTTTCCTTTGCTATGCAAAAGCTTTTAAGTTTCATTAGGTTCCATTTGTTTTTATTTCCATTACTCTGGGAGGTGGGTCACAAAAGATCTTGCTGTGATTTATGTCAAAGAGTGTTCTTCCTATGTTTTCCTCTAAGAGTTTTATAGTGTCTGGTCTTACATTTAGGTCTTTAATCCATCTTGAGCTTATTTTTGTGTATGGTGTTAGGGAGTGTTCTAATTTCATTCTTTTACATGTAGCTGTCCAGTTTTCCCAGCACCACTTGTTGAAGAGACAGACTTTTCTCCATTGTATATCCTTCCTCCTTTGTCATAGATTAGTTGATCATAGGTGTCTGGGTTTAAATCTGGACTTTCTATCCTGTTCCATTGATCTATATTTCTGTTTTTGTGCCAGTACCTTACTGTCTTGATTACTGTAGCTTAGCAGTATAGTCTCAAGTCAGGGTGTCTGATTCCTCCAGCTCCATTTTTTTCCCTCAAGATTGCTTTGGCTATTCAGGGTCATTTTTATCTCCATACAAATTATGCAGTTTTTTGATCTAGTTCTGTAAAGAATGACATTGGTAATTTGATAGGGATTGCATTGAATCTGTAGATTGCTTTGGGTAGTATAGTCATTTTCACAGTATTGATTCTTCCCATCCAAGTACATGGTATATCTCTCCATCTGTTTGTGTCATCTTTGATTTCTTTCATCAGTGTCTTATAGTTTTCTGAGTACAGGTAGTTTACCTCCTTAAGTAGGTTTATTTCTAGGTTTTTTATTCTTTTTCCTGCAATGGTAAATGGGAGTGTTTCCTTAATTTCCCTTGCAGATTTTTCATCATTAGTGTATAGGAATGCAAGAGATTTCTGTGCATTAATTTTGTATCCTGCAACTTTACTCAATTCATTGATTAGCTCTAGTAGTTTTCTGGCGACATCTTTAGCATGATCTATGTATAGTATCATGTCAACTGCAAACAGTGGCAGTTTTACTTATTCTTTTCCAGTTTGGATTCCTGTTATTTCTTTTTCTTCTCTGATTGCTGTGGCTAGGACTTCCAAAACTGTGTTGAATAATAGTGGCAAGAGTAGACATCCTTGTCTTATTCCTGATCTTAGAGGAAATGCTTTCAGTTTTTCACCATTGAGAATGATGTTTGCTGTGGGTTTTTCATATATGGTCTTTATTATGTTGAGGTATGTTCCCTCTATGCCCACTTTCTGGAGAGTTTTTATCATGAAAGGGTGTTGAATTTTGTCAAAAGGTTTTTCTGCATCTATTGAGATGGTCATATGGTTTTTATTCTTCAATTTGTTAATATGGTGTATCACATTGATTGATTTGCGTATATTGAAAAATCATTGTATCCCTGGGATAAACCCCACTTAATCATGTTGTATGATCCTTTTAATGTGTTGTTGGATTCTCTTTGCTAGTATTTTGATGAGGATATTTTCATCTATATTCATCAGTGATACTGGTCTGTAATTGTCTTTCTATGTAGTATCTTTGTCTGGTTTTAGTATCAGGGGGATAGTGATGGTGATGGTGGCCTCATAGAATGAGTTTGGAAGTGTTCCTTCCTCTGCAGTTTTTTGGAAGAGTTTGGGAACGATGGGTGTTAGCTCCTGTCTAAATGTTTGATAGAATTCACCTGTGAAGCCATCTGGTCCTGGACTTCTGTTTGTTGGAAGATTTTTAATCACAGTTTCAATTTCATTCCTTGTGATTGGTCTGTTCATATTTTCTGTTTCTTCCTGGTTCAGTCTTGGAAGGTTATACCTTTCTAAGAATTTGCCCATTTCTTCATGGTTGTCCATTTTATTGGCATAGGTTGCTTGTAGTAGTCTCTTAGGATGCTTTGTATTTCTTCAGTGTCCATTGTAACTTCTCCTTTTTCATTTCTAATTTTATTGACTTGAGTCCTCTCCTTCTTTTTCTTGATGAGTCTGGCTAAAGGTTTATCAATTTTGTTTATCTTCTCAAAGAACCAGCTTTTAGTTTTATTGATCTTTGCTATTGTTTTCTTTGTTTCTATTTCATTTATTTCTGCTCTGATTTTTATGATTTCTTTCCTTCGACTAGCTTTGGATTTTATTTGTTCTTTTTCTGGTTGCATTAGGTGTAAGGTTAGATTGTTTATTTGAGATTTTTCTTGTTTCTTGAGGTAGGATTGTATTGTTATATTCTTCCCTCTTAGAGCTGCTTTTGCTGCATCCCGTAGGTTTTGGATCATCGTGTTTTTGTTGTCATTTGTGTCTAGGTATATTTTGATTTGTTCTTTGATTTCTTCAGTGATCTCTTGTTCCTTTAGTAACGTATTGTTTAGCCTCCATGTGTTTGTGTCTTTTACATTTTTTTCCCTGTAATGGATTTCTAATCTCATAGGGTTGTGGTTGGAAAAGATGCTTGAGATGATTTCAGTTTTCTTAAATTTACTGAGGCTTGATTTGTGACCCAAGATGTGATCTATCCTGGAGAATGTTCTGTGTGCACTTGAGAAGAAAATGTAATCTGCTGTCTTCGGATGGAATGTTCTATAAATATCAATTAAATCTATCTGGTCTATTGTGTCATTTAAAGCTTGTGTTTCCTTATTCATTTTATGTCTGGGTGATCTGTCCATTGGTGTTAGTGAGGTGTTAAGGTCTCCCACTGTTATTGTGTTACTGTTGATTTCCTCCTCTATAGTTGTTAGCATTTGCCTTATGTATTGAGGTGATCCATGTTGGGTGCATAAATATTTATAATTGTTATATCTTCTTCTTGGATTGATCCCTTGATCATTATGCAATGTCCTTCCTGTCTCTTGTAACATTCTTTATTTTAAAGTCTGTTTTATCTGATATGAATATTGCTACTCCAGCTTTTTTTAATTTTCCATTTGCACGGAATGTCTTTTTCCATCCCCTCACTTTTAGTCTGTATGTGTCCCTAGGTCTGAAGTGGGTTTCTTTTAGACAGCATACAGATTGGTCTTGTTTATATATCCTTTCAGAGAGCCTGTGTCTTTTGGTTGAAGCATGTAATCCATTTACATTTAAGGTAATTATCAATATGTATGTTCCTATTACCATTTTCTTAAGTTTTGGGGGTTTGTTTTTGTACGTCCTTTTCTTCTCTTGTGTTTCCCACTTAGAGAATTTCCTTTAGCATTTGTTGTAGAGCTGGTTTGGTGGTGCTGAATTCTCTTAGCTTTTGCTTGTCTGTAAAATTTTTGATTTCTCCGTCAAGTCTGAATGAGATCCTTGCTGGGTAGAGTAATCTTGTTTGTAGGTTCTTCCCCTTGGTCACTTTAAATATATCATGCCACTTCCTTCTGGCTTGTAGAGGTTCTGTTGAGAAATCAGTTGTTAACCTTGTGGGAGTTCCCTTGTATGTTATTTGTCGTTTTTCCCTTGTTGCTTTTAATAATTTTTCTTTGTCTTTGATTTTTGCCAATTTATTACTATGTGTCTCAGTTTGTTTTTCCTTGGGTTTATCCTGCCTGGGACTCCCTGCACTTCTTGGGCTTTGGTGGCAATTTCCTTTCCCATGTTAGGGAAGTTTTCAATCATAATCTCTTCAAATATTTTCTTGGGTCCTTTCTCTCTCTCTTCTCCTTCTGGGACCCCTATAATGTGAATGTTGTTGCATTTAATGTTGTCCCAGAGGTCTCTTAGGCTGTCTGTTTCTTTTCATTCTTTTTTCTTATTCTGTTCCACAGCTGTGAATTCCACCATTGTGTCTTCCAAGTCAATTATCCATTCTTCTGCCCTAGTTATTCTGCTATTGATTCCTTCTAGTCTATTTTTCATTTCAGTTATTGCATTGTTAATCTCTGTTTGTTCCTCTAGGTGTTTGGTTTTTTATTCTTTTAGGTCTTTGTTAAACATTTCTTGTATCTTCTTGATCTTTGCCTCCATTCTTTTTCTGAGGTCCTGAATCATCTTCACTATCATTATTCTGAATTCTTTTTCTGGAAGGTTGCCTATCTCCACCTCATTTATTTTTTTGTGGGGGGGATTATCTTGTTCATTCATCTGGTACATAGTCCTCTGTCTTTTTATTTTGTCTTTCTTTCTGTGAGTGTGGTTTTCGTTCCACAGGCTGCAGAATTGAAAAGCTGTTTTAATAATGATATAAACACAAATGTGAGTCCAATTGGTAAAAGTCACATCTTGAATATTTAGATAAAAGTCAGGAGTTTGGCAAGTAGGAAGGGAATTTGAATGACCCAAATGTTTTTTGAGGTTTTTCCTGCTTTCTGTCCTTCTTCCCCTGCCTTCCTCACAGGCTGAAAAGAGTTATCACAGGAAGTGTGCAGCCAAATTCCTTGGGTGGTCTAAAGAATATTTTAAAGTTCAGGCAGACAAGTCTTATTCAAGGGACCGGCACAAAATGGTTTAAACGTCCCTATTGATGTTTTACCCTCTTTACAAGAGTCCTGTAAGATTCTTAAGAATTCCTCATATAAAACAATCTAGACTTATTTAAAAGGAACCTCTGTCACAGGAGATAAAGATCCTCATTTGAATATGGTTTTTGCTATTGATTGTGCTTACCTTTAGGAACCATTGGATGCCATCTGGACTTCTTTTGACAGAGCTTAGACTTCAGTGGGCTGGAGATGACAGAAAGGAATGGTATCATGGGGTAGACTGATTTATTGTGATAGGAAGAAGCCGAAACTTTTTTTTTTTTTTTTACTTTTTGTCATCACTTCTTCCATCTCCTATTTCCTCCCCCTATTCCCCATCATGCCCCAGTCCCTTCTGTGCTCCTGTCCTCCCTGTGGCATCATCTGATACTTTTGTTCTTTCCTTAATGGTCTCCCTTACCTCTTCTTTTAGTTGTTTTCAGAACATAATAAAGTAAAAATTCAAAAGGGAAAACAAGAAAACCAAGAAAGGAACTGTGTAATCAGTGTCCTGAGATCATATCAGCATTCCAGTGGTCCTCCCTTTCTCTCCAGCCTGCCATGCATCACCCCAACACCTGGCAAATTCTGAGGATGCCTCAACTTGCCTGGGTTCTGAAGAGCCTCCTCTGGGAGTCACAAAGTCTTTGTGCCTTTTAGACTGCTATGGGCATGTGGGCAGTGTATGTCTGTCTCTGTGTGTCTGTGAATGTGTGTCTGTCTGCATACAGTAAGATTTACTGTTGAACAGGCTCAGTCTGAAAGAACAAAACATCCTCCTTATTCTTGGGTCCTTTTGAGAGATAAAAATGCCCTCCTTGGAGATTATCAATGTATCTACATGTATCTAGCAGATAATAATTATTTTGTTCAAAAAGGCTGATCTTTAAATGACAGAGAACATGGCGCAAGGAATGAGGAATGAGAATCCATTTGCTGCTCTGTTTATTTGCAAAAAAACCAATAAGGGCTCAGTGTCCACTAACAGAAGTTTGGTTTTATGGTTTTTGTTTTTTTCTTCCCTGCGCTGAGACGTAAAATCTTGAGTGTGGAGGAAGAGTTTAAAGGAACAGAGTTTAGGAGGCCAGGTTGCATGAATGGGAGATGAAGTTCTGTGGGGATGGATGTTGAGACAGTGGGAAGGTCCAGATTTAGGGATGCTTACAAAACCTGTGTATGGGGGCTTCTCTGGTGGTGCAGTGGTTAAGAATCCACCTGCCAATGCAGGGGACATAGGTTTGAGCCCTGGTCTGGGAAGATCCCACATGCCGCGGAGCAACTAAGCCTGTGAGCCACAACTACTGAGCCTGCGCTCTAGAGTCCACGTGCCACAACTACTGAAGCCCATGCGCCTAGAGCCCATGCTCCACAACAAGAGAAGCCACCGCAATGAGAAGCCCACGCACCACAACGAAAAGCTGCCCCCCTCTCCGCAAGTAGAGAAAGCCGCGCACAGCAACAAAGAACCAAAGCAGTCAAAATAAATAAGTAAAATAAATAAATTAAAAAAAAAAACCAAACCTGTGCGTAGGAGGGGATATTTGAAGAAGAGAGGATCTGGGAAGGTGTTTGCCAGTGGGTGTGGGGTTGTGTGGAGAGGTGTGGCTTGTGTGTAGAGAAGCAGGAGGCTGAGGATTTAGTGATGAAAGGAAATACTTGTGGAAAAGGAGGGTATATTTGCAAAGGTGGAGTCCAGAGGACTGAGGGTTTGTTTCACTGAGGATGGTGTTTGGGTAACGGAGGGTGGGGAAAACAGGCTGCTTTCCGATGTCTGAAATGAGAATATTGCTAGAGGAGGAAGTGGTTGTTCCTGAAGCTTCTAAGTAGTCCCCCTCCCCCTTCATCATGTTTTCATGTTGGGATTAGTGGGAAAAGAGGGAGGTTTTTGTGTCCATTGTTCTCCATTCTTAAGCTTGGAGTTTGGGGCTGAAGTAGATTTCTTAGTTTTTCCTATTCAGTCCTCTAAAAGCTTCTTCCCTCAGGCACCACTGGTCACCACAGAATTCCGCCCCCCCCTCCCTTCCACCTCCCCAATGGCACTGCTTCTGACAGACTGCTCTAAGCTGGTGTCTGAATTCAATTACGTGTCATCAGTAGGTACTTTAAAACATTGCCATACCGTAAACGTCAGTGCTGAAAGAGGCCAGCCTGTGGACCACCAGTGTGCTGGGAGAGTTTGAAACACCAGGCATCAACCACTGTCTGTGGCAAAATATGCTCCCAGAGCCAGCACCTCAGCTCTAAGGCCCCTCATAAGAACAACAGAGACTCAAACTTTTTCATAAAGTGGAAATTTTAACCTAAACCCTCCTGATTTCTTTGGTAAGATTCTTTTTCTGAATTTGCTTCTGTAATCTACATCCATCCCCTTTCCCCAGCCATATGAAAAGATTTCCACTTTCCTTTCACTTGCTCTTGCACTCCCCCTTTGATTAATTCCTGCTATATTGGGTGATCCTGAGAAGTGTTTGTGCACGGCGATGTAAAATGACAAGTAAAGTGTTGTATAATTTAAGAATCCTCCAAACTCTTGGTATAAATTACCTGGACAACTGCATTTACATATATAGGCCAGACTTTAAGACTCCTACTTCTAATGCAACACACACAACACAACACAGTAAATACTTCATTTTAATTTGTTCATTTTTTAAAACTTTGCTCCCTGGGTGTGTATTCATTATCTTGAAACCAAGATCCCTACAACTCTGGCCATCACAGTGCTCTGAAGTCACCATTAGTGACTTACAGTTTGGATGGGATTAGCTTCACTGTGGTGTTATTTGGTACAAATGGAGCAGGAGAATTATATTTTAAAACATATACCAGCATTGTGGCAAAGAGGAAAGAATCTACCAAGAAACTTTCAAACATGATCCCTGAGATTAGTTTTTCCAATAATTTTCTTCTTAAGGGAGGATGTACCGTGACTTTCCGTGGTACCTTCCAGAGATCTCTAAATGACTCCTGGTATTTTCTAATCGACAATGAGATGATATACGTTTCAGGTGATAAAATAACAAGAGAGCTCTGGAGGGATTAAATTTATGGATTGGAAAGTAAGCCCAAATGTTTCAACACACATTAACTTCTTTCCTGTTTAGATGACCCGGTGTTGTCTCTTCTTTCAGATGGGCACCAGATGCCTTCTTCCCTTCTCCACACCGGTTCTGTTTCTGTGCGTATGCGTGCAGTATATGGAGCCATTAGTGCCCTTGGGGCTGTTTTACTTCCACAATAACATAATGCAGTGATTTTATAATTTCCATGAGACTTCTTTTTTGTTTACATAAAATGTACAGGAAAGCAAAAAGAAATACACCAGCGGAGATCAAGAAGCCAGGCTAGAAACCTCGGAGAATTCCTCACCTTTCTTACACGTGTTAACATAGACCTCTCTCCGGCCGCCCTCTCTCTTGTGTGTCACTTTGACAACACCTCTTGCAGTGTGCCCTTTCACCTCCCACAGCCCTAGTTCTTCCTCTGCTTTCTTTTCCTAACCTCAGCTGCAGTCTCTAATACATTGTCTGCAGGGCTCCATCGCGTTGCTATCTCCCTCACTGTTAGGGAATTAAACCCAGTCTCTCCCATTGTATCCTCTGCCCTCCTGCCTCTGCTCTCCTTGCCTTAGCTCTCGTCCTCATTCAGAGTACATTACTGCTTCCTGTTCTACATTTCCCTATGCTTTTCCCACCTCTAGGCCTCCACTCGTGTGATCTCATTCGCAATGAAAAGAACACCCTGGAACTGGGGAAGGAGAGAGAGGTATCATGAACCATTATTGTCACTCCTAGGGTCAGAAAGACCACCTGTGTGATTCTCCACCTTTTGAGTTGAATTGATTTATGGGATTAAGAGATCTCAAATTGACACAAGTATACATACATATGTACTCAGCTATGGTAAACTCAGCTTCAGGAAAATGAGTGAATTACATGTTTATACTTGATGATAAATCTTTAAGTGTACAACTTTTTACACATCCTTAACAGACCCAATAAGGTTGAACTGAAAAACCAGGATATCAGACATGAATATCTTAAAATATTCTCTGGAATGTTCTTCCCTCCAGATCATCTGTAGCTTTCTTCTGCAATATGTGTGGTGGAGAAATGTTGCATGGCTGTTTCTCAGATGTGGTTTATTATTTGCAAATGTCTTGCTTGTCTCTTCCCTAGAGACTATAAAGCTGATCTTTCAGCTAGTACTACTGTGGAATATTTTGGTGTTGTATTTTGTTTGGCCAACTAAACTGCGTCAATAATTACATTTTTTGGTGGTGGCGAGTTTTGGCTGAGCTGCGAGGTATGAGGAATCTTAGTTACCTGACCAGGGATCGAACCTGTGCCCCCTGTAGTGGAAGCACGGAGTCCTAACTACTGGACTCCCCAGGGAATTCCCAATAATTAAATTTTTTGATTAAAAAAAAAAGTGTATGTGAGGAGGAGAGAGGGGCCAAGTGTTGCCACCCTGTAGGGTAGTAAGAATACCCTTTAGTAGTTTGATACTATGTAGTTTTGTTGGAAGAGGGAATGATATTTGGTAATATTTTGTTTGGGTGATTAAGTAGCATTTGCAACTGCAAACCGGTTGAAATACATTAATACATTTTATCATCTGAAATGACATTAATGTCCTATGCTGCTGAGTCAAAAATTAAACTTTTAAGTATCCTTTTTGACATAAACCCTCAATTCTGCGCCGTTAGAGCAAATATTGAAAGTGCAGAGTTTGGGCTCAGTGCTTAGCTTCTGACTTCCATTAAACAGCATCTGCTCTGCCTTGCTTTCTGGATGGCTAACTCTGCACTATCTTAGCTCTGTTTCCTATTTTGTATGCACTACTTTATAACCAAAGTCTTCCCCACTAACTGGCTTTAATTTTTTTCTTGTTATTCTAACATCTCACTTATGGATTTCCCTTTGTATCCTTATCTAAAATATCCTAAATGGTTGGAGGATTGCTGTCCAATTTAAACCACACTTAAGATAGGCATAGACTTGGACCCCAGAGATCATATCTTACATGGTGGTGGAGATGGGAAAGGATTTAGAGAACTATGAGAGAGAAATACATAGTTATTAAATATAGAAAATAACTGTTGCTTTTTTCCTACACAATTTTTGTTATTAATTCTGTCAGAGACAGGATGTTTGCTGGATGTACCAGTAGTCTGACCTTAGATGGGCTTGAGATTTTGTTTATATTTTTAAAACCACAAAATTTTAGGTGTGGAGGTGGCTTTATGCTACCATTGGATAATACCCATCAGATTCCCTTTCCTCAATAGGACTTAACTCCATTGTCATTTCTTTCTATGATAACTTCCCCAGACTACCAGTCTCACTGGGTTAGCCCCTCTCCATGCTCCTTTACCGATCTGTCAATCAATCCTCTAACAAGGCATGCATCACACCATATAGCATTTATTCGTATGTGTGTTTTCCCCTTTGGACTGTGAGCTATGTGAAGGCAGGAAATGGTATCTTTGACCACATATTTTCCAGGGCCTAGCTTAAAGCCTGGTTTATAGTAGGCACTTAATGAAGATTAACACCTCCATAGTAACACACAACTCCCGAATCTCAGTGGCTTAAGACGATCTTGGATTGGCAGAGACCCTGCTCTCTATTGCCCTCACTGAGGGAGGTAGGCTAAGGAAGCCTCTACAGACTTGGATACAAGTGAGTCATCTTAGCAGGGGATGGAGACGGTGAATCATGCTCCAGCTCTTGGTGTTTCAGCTTGGAACTGACATGTCACTTTCTCTCCTGTTTCATTGATCAAAGCAAGGGACATAGCCACACCTAATGTCATGGGAATGAGGAAGAATAGCACTGCTTTATTTCTGAAAAGAGAGAACGGGAATAATAGTGAGCAACACGAGTGCCTGTTAAGCCAAAGTCTGATATGTGGTAGGCACTTAATACCTAGTCAGTGAATGAGGAACCTGAAACTACCTGTTAGGATTTTAATTTTTTTCTATACAATAAGCAGAATCACTCCAAGTAATGAAATAATCTAATAACTACATTAAAAATGAGCATACTAAATATATTATCTAAGCCATAATCAGCAAACATCTGGAGACTTTTTTTTTTTTTTTGCGGTACGCAGGCCTCTCACTGTTGTGGCCTCTCCCGTTGCGGAGCACAGGCTCCGGACGCGCAGGCTCAGCGGCCATGGCTCACGGGCCCAGCCGCTCCACGGCACGTGGGATCTTCCCGGACCGGGGCACGAACCCGTGTCCCCTGCATCGGCAGGCGGACTCTCAATCACTGCGCCACCAGGGAAGCCCTGGAGACTTTTTTTGTAACCACTCTGTTCACTTTATTCATATTAGGGAAGGTGTTATGTTTGATTTTGCAGTTTTTTCAGATGCATGAAGTATGGAATGGGTAAATTTGCATAATTGTCATTTTTGCCTGAGTCATTTAGAAGATTTGGAAAAAATGTTGAAGTCTTCAAATATTTACGTATTTAGTCTGATGAAGAAGTTCTTTAAAGTAACCTTTTTCGGAAGAGTTAATATCTGGATCAAAAATTGGGCAAGAGCTTAGGAAAATGAGAGTCTAATCAACTTAGAAATGAAGTATTGCTGCAGATTGTATGCTAATATTTTACACTAATTTTTTTTCTTCATTGTTAAGGTAACCCAAACACATTGTATAAAATGTGGAAAATACAAACTAGTTTGAGAAAGGTGAATTAAAAATCACTGGTGTGATTTCTTTTATTCCATTGTTCTTGTTATAGAATACGCATATGGACAAGTGAAGAGAAGATGTTGGCTTGTAATGGGGGGTAACAGTAGAAATATCCAGAAATGATCAGATTGAGACTATGGATTAAGGACAATATTGATAGGATTTGTTGATGGATAAAATGAGGAAGGAGGGAATAGAGAAGTGGTAGAGATGGTAGAGGATATAGTGATAGAGGGGATCAGTGATGATTCCCCAGATTTTCGCTTGAACATCTATGTGTAATCCATGTGTATATGTGGATGTATATATAAGACTGCACTCATTGTATGTGTGGTTTTTAAAATTTACTTAACATTATATTAATGTATTTTTAATGCTATAAACATACCTTGAAATAAGATTTTAAATGGCTTAATATTCACTCATATGATATGCTATAGCTTTTGATTTTCTCCCTTATTTCGGGGGCAATTAAGGTGTTTTTTCCCCTTTAATAAATAACATGGTAATGTTCTCAGGATCCACCTACTTCCTTGTCTCCTCAATTCAAAAATATTTAACTTGAGGGAATTGACCAAGGTTTGCTGGAATTTCAACATAGCAAACCAACATGTGATAAAGTTAGTCGGGAATAGAAGGAACCAAGACTAGAGGTCATCGTGGTTTCAGTCTTCCAAGGGGGCATGGTGAGATATAGCTCAAACCAGACTGGTGTTGCTTTCGAGGTCAGAATTGGTAGTGGCAGACAATTGCTGAGAGGGACATTTGTCTTGGATGCATTCCCCAGGAATGAAAGACCTGGCAAGAGCCAGATGGCAGGGCCAGATCCCAGCTGGGAGGCAATTCTAAAGGAGAATCTCAAAAAAATTTTTGAGGTCCACTTCAAAAGACAATCATGCTTTTATCCATCAGGGTAGGGCTTTGGGTTGGAGGATAAGGTACCCAAGGCAGAGCTTCCTGTGGGAAGCTGCAGCTTTGAGGAGTATGAGGACTCAGCCCATCTCTAGGATTTAAGCAGCCAAACTGTTTCTTTGCCCCACTCTCTGGGTAAGAAGCAGTTCCTTATTGGGCTGCCTGCATTTGCCCAGGAAATCTCTGAGGGTGACCAAGCAAGGTGAAGGTCCTCCATCTGTGGCTGGGAGGGAGTGGGGAAGGCTGTGATGGACACTGAAAACTTGCGTTCATTGAGTGTCTCACCTGTGGGGCGATGGGAGTCAGGAGGGGCTGGAGTATGATAGAAATACTAGAAAACCCTCTGCCTTAAACTTGTGTCTTGGTCACACGTTATGATTACTAACCATAAGTAATACTGTTTATATATAGTGCAGAGATGCAGTAACCAGTGTTGGAGGTGCCTAAGGAGTTGGAGGACTGTCTTAGCAGTACCTGAGTTCAAATTTATGTTTAAATTGTGTTTTCACTTTGATGATAACCTAAAGAAAATATTTTTATCCATTTGAAATATAAGGCTTCACATTTACAGTGATAATTTGTGATTAAAAAGACATTTTCATAGACTAAAACTGTAGTTTCTTAAGTTAATATTGTTCAAACTAGGGTCCAAAACATATTCTTATGGGTACATCCATTAAAAAAATTTTTCTTTTCATCGTGGAAAATAGAATCCTAATCTGATCCTGGAAGAATGGGTGGGTTCGGATGGGTGCAAAAGGAGAAAGGTGTTTCCATGAGAGGAGAGAGTTAGATCAAGGATGATCATGGTGCCTCTGGGATGCCTGGGAGCTTGAAGGATGCGTCAGTTTCAGGTTTTTAAATACTCCACCCTGACCCTGATATGTCAGGAATATGGGGAACACTCCTTCCTCTACTATTACCTACCTTTCTCTGGTGGATGCGGGAGCTTTATTAAGTCTTTTTGTTGAGAAGGTAACTCTCATAGCCCCCCTTTAAAGAATCATCTTCTAACCCTCATGTTATTGATCAGCGTCTAACACAACATTTTCTTTCTCTGCCAGAATGTGAATTTAGTTTCCTCAGGACTTAACTTCTGAGCGGTTAATGATTCTTGCAGAGACATCTAAAGGAAGGCCCATTGCAGCATCCCTTTGGATTTTGCTAGGTACTCAGGAAGCAGGTGGTCCTCCAGGGGCTAGAAAACTAAAGGGACATTGTCTTTTTTAGGTACCAACCTCATCTTGCACTTGTACTTGGTTAGGGATTTGTTCCTCTCAAATTTCATTGACGTCCTCTTGAGTTATTTTTCTTTTGTACAAGAAACATCCCAGATCAGTGGTCTTTATTCATCTTCATTTTGCAGGACAGCTTTTCTAGGTTTATTACTAAAACAGCATTTGTGTTTTTTAATTACAACAGATTGGACTGCAAACCTATTGTAGGATGAAAAATGTGGTTCGTCTTTTTAAATCTTCTTTGTTAAGTAAAGCTATTTCTTTTTTTTTTTCCTTTACAGATTCCAACAAGATTATGGCAGAGCAGAGCCACATGCAAAAGCAGCTGGATTTACAGAATGGTAGCTTAGAGGTGGGCTTTGTGGCGAATTCCCTCGAAAACGATTCCCAAAACATGATGGAGAGCCTGAGCCCGAAGAAATATTCTTCCAGTCTGAGATTTAAAACCAATGGAGACTATTCTGGTTCCTATTTAACCCTCTCACAACCTGTGCCTGCTAAAAGAAGCCCTTCTCCTTTGGGAACCAGTGTCAGAAGTAGCCCCTCCTTGGCCAAAATCCAGGGAACCAAGCAGTTCTCTTGCGATGGAAATGACAAAAATATTTCCGTGAAACCTCCCACCCCTTTACGCAGCACTTCACCCTCTCTTAGTGGATATCCACTTGGGAGAACAGACTTTGATCATTTTACAGGCCGGGACACTGAAAGGTCCTTGAGGCTTTCAGAGAAGCCTCCCTATTCCAAATACAGCTCAAGGAATAAATCCCATGACAATGTCTACTTTCTCGGAGGGCTGGAAGGCCGAAAAGCATCTGGCTCACTCTTGACCATGTGGAATGGAAGTTCCCTGGGTGATACTGGCTCCTTGTCCATCGGTAGGTCAGGGGCAGCCAACATGCCTTCAAGCCCAAAGCAAGCCAGGAAAATAAGCATCCAGGACAACCTGACACTTCAGCCCAAGGTGACCAGACACAAGGATCTGGCATCTGAAAACATCAGTTTAAGAACTAGGAAGTACTCGAGCAGCAGCCTCAGTCACATGGGCGCCTACAGCCGATCTCTCCCCAGGCTGCACAGAGCCACAGAGAATCAGCTGGCACCTCTCAGTTTGCCTCCAAGAAGCTCTCTGGGCAATTACAAACGAACGAAACTGGGGGAAAAGGATCTACCTCATAGCATCACAGACAATGACAATTACCTGAATTTTTCTTCTTTGAGCTCAGGAGCTTTACCCTATAAAACCTCTGCCTCTGAGGGCAATCCTTATGTGAGTTCCACCCTCAGCGTCCCTGCCAGTCCTCGAGTGGCTCGGAAGATGCTTCTGGCCTCCACCTCCTCCTGTACCTCTGATGACCTTGATAGGGCTTCCTACTTGGGGACCAGCCCAGGTCATTCATTCCCTCCCGGAGAGCTTGACAGAGCGTTTGTGGCCAGGAGGAACTACTCGTGTGGGTCTGTTGAGTTTGATGATGCCGATCCGGACAGCCTCAGACAGGCCTCAGGAACCCCCCAGCCTGTCCTTCGGGAACGGAAAAGCAGCATTAGCTCCATTTCAGGACGGGACGACCTGATGGATTATCACCGGCGGCAGAGGGAGGAGAGACTCAGGGAGCAGGAGATGGAGCGATTGGTAATCTTCTCATCTGACTTGACCTCACTGTTTCATTGAATAACTTCTTGGAGACAAACCCCAAGGATATATGCGTAGAATTTCCATGTGCACCAGCCACTGGTCCCTTCCTAGATTTCCTCCTGCTAACCTTCCTCTTCCCAGATCACTATTATTAGTCACAAACAGATAGTTTGAAGGCCTACGTGTGCCTAATGTTATATTAAGTTGCTCTGCAGAGGTCTCACAAGTATAAATTCTTGATAAATCTAACAAAGATAGCTGTGAATTTTACTGAATTACTTTAAAAGTCTTACAAACTTCTCTCTTAAGACTATGAGGAAACACTGATTTGTATTATTTATGTCATCAAATTTGCATGTATATGCTATGATGGTAATAATCAGTGAAATGACAACTCATTGGAAATTAGGCAGTAAGTTTCTCTGTATAGCAAGTTGTCTGTAAAGTTGAAAGGTTGCCCCAGTGGTGCTCAACCTTTTTTCTGCACTGTATATAGACACACACACACACCATACTCCCTTCAGCCATATCTTAATACATACAGTGACTCAAAAAAAAAAAAGTTACTGAGTTGTCTTTTTCTATGGATTTATGATTACTGTAAAAAATATTGAAAATAATAAGAAAAGAGGAAACAGGAGAGTCCCACTAATGAGTAAGAACAAACTGCTGCATTTTTCTATTTTCTTTTAAGCATAATTTTTTAGGGTGAATACCTGTAAGATTATTTTGATTCATTAATGATTAATGATTTCCTTAATGTGGGAAGCTGCAGGATGGTAAAGCTGATTTACAGAAGTGTAGGAGTATCAAAAGTATTTTAGTTACTAAAAGAAAGTATGCTGGAATAAGATTTCTGAATCACATACAAAACTAGTTAATGCCCTACAGGACAATAAAATTATAACTTCTGGATTATAATGAACAGAAACTTTTGCATCTATACAGGACAGAATTTGCTTGAAATTTTAGAAAAATAATTATTCCAATCACTCACAGTTTTTGATAAGTTAATGTCTATCCTTACAGAGTTTCCAAATATCCTAATCACTAATAGTGAATGAAAACAAATGTGTATACCCCTAGAGAATTTGGTATTCTGTGGGTGGATGTTAGATGGTGCTCCAGTATGGCAGTTCCTTTGTTATCATAAATAATCTCCAAAGATTTTTCATGATCACAAAAGGCATTGTATTTGGGCCTGATTCATTGACATAAGCTAGAAAAACTTTTAATTAGCATGTAAAAGCCTTCCTGTATACAGATAGCAAATCTAGTGCTATACTGTGCTGAACAACTGTCATTGATAAAGCCAGAGAATCAACTTCTATGATTTATTAAGTTACCTAGGAGAGCATTTCAATGGCTTCCACTCCAGAGGTCTTCCTTAAATGCTTTTATTTACTCTTCTGTTCTAAGGGTAGGAAACCAAACTCTTATTTATTTATTTATTTTTATTTTTGGCTGTGTTGCGTCTTTCTTGCTGCACGCGGGCTTTCTCTAGTTGCGGCGAGCGGGGGCTACTCTTTGTTGTGGTGCGCAAGCTTCTCATTGTGGTGGCTTCTCTTGTTGCTGAGCATGGGCTCTAGGCCAGCACGTGGGCTCGGTAGTTGTGGCTTGCAGCCTCTAGAGCGCAGGCTCAGTAGTTGTGGCGCACAGGCTTAGTTGCTCTGCGGCATGTGGGATCTTCCTGGACCAGGGCTTGAACCCGTGTCCCCTGCATTGGCAGGAGGATTCTTAACCACTGCGCCACCAGGGAAGTCCCAAACTGGTTTCATCTTTAGCACTTATAAGAGTTGGTGAATTTTTCTTTCCTCTAGTTTTCCCAAATCTGCTAAGGTTCCTGGCTATCCAGCAAGTGACCTTTTTACTGCCTATAAGCTTGGTGCCCTGTAAGCCACAGACAGGTCCTAGTTCAACTTCTTGGGAGAAGCTTTGGGTATTAACTTCAGATATGAAGTTATAACCCTTTCTCCTTAATAAGGGGCTTGTCATATCTGATGAAGTGAGGCTAATTTTTAAGTAAGACACTCTACATTTGGCCTCTGTTGTATTGTCTATTTGTCTGATTATATTCCAGTAAAAGGGAGGACAGATTCTTATTGAGCCCATGCAAATAATATTATTGCCATTAAAAAGTCTCAGAAAAAAATGTTTCTTCCTGAATCTGAAGGACCAAGGAGAACAAACTAACATTAAAAGAATGTTTCATTTAGTTTGCAACATCGGAGTCAACTAAATTGATGGTTAGATATAGATCAGCATGAATGCTAAAAGGGTTTTCCCCATCAGAAGATAGAACATTAAGATAATGCCAGTAATTTTCCAAAATACATGTCCACATTCATAAATTAGATTTCCAGTTTCAGTTCAATCTGTTCTATGTAATTAATTCTTATTCCTCTAACCTTGGGTCATTAATTTGATTTTATGAAGTTATCTATTTCTGAACTAAAAGAAGTCCTGAAAATCTGATTTAGCCTCTAGTACTATCTCATACTTGTCTATGTAATGTCAGCTCTTCTGTCAGCCTCTGACCCTAAGTCCATTCTTTGCATATCAAGAGTGAAGAGTATCTGGTAAAGTTCTGTCCACGAGGCTCTGAGACTGTCTTTCTTTGTTAAAGGCACATCCTCACCTATAACTTAAGCAGAGTCTTTAGGAAAGCATGAGAGGAAATCGTGGACTACTGGGTGAGGGTAAAAGTAAGTGGCTATGGTTAATCTACGGTTAATTTAACAAACAGTTTCAACGAGAAAGAGAATTTAAATCTTCTATTAGGCAATAAGATATTGATCTTATTTTTTTTAATAAATTTATTTATTTTATTTATTTATTTTTGGCTGCGTTGGGTCTTCGTTGCTCTGCGCGGGCTTTCTCTAGTTGTGGCGAGAGGGGGCTACTCTTCATTGCAGTGCACGGGCTTCTCATTGCGGTGGCTTCTCTTGCTGTGGAGCACGGGCTCTAGGCACGCAGGCTTCAGTAGTTGTGGCATGCAGGCTGAGTAGTTGTGGCTTGTGAGCTCTAGAGCACAGGCTCAGTAGATGTGGCACATGGGCTTAGTTGCTCCATGGTATGTGGGATCTTCCCGGACCAGGGCTCAAACCCATGTCCCTTGCATTGGCAGGTGGATTCTTAACCACTGAACCACCAGGGAAGCCCATGTTGGTCTTATTTAATCAGTGTTTCCTCTGAGGGTGAGAACGTATTACAGAGAGTGAGGACGTTGACATATATCCAGGGCCTTTCTGTAAAGTATGCAATCACTGAACTTTATGTTATAATATTTTGCCTGTACAAAATTAGCCTAGGGAAGGCTGAGCTTCTCATTGGATTTGACAAATCTTCCTATGCATTTCTTGATAGTGTTGAGCTATTTATCAAGAAGGGGCTTAACAAATAAACCTAATTATTTCTAGCATTCTTCTTTTTGTAAGGTTAAGAAAAAAATTCTTTGTCATTGCCCAATAGTCCTCTGGGAAAACTTAAAGACAGTTCAAATGTAGAAGGTATCTTGGAAAAAAATTGTTTTCCTGAATTTAAGGTCTAATCTTGGGAAGGCGAAATCAAATATTAATCAGAGATTATGTTATTTGAATAATATAGCGTTGTGGATGCCTGAGAAAAATGAATGTTCGCAGTTTGGTTACCTAATAAAGTAAGAATAAGTTATTTATTATAAACAATAAATCTTAAAATAATCAGATGAGGAACTGTTTTTGGTCATTTTAAATATGCAAGTATATATCCCAGTTAGGACAAGGCACAAAAGATTACTCTTGTGAAATACTGAAACTCTTCTCTCTAGGCAGATTACAAAACAAATAAATAAACTTTTGCTATCTTTTGTAAGCATAGGCTGATTTCTCCAAGAGAAGTAAGTAATTTCAATAAGAGATAATTGCATTTTAGTTTTACATTAATAGGATACTTCTCATAAAAAATTACTTCATAAATAAACTCATCAATGTTGTTCAAACTTTGCCAAAGTTTTAACATTTTATTACATCTTTACAGAATTAACTATTTGCAGATATTATAAAGTAAGTCAAATAAGCTCCCTTTCTGCAAATCTAAAATTTTTAATGTAACTTTATTTTATTAAAGTACAGTTGATTTACAGTATTGTATAACTTTCAGGTGTACAACATGGTGATTCAACATTTTTATAGATTATACTCTACCTAAAGTTAGTATAAGATATTGGCTGGGGGCTTCCCTGGTGGTACAGTGGTTGAGAGTCCACCTGCCGATGCAGGGGACACGGGTTCGTGCCTCAGTCTGGGAAGACCCCACATGCTGTGGAGCAGCTGGGCCCGTGAGCCATGGCCGCTGAGCCTGCGCGCCTGGAGCCTGTGCTCCACAATGGGAGAGGCCACAATAGTGAGAGGCCTGCGTACCGCAAAAAAAAAAAAAAAAAAAAAGATATTGGCTGTATTCCCTATACTGTACCATATATCCTTATAGTTTACTTATTTTATATATAGTAGTTTGTACCTCTTAATTCCCTACCCTTCTATTGCCTCTCCGTCCCTCTCCCCACATGTTATCACCAGTTTGTTCTCTATATCTGTGAGTCTCTTTCTGTTTTGTTATGTTTATTCATTTGTTTTATTGTTTAGATTCTGCATGTAAGTGCTAACATACAGTATTTGTCTTTCTCTGGCTGACTTATTTCATTAAGCATAATATCCTCCAGGTCCATCCATGTTGTTGCAAATGGGAAAACTTCATTATTTTTTATGGCTGAGTAATATTCCATTGTCTGTATATACCACATCTTCTTTATCCATCTGTTGATGAACTCTTAGGTTGCTTCCATATCTTGGCTATTGTAAGTAATGCTGCTATGAACATTGGGGTGCATATGTCTTCTCAAATTACTGATTTCTCTTTTCTTTGGGTATGTACCCAGAAGTAGAATTGCTGGATCATATGGTAGTTCTATTTTTAGTATTTTGAAGCATCTCCATACTGTTTTCCATAGTGGCTCTGCCAGTTTACATTCCCACCAACAGTTTACTAGGGTTCCCTTTTCTCCACATCCTCACCAGCATTTGTTATTTGTGGTCTTTTTGATGATAGCCATTTCGACAGGCATGAGGGGATATCTCACTATGGTTATGGTTTGCATTTTTCTGATGATTAGCAATGTTGAGCATCTTTTCATGTGTCTGTTTACCATCTGTATGTCTTCTTTGGAAAAATGTCTTTTCAGGTCTTCCGCCTATTTTTAAATTGAGTTGTATGAGCTGTTTATATATTTTCGATATTAACCCCTTATTGAATATATCATTTGCAAATATTCTCCCATCCAGTAGGCTGTCTTTTTGTTTTATTGGTGGTTTCCTTTGCTTTGCAAAAGCTGTGAAGTTTAATTAGGTCCCACTTGTTTATTTTTGCTTTTGTTTCCTTTGCCTGAGGAGAAAGATCCAAAAAAATACTGCTACAACTTATGTCAAAGAGTGTTCTGCCTATGTTTTCTTCTAGGAGTTTTATGGTTTCTGGTTTTACATTTAAGTCTTTAATCCATTTTGAGTTTATTTTTGTATATGGTGTTAGAGAATGTTCTAATTTCATTCTTTCACATGTAGTTGTCCAGTTTACCCAGCACCACTTGTTGAAGAGACTGTCTTTTTTCCATTGTATATTCTTGCCTCCTTTGTCACAGAGTAATTGACCATAAGTATATGGGTTTGTTTCTGTGCTCTCTATTCCTTTTTTCATTCCTTTAGATGGCAATTTAAGTTGTTTATTTGAGATTTTTCTTATTTCTTGAGATAGTCCTGTATTGCTATAAACTTCCCTCTTACAACCACTTTTTCTGTGTCCCATAGGTTTTGGAAAGTTGTGTTTTTTTAACTAATTATTTTATTTATTTTTGGCTGTGTTGGGTCTTTGTTGCTGCACATGGGCTTTCTCTAGTTGCGGTCAGCAGGGGCTACTCTTCATTGCAGTGTGCGGGCTTCTCATCACGGTGGCTTCTCTTGTTGCAGAGCATGGGCTCTAGGTGCATGGGCTTCAGTAGTTATGGCATGTGGGCTCAGTAGTTGTGGCTTGTGGGCTCTAGAGCACAGTCTCAGTAGTTGTGGCACATGAGCTTAGTTGCTTCACGAAATGTGGGATATTCATGGGCCAGGGATTGAACCCATGTCCCCTGCATTGGCAGGCAGATTCTTAACCACTGTGCCACCAGGGAAGTCCCTGTGTATTTATTTTCATTTGTCTCAGGGTATTTTCTGGTTTCCTCTTTGATTTCTTCATTGGTCCACTGGTTTTTTAGTGGCATGTTGTTTAATCTCCACATGTTTGTGTTTTTCCCTGTAATTGATTTTTAGTTTCATACCATGTGGTTGAAAAAGATGCTTGATATAATTTCTAGACTCTTAAATTTGTTGGGATTTGTTTTGTGTCCTAGCATGTGATCTTTCCTGGAGAATGTTCCACGTGCACTTAAAAAGAAATGTGTATTCTGCTGTTTCTGAGTGGAATGTCCTGTAGATATCTGTTAAGTCCAACTGGTCTATATGTCATTTAAGACCATTGCTTTCTCATTGATTTTCTGTTTGGATGATCTGTCAATTGATGTAAGAGGGGTGTTAAAGTCCTCTACTTTTATTGTATTATTGTTAATTTCCCCCTTTATGTCTGTTAATATTTACTTTATATATTCAGGTGCTCCTATATTAGGTATATGTTAACTAATATAGGAGAACCTAAATATGTTAATGAGTGTTATATCCTCTTCTCGTATTGATCCCTTTATCGTCATATAATGCCCTTCTTTGTCTTTGGATATAGACTTTGTTTTAAAGTCTACTTTGTCTGATATGAGTATTACTACCCTAGCTTTCTTACATTTCCATTTTCATGAAATATCTTTTTCCATCCCCTCACTTTCAGTCTGTGTGTGTTTTTAGCTCTGAAGTGAGTCTCTTGTAGGCAGCATATAGATGGGTCTTGCTTTTTTTTTTATCCAATCAGGCATCCTGTGTCTTTTTTTTTTTTTTTTTTGCGGTACGCGGGCCTCTCACTGTTGTGGCCTCTCCCGTTGCAGAGCACAGGCTCTGGACACGCAGGCTCAGCGGCCATGGCTCACGGGCCCAGCCGCTCCATGGCACGTGGGATCTTCCCAGACTTGGGCACGAACGCGTGCCTCCTGCATCGGCAGGCAGACACTCAACCACTGTGCCACCAGGGAAGCCCATCATCCTATGTCTTTTGATTGGAGCATTTAGTTCATTGACATTTAAAGTGACTTTTTTTTTTTTTTTTTTGCGGTACATGGGCCTCTCACTGTTGTGGCCTCTCCCGTTGCAGAGCACAGGCTCTGGACACGCAGGCTCAGCGGCCATGGCTCACGGGCCCAGCCGCTCCGCGGCATTTGGGATTTTCCTGGACTGGGACACGAACGCGCGTCTCCTGCATCAGCAGGCGGACTCTCAACCACTGCGCCACCAGGGAGGCCCTAAAGTGACTATTGATAAGTGTGTACTTCTTGCCATTTTGTTACTTGTTTACTGGTTCTTCTTGTTTTTTTCTCTTCTTTTAGTTTGTTCCCTTGTGGTTTGATGATTTTCTTCAGTGGTATGCTTGTGTTTCTTTCTCCTTAGTTTTCGTCTATCTATTGTAGGTTTTGATTTGTGGTAACCATGGGGTTCATATGTTGACCTATATCTACTTGTTCTAAACTGATAGTCATTTAAATTCAAACACATTCTAAAAGTTCTACGTTTTTTACTCCCCTCCCCCACTTTTGGGTTTTTGATGTCATATTTTACATCTTCATGTCTATCCCATAACTGTTTATTGTAGTTATAGTTGATTTTACAATTTCTGTCTTTTAATCTTCATGCTCGATTATTTAAGTAGTTGATCCACAGTCTTTACTATATATTTGCCTTTATCTGTGGGATTTTTTCTTTCCTATAAACATTTTGTTGTAGCCTTTTCTTTTCCTCTTAGAGAAGACCCTTTAACACTTCTTTTAGAGTTACTTTAGTATGGCTGAACTCTTAGTTTTTGCTTGTCTGAGAAGTTCTTTATCTCTCCTTCACTTCTGAATAATAACCTTGCTGGGTAGAGTGTCCTAGGTCTTAGGTTTTTCCCTTTCAGCACTTTGAATATATCATGCCACTCCCTTCTGGCCTGCAAAGTTTCTGCAGAAAACTGTATTTTTGGTGTGTTCCTGGGGGGAGATGAGCTCAGCGTCCTCTTTCTCCACTATCTTGATCTCCCTGACATCCAAATATGTAATTTTTAAATTTTTTAATTTCCATCAATTTTTGTTCTTCACGGTCTTCTTTCACTTTCTGGAACAATCAGATACTCCAGACAGAAGCCCTTAACTTAAGATATTGTAAACTGTGTTTAAGCTGACACATCACAGAACATAATTACTATTGATATAAAAAGGTTTGTCATAGTTATAACTGTTTGGTTGAACACAAATTTTATGTTTTTCTTAATCTTACACTGTATATAGAAGTGTATAGAGAAGCTTATCTTTTCAGTAAACTAGTAAAGAAGTTCAGAGAAAGTAATCTCTTTATAATAAAACTAATCCAAACTTATTTTAAAGATGAAATTAAACTTGTATTATTCTGTACACTGATAAGACAAGGTAAAGACATATAGCTATTTTTTAAACCAAATTATCAAATCAGTGTTTGATAATTTGTGTAAGGATCCACTTTATTCATCTAAACTTGTTTTCTAAGGCAAAGAAAACTGCTTCTGAAGTCAACAGTTTTGAAGAGGAAGGTCTTTTCTAAAGGAGAACACATTTAAATTTTTAGAATTTCCTTTTTATTTTTTTGGAATTTGGGGAATGTTAGATTTACTTAAATGCTTATTAGTCTCTATAAACCCATCATAATAGAGGTCCTTTATTTTAATGTATTATTATCCTCAGGAAGTAGGAAAATATTTCACTCACACACAGTGATTTTTTTTTCTCAGCTACAGAGACTAGGTAAAAAAAATTGTCCGTATTTGAGTTCGCAAATAGAAAAACAACAAACAAGTGAGAAATGATGACAAATAAATGCTCAGCCATCTCTCACCAGAGCAAGGGTAGCTTCCAGTTCTACCTGACAGTTCACCAAGTGGTCAGATCATAAAACCAGATTCCCAGTCATTGCACCATCAATGCGGATAACTATCGATTGTGTGCAATCCAAAACCCCCATCAAATGTAGACACGAATCAGAAACCCAGAGCAGGAAAACAAAAATTTCAGAAGATAGTGAGTCAGTGAAGGTAAAGTTCTACTGCCATATGGGGTTTACTCCAGGAGCCAAGAAAAGCTGTGCCTGGGCTTCCAGCCCATGAGCTGTTCTTCATGAGCAGTACAGTTTAATTGACTCTACAGGATGAGTCCACTGGGACCTCCAAATTGTCAAAGCATAATTTTCAAAAAATAAACCCAACTCTTAGACAAATATAGAATTAATAGATGCCAAAAATTTATTGAATTCATTAATGAGGAAACCAGGCAGGATAAGGTTGATTCACTAAGCATAATTTCTGTAGTATATTTTAGCTGAGTTGTGATCATCCCAGTGTTTCGTTTGGATGTTTTTACCTGTGCAATGTTTATTTGAAAACTCAAGGTAATTATATTGAGTATGAAAGGCTGAACCCTAGTCATGAATCTCTAAGGGCCTACTAATGGGGTACAACTGTCCACAGTGAGTCAACATTAAATAGCTTCCAACTGCTGTGCTAGTTGAGTTGTTTTGTTTTTTTATAATTTTTCTTCTTTCTTGCTCTAAGCTGCCAATTTTTCTTTTGTCATTAAGCCAGCCTTCTTTTTTAAATGTATGATTTTTAGAAACCAGATATCAAGACTTGTTTAAAAATACTGCCAACTAAGAGTTACTAGGTGCAAGTGAGGTCTTAAGAGGGTCCTGTGTGCACGAAGTGTGTGCACTTCAGCTCGTAGACCTTGTGACATCCTTCTGGGCTGGCCAGTGGTCATTTAAACTTCCCAGTTCTGAGCTGTTTTCCAAGTAGGGGAATGGATAAGGTACCTCTAGTGGGCTGGGATGCTGATCCTTTGACAAACTAGATGCTTGAAAGGCTAAAGAAATCATTACAAAGTAGACAGGATATTCTTTTATTCATCTCATTTGATACCTGCCTCCCTTCCAGTAATACAGAGGTAGTGATGCCCATCTAGTTCATCTTACGGTCCAGGGCAGTTAAAGTCATTTTAGGAAGAAAAGGGGAAAATACAAAACTTAAAGCAAACCCTGCTGCTATTAAGAGTATTTGTTTGGTTACATCACCTAAAGCATCTGTGTGCTATTGTGGAGAACCCACAAATTGAGTTGTAGCAAATTCCCACAAATTGAGTTGTAGCAATCCATTATTTTCTTTCTGGCTGATGGCAGTCATCTGTGGTACCTTGATAAACAGTATTGTCACTGTTTAGAACTATGTAGGGTCACGCTTGGTGTTCATTTCTCCAGCAAGTTGTAACATGATGCCAGCTCTCATGAGGCACCATGGAATAAGGTTTTCTAACTTTTTACATATTCTGCCGCCCCGGGATGAGGTTGACTTTCTTTCAAGACACGTACTAATACTTCCATGGTATTTATTATGTGAATAGGTGAAATGTCTGCGACAGTGATTCTCTACAATTTAGAAGATGTTTTGTTCTAATAGCGTTTCTGAAAGTGCTTTACAACTAAAGAATTTTAAGTTGCAAAGGGCTGGGACCATGCCTGTCTTGCTGACTGCTGTGCATCCACCTTGTAGCCAGATGAGTAGAGTATGGGAAACATTGTACACATGTTTTTAGAAAGAGTGAATGATATTCATTCTGGCTTTCCTTATTCTGTGGCCATAGGCTGCTCCCCTAGTTCCCAGACATCTCAAACTTAAGTTTACATACTTAGTTCTTGGTAACAGTGAAGCTCTCCACAAAAGAATGCAAATATCTCAGCATAAATGCATTCTTTTTACTTCCAGAAACAGAAAATTCTCTTCCACTTTTCCATTAAAAATAAAAAGATGAGAATGAGTTATTTTTCTTTATGCTGAAAGATTTGTAGCATTCTTTGTAAGAATTGGTGCTCTCCAGAATCATACAAAACCAAGGCTTGTGTACTTTTGAGTAGACAATAGGTCTAATGTTTCTAAAATTAACTAAAAGTATAATTGAGCATATTTAAGGAGTTATATAAAATGGAATTTTATAAAATAAAAGTGTATGTTCTCTAATCTCCTTAAGGTGGTAAGACAGATACTATTTTAAAGACCAGAGAGTAAACAGGCTTTATAATTCAGTTCTATAATTAGGAAAATTTCGGAACTCAAGAAGAGTGAGCATTGTCAGGTGAGAGTTAGTCTACCTGTGGATGTGTTTTGCTTTTATATCTGCTTCTTGCTGCCTTTACTTCCTAGTGACTCCTGACCCCAAAAGACAGTTTGGTCATTCAGACCTTTTTGTACTGTAAATTTGACAACACCTCTTCACTGGAAGCAGAAAGGACAGTGTTATAAGAATGCCTATGGCTTCCTAGCCATCTTCCTTTTTTCCTAAGAAGAATGTGTTTGAAATGTGAAGGCAAACTTAAGTATTGAAAGCTATTTTGCACTCCCATCTGACTTGAAAGGCATCTGCTTCCTGATGTGGCCCTTCCTCTTGCTACATCCTGACTATAGTTTTAATTTAAAAAAAAAAACAAGGGTTGCAGTAGTGGGAAGTGAGTCAGTTAAACTGCACATGGGGTGACAGGTTGGTTTACTAACCAAATAAATTTGATGGCTCACACTTTTTAAAGGGATATTTAGAAATTATGACTCTCTTCCTGTATTCTGTGTCAGAATGTCCATTCATTAATTAATTGATTTAATCTTCAGGCTTGACATAAGCTTTAGAATGATTTGTTTCTGTGGAGCCTTGCTTTTCCTAGCTCTAATGTTTAAAACAGCCAGTCAGTTCTCTGCCCCCTTTACTTTCATGACTCGTTTGGATGGTTTGTAGAGTCTGACGCAGAAATACAACGTGAGCCATAAATGTGAACCATGTATTTTAAAATTTTGTTACATTGAGAAAAACTACAAAAAAAGACATGAAATTAATTATAATATATTGGATATTGGTCAGCACAGGATTAGATTGGTAATATTGTCTACTTACTAAATAAGCTATCCATTCTCTAAGACAACTTCTTTAATTTCTTTTTTTTTGTGTGGTATGCGGGCCTCTCACGGCTGTGGCCTCTCCCGCTGCGGAGCACAGGCTCCGGACGCGCAGGCTCAGCGGCCATGGCCCACGGGCCCAGCCGCTCCGCGGCATGCGGGATCCTCCCGGACCGGGGCATGAACCCGCGTCTCCCGCATCGGCAGGCGGACTCTCAACCACTGTGCCACCAGGGAAGCCCAACTTCTTTAATTTCTAATAAAATAAGAGTAAGTCTATAACTAGTAGATAATATAAAGTACACTGTTATCTATGGTCAGATCACCTTGGGTCATTAGAGAATAAAGACTTTATCTTTTAAATAGCAAATTGCTGGCATAAATGTAGATGTTCAGTAAATATTGAAGGAATTAATTCTTAGCAAATTAGAGTTACCAACTGTCCTCAGTTAACTGAGAATAAAAAGTCTTTTTTTTTCTTCTTCAGTTGGAGGGCTAGATGGGTAGAAGAGGAATGGGAAGGGAAAAAATAGCATTTAGCAATAATCTAGTGACTCCACATTGGGGAAAAACTGAGCCAAAGTCTTAGTGTAATTTTGTGTTAAAATAGTCCCCTATACTTGAGAGCAAACCCTAGGTTCTTGTTACAGTGACAGTACAAACTCTTGCCTCTTGATGGTGCCACACATTTAAAAATCCCTGCTTAGAACTGAGGGATGTGTACTGTTCATCTTATGTAGCATAATTTAGCATTCTCGGGCTGAATGCTGAAATACAGAATGTAACTTAGACTAAAAGGAGGCCCTGTATGCCACTATGTGTGGGAAAAGTCACATTCTTTTTGTAAAAATGATAAATCAATATAGAAAATTGTACAAGCTACATGAACATTGAAAATACAGTATGTCAATACCAACAGGTACATGGGAGAGGGGCGATGAGGGAGGACCATTGATTCTTCATAGGAAAAGTGATCCCCATATTTGTTGTTAAATTACTTAGTATTTCTAAATTAAAGCCATTTATTGACCTGCCTTTTAAAAATCTCTCATCAAAGATTAGATTTAGTGACTGTGCTGGCTAATTCTTATAATGAGAAATTTTCTTAGTTCTAGAACAATTTATGGGAATATTTGCTGTGAAGACTGCTTTTAAAGTTTGAAATTGATTCTTCCAAAAAAAAAAAAAAAGATGAAGAAGTCCAAAATAAGTATTAGAAATCAAACACATTCATCACTTTTTCAATGGAAGAATTTTGATTCAGCCATCTCAATGTGTACGTTAAGACATATTAGAAGGCACTTTTTAAAAAAAGTTAATCTCTATTTTGCGGTAACTGTAGATTCCCATGCAATTAATTATAAGAAATATTGATAATTCAGAGAGGTCCTGTGCACCCTATACCCAGTTTCCTCCAGCGGTAACATCTTGCACACTCGAGTACAGTATCACAAACAGTGTTACCGAGTCTAAACTCATACTGCTTGCCTCATGGCAGGCCAGTAAATCAAGAGACGAGTGGTTGGAGCAAGGAATAGCAACTTTGTTGAGAAAGGCAGCAGACCGAGAAGATGGTGCACTAGTGCCCAGGAGACTCATCTTACCCCAGTTAGAATTCAGGCTTCTTTTATACTAAAAGGGGCAGGGGGTGGTTGGTTGTTGCATACTTCTTGGTGTCGGAATCCTTTGTTCTTGCAGCTGTTCGTGTAGGTCAGTCATGATGTTCCTGTAAACCTCTAGTAAGACAAATGGTATTCAGTGTTCTGCAACTTTGTATCTCTATATGAATGGGAAAGTATTATTTTTTTAAAAGTCAGACCCTTGAGAATGGCCTATCGTGTATTTCAGGCTATAGACAACATTCTTAACTTGTAGCAAAAGCAATAAAATACAAAGGTTGAAGTAAAAGAAACAGATCTAATATGGAGTCAGATTTCTTCTTCCCTGTTACACCAGGATATTCATGATGATGCAGTCGAGGTACAGAACAGTTTTAACACCACAAGGGTTTCTCCTGTTGCCCTTTTATAGCCACTCCTACTTTCCTCCTACCCTCATCTCCTTCTCAACCCCTGGCAACAACTGATCTGTCTTCCATTTCTATAATTTTGTCATTTCAAGAATGTTACACAAATATAATCACATACTATGTAAACTTTTGCATTTGGCTTTTTTCACTGCATAATTCTCTAGCGATTGAGCCAGGTTGTTGATGTTGTTGCCTCTTCTTCAGCTCTAAGTCTGGGACTTATGAGGCAAAAGAAAATCCCAGGGAAACTGTCTCTGTGCTTTTCCTTGAGTCCCTATTTTCCTAACTGATCTGCTGCCTTCTCTCCATTTTTCAGGGTCTTATGCTTGTCTTATATTTAAAATGTCCAAGGTTCTTAGTAGTACTTAGTGAGAAGAATAGGGAAAAGGACCTCTACACCATCTTCCCAAAAGCAGAAATCGGTGAGACTGGTTTTTGAAAGTTCAGAATAGCCAAGAACTTTGCTCTGGTGAAGTCTAATTGACTGCAAGGGGGAAATATTTCTGTGGGGGCATGTTTTACAAAAGAATTTTGGTTTGGAAAAATTGATGTTTTTCTCATTCAAAATGGCTAAGACCCTATCCCAGCTCTGGGATTGTAATTCAGATTTTGAAAAAAGATAATTTTAAGAAAATGCTAAAAGTACAGTTAAAAAGAACAAGTTTCTTCAGACATGTATTATTCTTTCATTTTGATTATAGAATAACAGAGCCAGAACTTTGAAAGTTCGTCTTTTCCATCAGCTCATGAAGACCAAGGCCTAAATCACGTTAGACAGAGATTGCAATTTTTGAAAGTTGTCTCGGGAGAAAGGAAAATATTGTTACTTTCCTAACAGCTCAAATAAAGAAGATATGTCATTGTTTATTTTGAATTTCTATATATAAAACTTGCTAGCATGCTTTTTATTTTTATTTTTTTTGTGGTACGCAGGCCTCTCACTGTTGTGGCATCTTCCGTCGTGGAGCACAGGCTCTGGACGCGCAGGCTCAGTGGCCATGGCTCACGGGCCTAGCCGCTTCACGGCATGTGGGATATTCCTGGACCGGGGCTCGAACCCGTGTCCCCTGCATCGGCAGGCAGACTCTCAACCACTGCACCACCAGGGAAGCCCGCTAACATGCTTTTTAAATTTTAACACATAGTATTTCCCATGAGATGTATCTCCCATCAATAGTTGCATTGCAGTACTTTCAGTTGATATGTGATAGCCCAGTCTCTTTTTTTCACTTGTTAGACTTTCTTGCTTTTTTACTCCACCAACTTGTTTGTGTATTAAAAAAAAACAGAGTTTATTTTCTTTTAGGATAGATTTTCGAATGTGAAAATTGAGTTTTGATACCTCTCATGAACTGGTTTTGATTGAACAAAATAAAATATTACATAATATTCTAAAAGTATTTCAATGGATTGTATATTGTAAACTGTGGTCTTTCAGGAGAAACAACAAGAACAATAAAACAAAACAAAAAGATCCTCTGGAACTTAGTTAAGCCAAGGTGAAGATGTAAAGAAATGACAGTACTATTGGACTTTTGTCTTGTCATGTTTTCTTTAATGGTATAGAACAATAGCATAATTTCTTTAACAGAAGGGACTCAGACACCATGTAGATTTTCTTCCGAAACCCTGTCCGTGTAAGAGGAAAAATACCTGGCATATTTTTCTTACACACTGTGGAAATTATGATTACATTGATCACATGAATTTCATTTCTTTACAGCCAATGTTTTTCAGTCTATAGGGAGAAGTGTATTATTTTCCCCCTTAAATTTTCTGTTATGTAGTCATTCATAACGGGCATTTTCTTTCAAATGGCATCTTGTAATATTTTAAGAGTAGGTCACCACAAGACTGATATTTTATAAAAGTAAAACTTATCAAAACTTGCATGTCTGTCAGTTGATTTTAAATGGCAAAACGATGCCAAAAAGGCATCAGGAAAGGAGTAAAATACAGAAGATCCTAGTTAGGTGGTCAGAGATTAACTTGAGTCTGCCTAGCAAATGCAAGGAATAGATAGAGGTAGAAAAAGCAAGTTGAGAAAACATTCTTGGATTAAAAAGTAACAGGATTAATTTAATCAAGTGGTAGTATTTTAGGACATGCCTGATATAAATGAGAATAAAAATAAATGTTACCTCAGCATACACATGTATTATATGTAATTCATATAATTATATATTAAGCGATGAAACTAATATATTTTATAAATGTGTTAATAATTAAACATGTACTTATATTCATACATATTTTTTAAATATAAGCTCTTTCTAGGAGAGGGACACAGCTAAAAATAATAGTAGAGGCAAGCAGGTTTAAGGGGCTATGAGTAATTAAAAAAAAATGATCAGGAGTCTGAGGATACATTTATGAAATGAGATGAAAAGAACTGAATTTCTTTGGGTATGAGCAAAGGCAGGATGTGATAAACTCCTCAGGTATTTGAATGAGGCATGTACTCACAGGGCAGGGACTGGGTTTTTTTTTTTTTTTTTTTTTTTTTTTTTTGTGGTACGCAGGCTTCTCACTGTTGTGGCCTCTCCCGTTGCGGAGCACAGGCTCCGGACGCGCAGGCTCAGCGGCCATGGCTCATGGGCCCAGCCGCGGCATGTGGGATCTTCCCGGAACGGGGCACGAACCCATGTCCCCTGCATCGGCAGGCGGACTCTCAACCACTGCACCACGAGGGAAGCCCAGGGACTGGGTTTTATGTCAAGGGTGAAGTGTGCACTGGATAGGAGATGGATTTTTTGGAAGGTAGTTCTTTCTAGAAGCTACTCCACTGGACTTATGCTGTAGGGAATATATGTTGCTCTGTAACGGTGGGGATAGAGGGACCAAATGGCAGTCAGTGACAGAAAAAATTCCTTCTTCCCTGGGTTACTATGGCGACTGGGCTCAGGCACATGATCTACCATGGGGAGGCATTTTGGGCAATGAGGGCATTCTCTCTCTTTCCAGATTGGCAAAGGAACCCCATAGATTTGTGAATTTTCAGGGAACCATTTGCCTACATAACATATTTTTCCTGTATTTCCTTTGCCTGAAAACAATTGGATTTGTTTTTCAGGTTTGTTTGTTAACCAGGATTAGAGATGGTTCCCTAGGACCCACAAGACAATTGTCTATTTCACATCATACACATGAAATGGGAACAATGGGAACCATCTCTAATCCTGTTTAACAAACACTGAGGACCTGCTCAGGACCAGTTGTAAACTTTATAGTATAAAGTGTATGAAATGTTCTCATACACAAGCTCTTATCGGTTTCTCCAAGAACTTAAGGGTAGGCGCTAATTTTACAATCTCTGTTTTACAGACCAGGTAATAGACTAGAAAGATTGAGCTTCTGTGTTATGGATCTGGTAAGTCCAGAACTTCAAATCCAAATAAATGTTCTTTCCGCTTAATCCAACTTAACACAGATTCTGCCCTGAAAATCCAGTGGTTCTGTGAGAGGGAAAAGCCATTTTACCCCATAGATCATTAAAATATAAGATGACAGAGAGTTACCAAGCTCCCTTCATGAAAATATCTTTATTTTAAAGCACTTCTCCTGTTTCTGGTCACTTTACCCCTAATTTTCCGGAAGAAGTGGGAGGTGCCCCCTTCTCTTACCGTGTGTCCAGTCTGCACAAATGCAGGACACACTGCCCCAGACTGCAAAGGGCTGGGGTTGATGGGAAGTGACGTGTTCAACATTGGCAACTTCTTTGAGATCGGGAGTGTGGAGTGGTGGGGCATGAAGGAAGGAAGGGAAGTAGAAGGGTAGAGCTACTGCGTCATCTGATAAGGATAATTAGTTGTTTAATTGATAATTTAATTGTTATTGGGGGTGTAGGGAAGGGGTTTGAGTATGTTTTCAGACAGAGGAGAAGGAGTCAATAGAGAGGAAATAAGAGTGTAGGAGGAGAGATAATTAATAGACCAAAGCCACAAACAAGGTGGGAGAGAAATGGATGCAATGGCGCAAGCAGGGGGCTTTGCCTTGGAAAGACTGAGGGACGCTCCTTAGGTAATTGAGCTAATTCTTTTATTATGTTTACTGTGTCCCAGACAGCATTCTAAGTGCCAGCTATCTATATATATTTTTTAAAATCTTCACAACCACCCTATAAGGCAGATACTCCAGTAATCCCCTGTTCTATACATGAGGAACTAAGACTCAGAAAAGCTAAATGACTTGCCCAGGGCCACATGAGTAGCTATGGAAGCAGCATTCAAACCCAAGCAGCATGGCTCCAAAGTTCATGCTTTTAACCGCTATGGTACAGTGAGGAAAGGAGGACCAGCTAGATAAAGATGATAGAGGAGGGAAGTTTAGGGAGTTTAAGCAAGATGGCCTTGAGCTCCTTAGGCAGTGTTTGTGCATTTGAGTGTACTGAGTATATTTGAGAAACAGGTACTGAAAACTGACTGAGTGGTAAGTGTTGCCTTAGTTATTTGCATATGTCTGAACTCTCCCTCAGTACTGAGTTGTCCATTACTATGGAAGGAGAACAGCTGTATGCAATGCAACGTCCTAATGGTCATCTGTGTATAACAAATGTTTGTTGATCAATTAGTAGCTGTCACATTATTAGTAAGTCTCTAAATAACTTGCAGTTGCCTCCAGAGCAGATACAGTCACACAAAACCATTACTCTTTTGTTTGTCAGATGTGCCTCCTTCCAGCTCAGCCCTTCTGATGGCACACATGCACATCTATTTAAACTCAGGGTGGCAGGATAAAGTACTTTCCTGACCACAAGCCTGAAGGTAGACTTCCCGGCCAGTCTATAAAGTAAAATAAAATATTCTTAGCTACACATTAGACTGACTTCCATGAAGATAATTTGTAAAACCAAACAATAAAAACTCCTTACTTATGTATACAGTTTCTTAATCAGATCTTTTGTCCTCAACTGATGAAAACAATACTAGGGCAATGTTTGGGTAAGTGTAAGGCCAATTACAAGGTTAAAAGGCACAGTCTCCAAGACCAGTCCTCACTTCTGACACTAACTGCAAGTTCAAGGTGTTCCCCAGACCACTCTCAGGTTCAATAATTCCATAGAAAGACTGACAGAACCCACTGAAACCCACGATTATTGTTTGTTACAGGGAAAGGCTACAGACAAAGATCAGCCAAAGGAAGAGATGTATAAAGCAGAGTCAGATGTTTCCAGATGTGAGGCTTCCACTGTCCCTTCCCTTTGGCGTCAGGATGCGTTACACTACTTTCATTGGTGTGTGATAGCACACATGGAGTAGGCCACCAAGGAAGCTTACCTGAACTTTGGTGTCCAGAGTTTTTATTGGACTTCATCACACAATCCATAGTTGATTGATTGTCCACGTTGTTAATCTCTGTCTCCAGGTCGATTGATACCACATGACCCAAAGCACCCACGTGAAATCACATGGTTGGTGTTTCTGGAGTGTCCAGTCCCCACCCTAAGATTATCTGGTGTGGCCAAACTTGCCCTAATGAACAAAAACACTCATATCAGGTATGAAATAGTTTACCTTCCAGAAGCCAACGGCAGAGGCAGACTTCTCTTTGGGCAAAGTCAAATTCTTTATTATATAGCAAGTGTATCTCAAAAGCTCAACGCAACATAGATCTGTTTCTCCTTCATACCCCATGGCCAGCTTGGGATGAATGAGGCCTCTGCTCCACAGTTCCTCACTCAGGGCCCAGACTGATGGAACCAACGTCATCTGGAGTGTCACGCTGCCATGACAAAGTCAGGCATGTAATGAATCATGTGCTGGCCGTTCAGGCAGAAGTGACACTTGTTGCTTCTCACATTTCATTGGCTGATGCCAGTTTGACAGTCATATCCAGTTTGGGGGTTGGGAAGAGAAGAACCATTTTATTCTGTGCCCTGAAAGAAGAGGACTGATCTTAAAAGTCCCAGGGACTTATCTCTACCCTAAGGGATTTATCTCTAAAAACAAATAGACCCACAGAAAGGACTTTTAGCCATTGCTTCTGTTTTTCCTCCTTATTGACCTACCTAATTGAGACATCAGAGTTTGATCGTAGAATCCTAGAAATTCTGCTTCCTTGCTGTCAGCTCCAGCTCTTCTCATTCTGCCATCCACTTTTCGACCAAGGTCTCTGACTCTTGCTGGTATACCCGATGAATTTATTCCCAAATTTATTTAGGGTATTGGGATCTAACAAGTCCTGATATAAAGAGGAAGAAATTTGGCCCATTTCTTGCATGTACCTCATTCCTCTTCCTCCAAAGAACCCCATCTCTCTAGCCACATAGTAGTTGCTGATCTCTGAGCATACTATGAGAATCCATGACTCTATGCCTTTGATTACATGGTTCCTTTACAGAAATGCCCTGCCCACCTGTCCAACAGACCAGACTATTTATCCTTTAGGACTCAACTCACATTTCTTTTTCTGTAATTTTTGTGCGTTGCTTTCCCATAAAAGAATCCATTGGCTTTCGGTAAACCTCTGTTATCACTGTTTCTTTAATCGATTGACTATTTGTGCCTCTTGTTAAAGATTTGAGGGTAGAAATGCTGTCTTTTTTCCTCTTTGTATCCCCAGTATGTTACCGGGCAGAGTAACTTAATAGATTGTTATTGAACTGAAGATGTGGAAACATTGAATCCCTAGAGTTAACAGAAGAGAGAGGTCTTTTTTATCAGTTATAACGGGTCCTCTTAACTAGAGAAAAATCTCCTTTCAACTAAATTATTTCTAACCGTTAAAGGTTAACCCTTTGTTTTATGTAATAAATTACCTAACGTATATAATTATAAAAGAGGGATTTTCTTTTCTTTTTTCTTGAGGTTTTTTTAAATTGAAGTATAGTTGATTTATAATGTCCTGTTAGTTTTTTTTCAGATTCTTTTCCCCTATAGGTTATTACAAAATACTGAGTATAGTTCCCTGTGCTATACAGTAGGTCCTTGTTGGTTATCTATTTTATATAAAGTAGCGTGTATATGTTAATCCCAAACTCCTAATTTATCCCTCTGCCCTCCTTTCCCCTTGGTAACTGTAAGCTTGTTTTCTATGTCTGTGGGTCTATTTCTTTTTTGTAAATATGTTCATTTGTACCTTTTTTTTTCGAGTCCACATATAAGCAATATCATAAGATATTTGTCTTTGTCTGACTTACTTCACTGAATATGATAATTCTAGGTCCATTCATTTTGCTGCAACATGAATTTCATTCTCTTTTATGGTTGAGTAATATTCCATTGTGTATATACACCACACCTTCTTTATCCATTCATCTGTTGATGGACACTTACGTTGTTTCCATGTCTTGGTCATTGTAAACAGTGCTGCAATGAATATTGGGGTGCATCTTTCTTTCCAAATTATAGTTTTCTCCAGATATATGCCCAGGAGTGGGTTTACAGGATCATATGGTAACTCTATTTTTAGTTTTTTAAGGAATCTCTGTACTTTTCTCCATAGTGGCTGTTAAAAGAGGGATTTTAACAAAGATTTCACCTGTGCTTAAGTATCAGCACTTGATTTTCTGCATAATGTATTTCTATATTATATCCACAGTCCTAGGGCCTAGACTGGCTGCTGTTGATTACAAGGGGACTGGATGGGTTCAGGAGATGGAAGAGTTTCCTGACCGAGAACTGTGAACTGAAGTGGGTCAGTGCCAGACATATTCCTCTGAAAAATAAAGAAAGCTCTGAGGTCAAAAGACATACACTCGGCCCACAACATTTTTTTTAACCAG
>NW_020185333.1:3120921-3121312 GCF_003031525.2 Neophocaena asiaeorientalis asiaeorientalis | reverse complement strand
TTTTTCTCCTTCATCAGTTTAAATATGTCCTGCCAGTCCCTCCTGGCTTGCAGAGTTTCTGCTGAAAGATCAGCTGTTAACCTTATGGGGTGATTCCCTTGTGTGTTATTTTTCCCTTGCTGCTTTTAATATGTTTTCTTTGTATTTAATTTTTGATAGTTTGATTAATATGTGTCTTGGCATGTTTCTCCTTGGATTTATCCTGTGTGGGACTCTCTGTCCTTCCTGAACTTGACTAACTATTTCCTTTCCCATATTAGGGAAGTTTTCAACTATAATCTCTTCAAATATTTTCTCAGTCCCTTTCTTTTTTCTTGTCTTCTTCTGGGACCCCTGTAATTCGAATGTTGGTGCATTTAATGTTGTCCTATAGGTCTCTGAGACTGTCCTC
>NW_020185333.1:3029035-3120668 GCF_003031525.2 Neophocaena asiaeorientalis asiaeorientalis | reverse complement strand
GACAAAATCTCACCCAGAAGCATACACATACACACTCACAAAAAAGAAGAAAAGGGGAAAATATAATATATCTTGCTCCCAAAGTCCACCTCCTCAATTTGGGATGATTCATTGTCTATTCAGGTATTCCACAGATGCAGGGTACATCAAGTTGATTGTGGAGATTTAATCCGCTGCTTCTGAGGCTGCTGGGAGAGATTTCCCTTTCTCTGTTCGCACAGCTCCCAGGGTTCAGCTTTGGTTTTGGCCCCGCCTCTGTGTGTAGGTCGCCTGAGGGCGTCTGTTCTTCGCTCAGACAGGATGGGGTTAAAGGAGCAGCTGATTCGGGGGCTCTGGCTCACTCAGGCCAGGGGGAGGGAGGGGTACGGAGTGCAGGGCGGGCCTGCGGCGGCAGAGGCCGGCGTGACGTTGCACCAGCCTGAGGCGCGCCGTGCGTTCTCCTGGGGAAGTTGTCCCTGGATCACGGGACCCTGGCAGTGGCGGGCCGCACAGGATCCCGGGAGGGGAGGTGGGGTTAGTGACCTGTTTTTGCTCACAGGCTTCTTGGTGGCGGCAGCAGCAGCCTGAGAGTCTATGCCTGTCTCTGGGGTCCACTCTTTTTAGCCGTGGCTCGTGCCGTCTCTGGAGCTCCTTTACGTGGCGCTCTTAATCCCCTCTCCTCGCGCACCAGGAACAAAGAGGGAAGAAAAAGTCTCTTTTCTCTTCGGCAGCTCCAGACTTTACCGGACTCCTTCCCGGCTAGCCGTGGCGCACTAGCCCCCTTCAGGCTGTGTTCACGCAGCCAACCCCAGTCCTCTCCCTGCACTCCGACCGAAGTCCGAGCCTCAGCTCCCAGTCCCCGCCCGCCCTGGCGGGTGAGGAGACAAGCCTCTCGGGCTGGTGAGTGCTGGTCAGTGCTGGTCAGCACCGATCTTCTGTGCGGCAGTTGGAAACCTTTCCTCCTTCACAGCTCCCTCCCACTGGTGCAGGTCCCGTCCCTATTCTTTTGCCTCTGTTTATTCTTTTTTCTTTTTCCCTACCCAGGTATGTGGGGAGTTTCTTGCCTTTTGGGAGTTCTGAGGTCTTCTGCCAGCGTTCAGTAGGTCTTCTATAGGAGCATTTCCACGTGTAGATATATTTCTGATGTATCTGTGGGGAGGAAGGTGATCTCCGTGTCTTACTCTTCTGCCATCTTCTCCTGGTCCCCCCTTCAGGTATATTTGTTAAGCTCTTTTGTCCCCTTCAAAGCTTTCTTTGATATATGGAGTTGGAGGAAAGGGAAAATGGAGAGAGAGAGAAAAAATTAAAATGTATTTTAAATAATATAATTCAAAGGGACCTATGTTCTACACCCTTAACACCAATGTTTTGGGCCATTTAGATATTTGGGCTCTCTACTGGTGCCTTTTTCATGAGAATGCTGTGTGGATTGCTGGTTTGGAAAGGTGGGTAGGAATTGGAGATGTCAAAGAGGGTAGGCTCCTAATTCAGCAGGTTGTTAGGTGAAGCCTCAAAGAAAATTGAAATTTAGGAAGAGAGCCACACATCTCAGGTTGCCAGTGCCAGTTTGCGCTTGCTGTCCCAGCGTAATTCTTAATAGTGCCCTATTTGATTCTCAAAAGTGTCCTGTGTGGAATGGCCCCCCTCGTTTTAGGTCATGCAGAGTGGAGAATATTGGCGTGATGAACGGGAAAGATGAAGAGGGCTCAAGGGAGAGTTATGAGGGTAAATTCTGTGCAGGGTTTCCTTAAAAGGCTTCTCGTGCTTTCTGAAATGCCTCGCAGACTTTCTTCTGACGCACTTCTCATCATCAGTTTATTTTTCTTTGATGCAGTTCTTATGGGGCCAGTGTGTCTCAGCACGGCTTGGAATTCTGTTAGACTCGTGGGCAGCAGTGCTGCATCCATGTGTGATTCAAACCTGAACAGATGGGCTGTGAATGGGGTGATAAGAATAGAGAGAAGCACATAGCAGTAGACCAAACTTCCTGTGTACCCGCCTTTGAATACTGTTTCACTGTCTGAAATAGCATTCTTCTTTTGGCTGGGATCATTTATTCCCTCTGGAATTAAGCAATGACATTGGCAGCAAAAGAAACTATTTTGGGAAGGAGATGTGGGAGGAATTTTGCGATGTATGACAGGCTGGGCAGAAGTACCTTTCATGCTTTTGAGGACCGCACTGTTCATTAGTGCCCTGGTAAAGAGAAACTGACAACTTTCCGATAATCCCAAGTGTAGTGAATGTTGAGGTGAATGCATACACACTGTCATCTACGAAGATTAGCAAAGACTGAGTTTAGATGCTTCAACTTAATTCACCTACATGGCAGAAAGGTGATTAGCCTCTAATGCAGGTGCTTTTGAGAAGGGGTAAGATATAACATCTTGTTCCTGTCCCCTTCCTCACATACACCCTTGCAGTTGTCTTTGCATATTCACATGCAGACTTTTCTAGATTGTTGGAGTTTAAAATAAGGCAATGAATGCTGTGTGTCTGCCCCCCTCCTTCCCCACGAAGCTGAGGTGGGTAGGGCTTGGCAGCTGGTAGCGGCTACAGAGATAAATAAGCATCAGGGCTCCTGGATGGACAGGGTGCAGAAGCGCCTGGGATGAGGTTGTGCAGCCGAGTGCCTTCCGTGGGACGAGGCCATGAGGATGGAGCTGCAGCTGGAGTCCAGAAGTTCAGGCAGTGAAAGGGAGGTGGGGCTTATAAGAACCCATTTAATAGTCCTTTTGATCAAGCTGTTGCATTTTTGGGGTGGGGAGAGTACTTTAGAGGACAGATGAAAGTCATTTCATGCTATTTTGTCATTTAATGGATGTATTTAATGAAAACCAGGGAATTATGTTAGTCTGTTCCTATTTGACTTTTCTATTTGATACTCTTCCGCTAATAAAGAGAACTACCTTCAGAATTTAGTTTTTACAAATTTTCTGCAATTAGATATTAAAAACAGCAGCCCAGGGCTGCTTAACACTTTTCTATTTTGTTACTGATAACCAGTTTGGAAAACGTTTCTCTTTTTGTTTTTTTAATTAATTTTTATTGGAGTATAGTTGCGTTACAATGTTGTGTTAGCTTCTACTGCACAGCAAAATGAATCAGCCATATATATATATATATATATATATATCCCCTCCCTTTTGGATTTCCCTCCTGTTTAGATTGGAAAACATTTTTCTATGGAAGGCTTTTGAATTCTCTTTTCAATGTGGTAGATGTAATAACCAAAGATGATTTTTGCTCTTTTATTATTTTTTTTCACTTCGGCAGTTGGGCTAATGAGAAAGGTGAAGATGTTGAGATTCCCCACTCCAGAGTGCTGTCTAGGTTTATGATAAGCATTTTGTAAACTATATCTCCTTGTTCACAAAGGTATAGTAAGTTTACTTAAAGTCAAAAATCATAAATACCTACGTGTTTTACATGGGGAGCTTGGTGAAGTGTCAGTGGTACCATTATAGACATCAATGGCCTTATATTAATTTTTTTTAGACAAATAAACTATCATTTTATTTTCCAGCTAAATGATTCAAAGATTGAATGATCTCAGAATTTGAAATATGCTGCTCTCTTTCTATCTGGACATGACATTAAATGTTCTTCATCTTCTTGTGACATTCTCTTTTTTAAAAAATCATTTCAATTTTTCATTTGAGAAATTGGTGGGAAAGACCTTTATATGATGACAAGACATAAAAAAGAGTTTTAAAAAATTTGAAGCATTTCAAGAAAAAAATTGAAGACCTAGTTATTATGCCTTTCAAATTAAGCCTTTTCTAGAGTAGCATTTTCCTTTTGTGTGTCTAAACAGTAGAATGACATTTCTATAAGGAAGTTAGAGAATTAATTTTTTTTTATAGTTTTTAAAAAAATGTATTTATTTTAGGCTGTGTTAGGTCTTCGTTGCAGGCTTTTTCTCTGGTTGCGGTGAGCGGGGGCTACTCTTCGTTCATTGTGGAGCACGGGCTCTAGGCGCATGGGCTTCAGTAGTTGTGGCACACGGGCTCAGTAGTTGTGGCTCGCGGGCTCCAAAGCGCAGGCTCATTAGTGTGGCGCACTGGCTTAGTTGCTCTGCGGCATGTGGGATCTTCCCGGACCAGGGCTCGAACCCATGTCCCCTGCATTGGCAGGCGGATTCTTAACCACTACGCCACCAGGGAAGCCCTAGAGAATTAATTTTAAACTCAAATATTAACTCTACAGTGATGAATGAGCTAGATATTGTTGCAGGTGGATAGTAGAGGGAGGGAAGGGGATGAAGATTTTAAAAAGGAGATTAAACGAAAACATTTGAAGTGTTTGGAGAATTGATAAATCAAGAAAGGTCTCACTGAGTGCTAGTATGTGCTAGGATCAGCACTGGGATATACAAATAAAGAATTGAATTTGAGAGGAAAATCATGCATTGTTAACCTAGGTTTCATCTGGATTTATAAATGGGCTCATCAAAGATGATGAAAAACATCACCAGCCAAGTATCTGTGGGATTATGTGTGGGTTGAATTCACCAGGGGTCCCAGCCTCTTCCATCTTTTTATTCGGAGTTGTCTCCTTCTCACAAACTCACTGACCTTCCCTCCTCTGTGTTCTAGGAGAGACAGCGTCTGGAGACCATCCTCAGTCTCTGTGCTGAGTACACAAAGCCTGACAGTCACGTGTCCACTGGCACCACTGTGGCAGATGTACAGAAAATCAATAAGGAACTGGAGAAGCTGCAGCTCTCTGACGAGGAGTCCGTGTTTGAAGAAGCCCTGGTGAGCCCTGACACCAGATACAGGTGCCACCAGAAAAGCTCTCTCCACGATGCAGACCTGGCAGGCTTCGGGAGCCTCAGTCAGAGTAGCGCCAGCTTCCTTTCCCTCAGGAGCTCCAGGAATGATGAACTGATCAGGGACCTCACCAGGACTCCCCCACCGCCCTCCTCTGCTTTTCTGAAAGCTTCCAGCGAGTCCGCTTATCTAAGCATCCTACCAAAGGTAAAGCCGGCCACAGACACAGATTAAATTTAAGACCTGAACCATATGCATCTGCACTGGCCTAGACACTAGAGGTTTTATCCTGGTTGTTTTCCAGACTGTTTTCAGTGAAGCTTCAATTTAAGAGGTAATCAGCTAAGCAAGGTGCAGCAAATTAGGGTGTTTACTATAAAGTAACAAATTTGCACTCTAGAAAATGTAGCAGTACAGAAAAGTATAAAGAAAAACAATTTCTCTTCTCCCTGCCCCCTCCAATTGTACAACTGAGAGAGAAAAACACAAAGTGTCTTACACGCCTTCTCAGTATTTCTGTGCATATATGGCCGTATATTATAAGCATAGACATACATATATAAAAGTATAGTGTTCTGTACGATTTTTTTTTCCCTCACTGAATGTCTGGAGCATCTTTGCATATTACTATACACAGTTCTGCCTCATTCTTTGGTTGACTAGTATTTTATTGTTTGGAACTCCTATTTAAATGGTTTCCAGTATTTTATCAACAAAATATATATGCAACAAATATTCTGGAAAGTATATATCAGCACAATTGTGCAAATCTGTCTGTAGGATCACTTACTAAAAGTGGAATTGGTAGGTCAAAGAGTTTGTATATTATTCATTCTAATCAATATTCCCAAATTATACTCTCAAAAGACTGTGTATTTCCAGGTGACACTGAGTAAGAGTTTATCCGTGCACCTTGTTATTCATACACTTGCCAAAGTTGTGTATTATCGAAAATTTTTAATATGCTAAGTTAATGATGTTTTAATTTTCTTGCCTTTAATTATGCATAAAATTGGACATCTTTTCATATTTTTAGTTGTTCATTTGTATTTTGAGACACTCATGTTCTTCACCCATTTTTTTGTCTTTAGGACACCTTTATTATTATTTATTTAACTTTTTAAAATTAAAGTATTGTTGATTTCCAATATTATATTAGTTTCAGGTGTACAACATAGTGATTCAATATTTTTATAGATTGTACTCCATTTAAAGTTGTTATAAAATACTGGCAGTATTCCCTGCATTGGACAATCTATCCTTATATCTTATTTATTTTATACATAGTTTTTTGTACCTCTTTTTTTTTTTTTTTTCCAGAACACAAATTTATTTGGCATTCGGATGAAACAGTTCTCACAGCATCTTAAGAATTAGTGCCACCCCAACCAAAATAAACCCAAACTTAGTGAAAGGAAAACATAAATAGGCCTTGAGACAATGGCCTATAGACACCCACCCCCACCAAGCAGGTCGGCAGCTCTCACAGGAGCACGAGACTCTCAGCCAGGGCTGGTCGGGATTCGTCTGACCACGGAGCACAACCAGATCTCATGATGGCTGGCCTAGGCAGAAGGCCGACCCCACCTCTCCCCTTGCTCCCCCACCCCCACCCGCAGTGGAGTGCAGCCCCTGGGGCACTAGCTCCTGGGGACACTGCGGGCAGCAGGCAAGGCCTGAAACAGTGCTGCACGTGGGCTGAGCAACCCCGGAGCCCTGGCCTGTCCAGAAGCAGGCCCCCCTCTGTGGCCCCCACAGCCTGCTTCGGGCCACCCCCTTAGTGACTCCCACACGCCCAACTGGCCCAGCAGTCCTTCGGTCCCCAAGGAAGTCCCCAGTCCCACACATCTAGTGCCAGCCGCCCTGCCTTGTACACACGGGTCTGAGGCCTGGGCCAGAGACATGGGGGTTGGGAGGGACCCTGAGCTTTTGGGGCCAGGCCCCTCTGGGGCTCCACGGGGGAGCCCACTCCAAAGCAGGAGTGCTCAGGACCCTCACCTAGCACCGACAAGGCCTGTGACAGCTGCTCAGTGCCCAGAACACAGTGGAGGCAGGACACGCTTTCTGCTTTGTCTTCAGCAGCCAGTGCAGCCACTCTCCAGTCCCAGTCCTTGGCAGGGGGAGTGCAGGCCTGATCGGTTTGCAGCCTGCCCGTGTGGGGCCGCCTGCAGCACTCTGGCTCCTATGGGCCGAGCCCCGGTCTGTGGGCAACTTGAGAAGCTCATGCTGCCCATGATATTGACTTATATGAGCTGTATATTTTGAATATTAACTCCTTATTGGTCATATCATTGCAAATATTTTCTCCCATTCAGTAGGTTGTCTTTTCATTTTGTTGATGGTTTCCTTTGCTGTGCAAAAGCTTTTAAGTTTAATTAGGTCCCATTTTGGGGGCAGTAGGGGAATCCAATTAAATTTTGGTGGAAACTTCAGGGTTTTGTGTATATGGTCATGTCATCTGCAAATAGTGACAGTTTAACTTATTCTCTTCCAATTTGGATGCCTTTTTATTTCTTTTTCTTGTCTGCTTGCTGTGGCTAGGGCTTCTAATATTATGTTAAATAGATGTTCTGAGAGTGAGCATCCTTGTCTTGTTCCTGATTGTAGAGGAAAATCTTTCAACTTTTCATGATTGAGTATGTTAGCTGTGTGCTTGTCATAAATGGCCTTTATTATGTTGAGATTTGTTCCCTCTGTATCGACGTTGATGAGAGTTTATTATGAATACATGTTGAATTTTGTCAAATTCTTTTTCTGTGTCTATTGAGGTGATCATGTGATTTTTATCCTTTGTTTTGTGAATGTGGTGTATCACATTGGTTGATTTTCAGATATTGAACCATCTTTGCATCCCTGGAATAAATCCTACTTGATTATGGTGTGTACTTATTGCCATTTTCTTACTTATTTACTGGTTGTTATTGTAGTTCTGCTTTTTCCTCTTTTTTTAGTTTGTTCCCTTGTGGTCTGATGATTTTCTTTAGTGATATGCTTGTGTTCTTTTCTCTTTAGTTTTTGTGTATCTGTTGTAGGCTTTTGATTTGTGGTTACCATGGGGTTCATGTATTGACCTATAGCTATATCTACTTGTTTTAAACTGATAATCACAAGTTCAAACACATTCTAAAAGATCTACATTTTTACTCCCTTTCCCCATGTTTTGTGTTTTTGATGCCATATTTTACATCTTCATGCATATCCCTTAACTGTTTATTGTAGTTATAGTTGATTTTACAATCTTTGTCTTTCAGTCTTCATGCTCACTTATTTAAGTGACTGATCCACAGCCTTTGCTGTATATTTGCCTTTACCTGTGGGATTTTTCCTTTCTTATAAATTCTCACTTCTTGTTTTAGCCTTTTCTTTTCCACTTAAAGAGACCTTTTTCTTTTAGGGTCACTTTAGTATTGATGAACTTTTAGTTTTTGCTTGTCAGAGAAATTCATATTTTCTTCAATTCTGAATGATAACCTTGTTGGATAGAGTATCCTAGGTTGCAGAGTTTTCCCTTTCAAGATTTTGAATATATCATGTTGCTTCCTTCTGGCCTGCAAAGTTCCCGCAGAAAAATCAGCTGATAGCTTTATAGGGGTTCCCTTATATGTGACTCTGTTTTTCTTTTGCTGTCTTTAAAATTCTCTTTTTATCTCTAGCCTTTGCCATTTTAATTATGATATGTCTCAATGTGGGTCTCTTTATGTTCATTTGTTTGGGACTACCTGTGCTTTCTGTACTAGAAATCTGTTTCCTTCTTCAACTTCAGGAACTTTTCAGCCATAATTTCATCAAATACATTTTCTATCCCTTTCTGTCTCTTTTCACCCTCTGGGCCCCCTATAATGTGAATGTTATAACACTTGACGTTGTCCCAGAGGTCCCTTAATCATTTTTTAAAATTCGTTTTTCTTTTTGCTGTTCTGATTGGGTGATTTCATTATTCTCTCTCCCAGATTGCTTATGTGTTCTTCTGTATCACCTAATCTGCTATTAATTCCTTCTAGTGTATTTTCCATTTCAGTTATTGTATTTTTGAGCTCCGTTTCTTTCTTTCTTTCTTTTTTTTATGTTTTCTGGTTCCTTGTTAAAATTCTTCCTGTGTTCATCTATTTTTTTTTAACCAAGTTCAGTTAGCATTCTTATTACTAATGCTTTGAACCCTTTATCTGGTAAGTTATTTATCTCTGTTTCATTAGGGTTTTCTTCAGGTTTATTTCCCTGTTCTTTCATTTGAAACAATTTCTTCTGTCTTCCTATTTGTTTAACTTTCTCTTTCTCTATGAAATTAGGTGAAATAGTTACCTATCCTGGTCTCGAAGGAGTATCCTTGCATGGGAGTGTCCCTATGCAGTTTGCATGTGCCCAGTGGCTTTGGTGGGAAAGCTGAAGCTGAAGTGAGCATGGGTCACATCTTCTCCTGGGGTGTGCAGGCGGTTATCACCTTGGTGAGAGGTAGGGCTGGAGATGGAGGGACTAGAGCCAGAGCCAGGTGCAAGCCAGCTTCTCTTATGCTCAGTGGCTGTCACAGCCCTATCTGGGTGTGATCAGAGCTCAACGTGATGGAACAGAAGCCCTGAGGGTCGGGTCCAAGCTGGTTCATTTCCTCTAAGTGTGCACTCCCCCCACCCCCTAAAGCACCTCCATCCTAGTAGAGAGCTGCACAGGAGCAAGAGCAGCTGGGTCAGGCACTTGCTGCAGACAGGAGTAGTTGTGGGAAACCAGCCAGAACCCCACACAGTTTTAAATCTGCTTCCTCCCCCTTGTTCCCTAGAGTAGACAAGCATGTGCACCTGCTCTTCATGAGTAGAGTCTCGGCTTCTTACAACCCTCCTCTAAGTCCCATTGGTCTTCAAACCAGCTAAGGGGACTTGTCTTCCTTGTGTTGGACCCCAGGGCTGGTGTGCCCAAAGGTGGTTCAAACCGCTAACTCTGCAGGGAGGATCTCTGAGCCCATCATATCTCCCTTCTCCTCTGTGTCCTGCTAAATGTGTGGGTCTTGCCTGTTTGCTTCTCCTCTCTTCCTACCTGACGCCATGTGGATCTTTACAGCCTTGTTTGTAGAAGAGCCTTTCTTGCAGACGGCTGTTTGTGCCTGGCAAGAGTAGCTCCACATTTAGATGTATTCTTTTTTTTTTATTGGAGTAAAATTACTTCGCAGTGTTGTGTCAGTTTCTGCTGCACAATGAAGCAAATCAGCTATGTGCATACCTACATCCCCTCCCTCTTGGACCTCCCTCCCATCCCTCCATCCCACCCATCTAGGTCATCACAGAGCACCAAGCTGAGCTCCCCACTCTATACAGCAGGTTCCCACTAGCTAGCTATTTTACACATGGTAGTGTATTTATGTCAAACCTAATCTGCCAGTATGTCCCACCCTCCCCGTCCCCTTCTGTGTCCATATGTCCATTCTCTACATCTACGTCTCTATTCCTGCCCTGCAAATAGGTTCATCAGTACCATTTTTCTAGATTCCACATATACGCATTAATATACGATATTCGTTATTCTCTTTCTGGCTTACTTCATTCTGTATGACAGACTCTAGATCCACCACATCTCTATAAATGACCCAATTTTGTTCCTTTTCATGGCTGAGTAATATTCCATTGTGTATATGTACCACATTTTCTTTATCCATTCATCTATTGTTGGACATTTAGGTTGTTTCCATGTCCTGACTATTGTAAATAGTGCTGCAATGAACATTGGGGTACATGTATCCTTTTGAATTAGCTTTTTCAGGGTATATGCCCAGTAGTAGGATTGCTGGGTCATGTGGTAGTTCTATTTTTAGTTTTTTAAGGAACTTCCATACTGTTCTCCATAGTGGCTGTTTCAATTTACATTCCCACCAACAGTGCAAAAGGGTTCACTTTACTCCATACCCTCTCCAGCATTTATTGTTTGTAGATTTTCTGATGATACCCATTCTAACCAGTGTGAGGTGATACCTCACTGTAGTTTCAATTTGCATTTCTCTGATAATTAGTGATGTTGAGCATCTTTTCATATGCCTCTTGGCCATCTGTATATCTTTTTTGGGTGAGATGTCTATTTTTTAATTAAGTTGTTTGTTTTTTTGATATTGAGCTCCATGAGTTGTTTGTATATTTTGGAGATTAATCCTTTGTCCATTGCTTCATTTGCAAATATTTTCTCCCATTCTGAGGGTTGTCTTTTCATCTTGTTTATGGTTTCCTTTGCTGTGCAAAAGCTTTTAAGTTTCATTAGGTCCCATTTGTTTATTTTTGTTTTATTTTCATTACTGTAGGAGGTGGGTCAAATAAGATCCTGCTGTGGTTTATGTCAAAGAGCGTTCTTCCTATGTTTTCTGCTAAGAGTTTTATAGTGTCTGGTCTTACATTTAGGTCTTTAATCCATTTGGAGTTTATTTTTGTGTATGGTATTAGGCAGTGTTCTAATCTCATTCTTTTACACGTAGCTGTCCAGTTTTCTAAGCACCACTTATTGAAGAGGCTGTTTTTCTCCATTGTAAGTTCTTGCCTCCTTTGTCGTAAATTAGGTGACCATATTTGTGTGGCTTTATCTCTGGGCTTTCTATCCTGTACCATTGATCTATATTTCTGTTTTTGTGCTGATACCATACTGCGTTAATTACTGTAGCTTTGTAATATAGTTTGAAGTCAGGGAGCCTGATTCCTCCAGCTGCATTTTTCTTTCTCAAGATTGCTTTGGCTATTCGGGGTCTTTTGTGTTTCCATACAAATTGTAACACTTTTTGTTCTAATTCTGTGAAGAATGCCATTGGTGTTTTGATTGGTATTGCATTGAATATGTAGATTGCTTTGGGTAGTGTAGTCATTTTCACAATGTTGATTCTTCCAATCCAAGAACATGGTATATATCTCCATCTGTTTATATCATCTTTGATTTCTTTCATCAGTGTTTTATAGTTTTCTGAGTACAATTCTTTTGCCTCCTTAGGTAGGTTTATTCCTAGGTATTTTATGCTTTTTGTTGAGATGGTAAATAGGATTGTTTCCTTAGTTTGTCTTTCTGTTTTTTCGTTGTTAGTGTATAGGAATGTCAGAGATTTCTGTGCATTAATTTTGTTTCCTGCAACTTTACCAAATTCATTGATTAGTTCTAGTAGTTTTCTAGTGGCATCTTTATGATTTTCTACGTATAGTATCATGTCATCTGCAAACAGTGACAGTTTTACTTCTTTTCCAGTTTGTATTCCTTTTAGTTCTTTTTCTTCTCTGATTGCCATGGCTAAGACTTCCAAAACTTTGTTGAATAACAGTGGTGAGAGTGGACATCCTTGTCTTGTTCCTGATCTTAATGGAAATGCTTTCAGTTTTTAACCATTGAGAATGATGTTTGCTTTGGGTTTGTCATATATGGCTTTTATTATTTTGAGGTAGGTTCCCTCTATGCCCATTTTCTGGAGAGTTTTTATCATAAAGCGGTGTTGAATTTTGTCAAAAGCTTTTTCTGAATCTATCGAGATGATCATATGGTTTTTATTCCTAAATTTGTTAATATGGTGTTTCACGCTGATTGATTTGTGTATATTGAAGAATCCTTGCATTCCCGGGATAAATCCCACTTGATCATGGTGTATGATCCTTTCAATGTGTTGTTGGATTCTGTTTGGTAGTATTTTGTTCAGGATTTTTGCATCTATGTTCATCAGTGATATTGGTCTGTAATTTTCTTTTTGTGTGATACCTTTGTCTGGTTTTGGTACGAGTGATGGTGGCCTCATAGAATGAATTTGGGAGTGTTCCTCCCTCAGCAATTTTTGGGAAGAGTTTGAGAAGGATAGGTGTTAGCTCTTCTCTAAATGTGTGATGGAATTTGCCTGTGAAGCTTTCAGGTCCTGGACTTTTGTTTGTTGGGAGATTTTTAGTTACAGTTGCAATGTCATTACTTGTGATAGGTCTGTTTATATTTTCTAATCCTTCCAGGTTCTGTCTTCGAAAATTGTACCTTTCCAAGAGTTTGTCCTTTTCTTTGTGATTGTCCATTTTATTGGCATAGAATTGTTTGTAGTAGTCTCTTGTAATCCTTTGTATTTCTGCAGTGTCAGTTGTGATTTCTCCCTTTTCATATCTAATTTTATTGATTTGAGTCCTCTCCCTTTTTTTCTTGATGTGTCTGGCTAAAGGTTTATCAATTTTGTTTATCTTCTCAAAGAACCAACTTTTAGTTTTATTGATCTTTGCTATTGTTTTCTTCGTTTCTATTTCATTTATTTCTGTTTTGATCTTTATGATTTCTTGCCTTCTACTGACTTTGGGTTTTCTTTGTTCTTCTTTCCTTAGTTGCTTTAGGTGTAAGGTTAGATTGTTTATTTGAGATTTTTCTTGCTTCTTAAAGTGAGATTGAATGGCTATAAACTTCCCTCTTAGAACTGCTTTTGCTGCGTCACATAGGTTTTGGGTCATCATGTTTTTGTTTTTTTTTTTTTGTTTTGTTTTTTTTTGCGGTACGCGGGCCTCTCTCTGCTGTGGCCCCTCCCGTTGCGGAGCACAGGCTCCGGACGCGCAGGCTCAGCGGCCATGGCTCACAGGCCCAGATGCTCCGCGGCATGTGGGATCTTCCTGGACCGGGGCACGAACCCGCGTCCCCTGCATCGGCAGGCGGACTCTCAACCACTGCGCCACCAGGGAAGCCCGGGTCATCATGTTTTTGTTGTCATTTGTTTCTATGTATTTTTTAATGTCTTCTTTGATTTCTTCAGTGATCTCTTGGTAATTTAGTAGCGCACCGTTAGCCTCCATGTATTTGTGTTTCTTACAGTTTTTTTCCTGTAATTGATTTCCAATCTCATAGCATTGTGGTCAGAAAAGATGCTTGATATGATTTCAATTTTCTTAAATTTTCCGAGGCTTGATTTGTGACCCAAGATGTGATCTATCCTTGAGTATGTTCCATGTGCACTTGAGAAGAAAGTGTATTCTGTTGTTTTTGGATGGAGTGTCCTATAAATATCGATTAAATCTATCTGGTCTATTGTGTCTTTGAAGCTTGTGTTTCCTTATTCATTTTCTGTTTGGATGATCTGTCCATTGGTGTAAGTGAGGTATTAAAGTCCCCTACTATTATTGTGTTACTGTCGATTTCTCCTTTTATGGCTGTTAGTATTTGCCTTATGTATTGAGGTGCTCCTCTGTTGGGTACATAAATATATATAATTGTTATGTCTTCTTCTTGGATAGATCCCTTGATCATTAAGTAGTGTCCTTCTTTGTCTCTTGTAATAGTCTTTATTTTAAAGTCTATTTTGTCTGATATGAGAATTGCTACTCCAGCTTTCTTTTAATTTCCATTTGCATGGAATATCTATTTCCATCCCCTCACTTTCAGTCTATAAGTGTCCCTAGGTCTGAAGTGGGTCTCTTGTAGACAGCATATATATGGGTCTTGTTTTTGTATCCATTCATCCAGTCTGTGTCTTTGGTTTGGAGCATTTAATCCATTTACATTCAAGGTTATTATCGATAGTATGTTCCTATTACCATTTTCTTAATTGTTTGGGGTTTATTTTTGTGGGTCTTTTTCTTTTCTTGTGTTTCCTGCCTAGAGAAGTTCCTTTAGCATTTGGTGTAAAGCTGATTTTGTGGTGCTGAATTCTCTTAGCTTTTGCGTGTCTGAAAAGCTTTTGATTTTTCCATCGAATCTGAATGAGATCTTTGCTGGGTAGAGTCATTTGTAGGTTTTTCTCTTTCATCACTTAAAGTATATCCTGCCACTTCCTTCTGGCCTGAAGAGTTTCTGCTGAAAAATCAGCTGATAACCTCATGAGGATTCCTTTGTATGTTATTTTTTGCTTTTCCCTTGATGCTTTTAAAATTTTTTCTTTGAGTTTAATTTTTTTTTGTTCGATTAATATGTGTCTTGATGTATTTCTCCTAGGGTTTATCCTATATGGGACTCTCTGTGCTTCCTGGACTTGATTGACTATTTCCTTTCCCATGTTAGGGAAGTTTTCCACTGTAATCTCTTCAAATATTTTCTCAGACCCTTTCTTTTTCTCTTCTTCTTCTGGGACCCTATAATTCGAATGTTGGCGCATTTAGTGTTGTCCCAGAGTTCTCTGAGATTGTCTTAAATTCTTTTCATTCTTTCTTTATTCTGCTCCTTGGCAGTTATTTCCGGCAGTTTGTCTTCCAGTTCACTTATTCGTTTTTCTGCCTCAGTTATTCTGTTATTGATTCCTTCTAGTGTATTTTTCATTTCAGTTATTGTATTGTTCATCACTCTTTGTTTGCTCTTTATTTCTCTAGATCTTTGTGAAACATTTCTTATATTTTCTCAATCCATGCCTCCATTCTATTTCTGAGATTCTGGATCATCTTTACTATCATTACTCTGAATTCTTTTTCAGGTAGGTTGCCTATTTTCTCTTCATTTATTTGGTCTTTTAGGTTTTTACTTTGCTCCTTCATCTGTGACATATTTTTTGTGTCGTCTCATTTTTTTGTTTTTTTGAGGGGTAGGATTGTGTTCCTGTCTTACTGGTTGTTTGGCCTGAGGCTTCCAGCACTGAGTTTGTAGGCTGGTAGGTAGAACTGGGACTTGGTGCCAAGATGAGGATCTCTGGGAGACCTCACTCAGATGAATATTCCCTGGAATCTGAGGTTCTCTGTTAGTCCAGTGGTTTGTACTCGGTGCTCCCACTGCTGGAGCTCTGGCCCTACCCCCGGCTCATGAACCAAGATCCCACAAACTGTGTGGGGCAGGAAAAAAAAAAAAAGAACAAGGAAAAAAAGGAGAACAATAACAAAGAATAAAAAGTAAAATAAGATTAGAAAAGTAACAAATATGTTAGGAAGAATGAAAAGATAAAAATATAGATGAAACAACAACCTGAATGTAAAACAGAGCACAATAGTAAAAAAGAGGAGAAAAAAAAAAGGAAAGGCCTTAGCTGTGGGGGTCGAGGTTTAGGCAGTGGGCAGGGCATATGCCTAAGACCCACAGGGCCCGAAAAGGCCCTGGGGAGGGGTGGGGCTTAGGCTCAGCAGGAGGGCCCAGGGGTGCCTCTGGCCTTGGAGGTTGTAAGACCAGGTCCAGGACCACAGCAGGCTCACTGGGCCCGAGTAGGCAGGGGTAACACTAGGCACATTCCCCCCTCATCTTCCAATCCCGGAGGGCCCCTCCCCATTGGCCTCTCTTCTTCTCCCTCTCCCTCCTATGCTCCTAGGAGTCACACGGCAGGAAGGGACCCCAGAAGGCAGGGGACCAGACCTGGAACCCCAACAGGCTTCCTGAGGCTGAAAGGGTGGGGGAAATGCCTTGTGTGCTTCCCTTGGTCCTCTGATCCCTGAGGCCCCCTCCCATCCACCTCTCCTCTTCTCCCCCCACTTCCCTCCTACCCCACTAGGACCAGCGCAGCCTGGAGGGGGCCTCAGAAGGTGGAGGACCTGGCCTGAGAGCCCCGCAGGCTTCCTGGGGCCCGACTGGGCTGGGGAAACGCTAGGTGTGCTCCCCCTGGTCCTCCAAGCCCCTGAGGGTCCCTCCAGGAGTGGGAACCTGTCCCCCCTCCCAGCCACCCCTCAGGGGCACCGATCCTGTCCAGCCTCCACTTCTCCTCCCCCCTCACTCCCCCCATGTCCTACCCAGTCGCTCAGGTGTTCCTCCCATCTCCTTGGGCGTTGAGGTCCTCCACCAGCAACCGGCAGGCACCCTAGTTGTGGGGAGATGCGAACTCCATGTCTTCCCACTAGAAGTATTCTTGATGTGCTCGTCAGGGAGGTGAGCTCAGCGTCCTCCTGCTCTGCCATCTTGATCTCCCTTGTCTTCCTCTTCACCCATTTTTTAAAAATGTTTTGTCTTGTTTTTATTCAGTAGTAGGAGCTATTTGTGGTAAGGAAATTAGTCTTTTATCATGATTTGTCTTCCCCTTGGCTTTATTAATGATTTTTTTTCAATGTATAGGACATTTATATGTAGTCATAATCATTACTTAGTTTTCCAGTTGTTTGCTGATCTAAAAGTGTCTTCCAAATTTGAGGATTTCTTAAAAGGAGTTCAGGGAAGATCTTTTGGTGCTATATTTTTCACACAGGTTAAGAAAATTTTTTTCTATGAAATAAAAAGAAATTATTCCCCTACCCGTTTTCTAGAAAGGACTTAAGAGACCTTATAATAAAAGACATCAATTTTATTAGAATAAAGTCTGAACACCAAAAACAGTAAATAAGAGAAAAAGCAGGTACCATAGTCACAAGAATTTATTTATTGAAAGATAAATTAGATTTATTAATTTATTTAAGTAACCCTGACCATTAAATTTCTTGGCAGTCATGCCCGAAGAGCCAAAAATTTAAAAAGGTACATTAATTAGATTTTTGTTATAAGAGGACACATACTGATTCTTTAAGAGAAAGATGTTATCATACTAAATTCTGCAGGTGGTTTATCACAGGGAGTATTATTCAGGGAGATTTGTGTCTTTGGTTTTATTTTTGTTTGTTTGGCTGCAACAGGACTTTCTGACTGAATGTTCCTAGTCAGAAATCCTTATCTACCTATGGAGTTCTCCCATTGTATTCATCAGGACTCTGGACTGTTCAATTCTTCTTTCTTCTAATGACCAGGTTTACCTTACTTATTCTCAAGGGAGAGTAATTCTGATAGGACATCTGTCCCTCTTGCCAGAAAGTTGCAACTGTTAGAAACTAGGATCTGGGGTAGAAATCAAAAGTTGTTGGTTTCAGGCAAAGTAAATGACCCATCATTTGAACATTTGAGCTGTTGTCATCAGCTATTGGGCTTTCTGCACTGCCTTTTTGTGTTAAATTCTTTTCCTTTCTTCCTTCACAGAGATCTACCAGATTTTTGCTGAAGTGGTGAGCTGTGTGCTCTAAGATCTAACTTTTGGGAAATAGGTTTCCTCCTGAAGAGGGCTTTGACAAGAAAGCTGTTGGGTGTAAATGAGTGGATCATGACAGATGTTTTTCATTGCTCCGGTATGCTTTTGTGAAATAGGAGGCCTTTGAAGCTTGGAGCAGCTCCCCTGTGGCACGCAATAGAAGACTGTGCCTCCCTTAGACACAGGGAACATCAAGGGCACCTCTGGGTACCACACGGCAGCTTAGACAGAGCGCAGCTGAGAGGCAATGGGTTTTTCATTTATTACTCTTTGAAGACAGACATATGTTACCTCGAGACAGAAGACGGAAGAATCTTAAAAAAGAAAAAGAAGTCCTGATTATTTGTTTTAGATGCTCTTCTTCTTTGAGTAATCTGCTCACTGGATTAGTTACTTAACAAAGTACAGTGTTCGTAGGATTAATGGAGAAGAGAGGAATGTGAAAAACACTCTAAGCTGGTTTAATGAAACAAAGATGTTAATGATATTTAGGAAGCCTGAGATTTACCATTCTAGACTTTGCTTTACCTAAGACTTAAAGATGTAGATGACCTTGGAAATACGCTCATTTTAATTGGCTTTTGTGAACCTGTCTACCACCACCTGAGGTGAAAGCCTAGAATACCTCACTCTTCTCTTTTTTTTTTCCCTTGCAGTTTTACTGAGATATAATTGACATACAGCAGTGTATAAATTTAAGGGGTACAACCCAATGACTTGACTTACATATTTTGCAAAATGATTACTGCAATAAATTTAGTTAACATCCATCACCTCATGTGTTTGCCAAAAAATGTTTTTTTCCCTTGTGATGAAAACTTTTCCACTCTTCTCTTCTTGAGTACTCATTCTGTCTGCAGTGGAAAGCCCTCACACTCGTAAACTTCTCTGGTTGCAAGAGGTTTCTAAGAAGAAATCTGCAAAGAAAAAGAAAAAAGGTTGATGCAAACTGTCTTGTCCCTACTGTCTCCCCTTTCTGTGTGTGTGTGTATCAAGTTACCTCAAAGACAGAATATTTGGGGATGCACATATATGTGCTTTCATTAAAACACGTCACTCTTCAGTAGTACCCTATACATTACTATTTAAAAAAAAAAAACCCGGATAGATCAAAATTTCACTTTTCTCTGTCACCATAAACTAAAGCTATTCAGTGACTACTACACCCTTGGCTCTCTATTGTTTTTTTGTTTGGATATAAATGATATTACAGTATCCTCATCCCAGTCTATTACAAACCAGAGTTTAGAATGCCTCTTGAAGATTTTGCTTTTTATAAACAACTTAACAATAAAAAAACAGTCATTGCCTAGATAACATTTATTGCTACAGACTCTCAGGTGGTTTATTATTAAACATAACCTATTGTGATAAATTTTCTAGAAACTTTGAGCTGTACAGATACTTATAATTGCCACTATTATCTATCTTTATAGTTTTGCAGATTGTTCAGTTTTTGTTTTCTTTTGATGCTTTGCTTCCACCAATGAGAGGAATATTTTTAAACCATGCTGGAAGTTGAAACCTAATATGAAATGTTGACCGGACAGGATACTGGCCTTCTTGAAGCTTTCCTGCTAGGATTACTTGTCAGTGATTTAGGAATGCCATTCACTGTTGTAGGCATTCCTCATGCCCTAAAACAGGCACCCAAGCATTAGGACAATGAGATTCATTGTATGTGAAGAAAGGTCAGCAGTTGTTTTACTAGTTCATAAGATATTGGAATTAAGATGACAATTTAAAAGCTAAATGTCAACAAACAAACAAACAAAAAAACAAACAAAAGCTAAATGTCAAGGCTTGGAAGGCCTGCATACCTTTGTTCTAGTCAACCTGAGATACTTGACTTCTCAATGGTTTAATCTTCAGGAGCAGCGAAGTAGGGTAAAGAATAAAGAATATGAATAAAGAATAAAGAACCCAACATGGTGCCTATCGTGTTACAGTAATTTTTAGGATTGTTAAACACTAAATGAATTTAGTAAGGAACACAAAATGTTAATGGTTTCTTTAGTTAATTTGAATATTCTTTTCGGTGGTTAGTGAGGAATGTTCAATAATTTACTTAACTAGGCTGCTGTTTCCAATTTCCAATTGTGAAATTATATAATTATTGACTTACTGGTGTAAAGAAATTACTTCTTTTTCAAAGAGAGATAAAATTAAATAAATAATATACCAAGACGGGTGCCCCTTCACTTACAGAAAGACTGGTCTCCACGAGGTGATATCCAAAACGACTAGCCTGAAATTCTTAAGAGAAGAAGCTGTTTTCAATTCACTGTATTCTCTTCTTAAAATAATTGGTAGTCATATTTTGGCTGTGTGTATCATCTAAATGTTCCTTTCTTTCCCGGGCATTTGTCATAACTTTGTTTGGGGTATAAGTATGCCCTCTCTCACTTAATTTCTTTCCTGACTTTCTCATTCCTTGTTAAGGATCTCAGTTTTTCCATGAAATAATTTTATGAATAATGGCTAGTGTCCTATTTCATGTCACAAAAGTGCATTGACCCAGTTAGTGTCTTAATCATTACATAGGATAAAGACCGATAAGTGGTGTGCTAATGCAAAAATTGAAACATGAATTAATATTAAGTGTGTAGCTTTAAATCATTTGGGGGGTCACTAAAGTAATAAAGCCTTGTGTTGTCCTGGTTATTAACTTTGGGAAACATTTCAGTGAGGTGAGGCCAAATGCCATGTCCCTCTTCTCCACCTTGTGTTGGAAAGGAAATAAATAAGAGTGCTTGCTCATTTGCAGATAACCCTAGCAGTGGGACCCAACAGAGATTCTAGAGACTGTGGTAGGAGATGTACTCACTTGGAGACGGGAGAGAGTATGGAGCTTATGATGAAGGTAGCAGCGTGCCCAAGAGACATCCCTGAGGAGGTTGTTGAAAGTCTAGTCCAGATTCTAGTTCTCTGCTCTGCTGAACTTTGTCTATAACCTGAGAGAAGTCCTGACAATCTCTGTGGACCACAACTTCCTCCTCTGTATAACCTCTTAGTTATTTCGGCTTTAAAAGGATGCGAATTTGTACACTGAAGTTGGTTTTAGGAGCTAAACTAAGCCCCTATGTACTGAGGGTCTATGGGAAAATGCAGAGTTCCAAATAAACAATCACAAGGATGCTTTTATTATAGAATCCAAATAGACACAGACTGTGAAACGCTAGACTTGTGACTGGTTTATTAACTGGGAAATTCTGGAATTGAAGTGTGACTAGCCCTTTTCTGTGTTGATTAATCACAGACCCCAGAGGGTATAAGTGAAGAACAAAGGATTCAGGAATTGACTGTGATGGAAGAGTCCCGGATAGCAATTCTGAACAACCTCGAGGAACTTGAACAAAAAATCAAAGATATAAATGACCAGATGGAGGAATCTTCCAGAGAGGTATAAACCACAAGTTCACTTATTACCCTCTCTCATTTTTCTTTCTTTCCTTTAGCTTAAATATATCAATGCCTATTAGGGCACAGGCCTTGGGGGGCAGAATACATAGAGGTCAACACCAGCGATTTGTAGCTGTGTAAAATGGGTACGTATGTGGGGTAGAAATGCCTTTTTTAATGTTTCTTTCTTCTTTCTGGGTTTTTTTTTTTTCATCCAATGAGGTGAACATATAAAGCCATTTTTAATGTGCGTCATATATAACCGACTTTGTCTTAACTAGTGTATGCGTTCTGAGCTGCTTCAAGGTCTGTCAGCTGAGGTACCATGTATTTAGATGTTTAAGTTCAAATCCAACAGACATTTTCTGAGCATGTTAAGTATGAGTTGGGTATCATCTTGGCACTATGGGGGGATTTACATAATTAAAGAAAGGGGCAATTTTTTAATACCTCCATGGAATGAGAAGAAGCAGCTAACTCTGCCTAAGAAGGATCTGCATGTCTGTACTCACGGATGATGCAGTCAGCCCATGTGTGGAAGGGGACTGCTCACCTGTCATCTTATGCATAGACCCTGGGGAGCCCCTCCTGCTGGCATTGCTAGGAATGCAGCGCTTGCGTGCTGGGCCGAGTATAATTTTCATTTCCCATGCTCTAGGGACAAACAGAGACGTGGCTGCTCCCAAGATGGTTCACACTTGAGCTTGAATCTAAGCGAGTAGGCAAAATATCCTTGAGAAGTAAGCAGAAAAGGGGTTATCATAGAAAAATTAAATGAGAAGATAACTAGTGTTCTTAGCAAATATATTCTGGCCTCTCCACTTTCTCATATAGGAATCCTGAGTCTCACATGGGTACTCTGGAGTGTTTTCTGGGCTCCATAATCTGACTGATAATGGTAATACTTTTTGCAATTTGTAGCTGTTAAAAATACACCTCTAAAGGGGGCAGTTGAAAATTTCTCTGAAGGTGAAACACCTCTGAGCTTTGTTTTGTGTCCTCAGTTGGATATGGAATGTGCTCTCTTGGATGGAGAACAAAAATCAGAAACAACTGAACTTATGAAAGAGAAGGAGATTTTGGATCATCTAAACCGGAAAATAGCAGAACTGGAAAAGAACATTGTTGGTGAAAAGACCAAGGTAAAAGAAAATTATATTTGATACAAATTTTATGGGCAAAATGGTGCGTCCATTTGATTGAATTTAAATGTTGTATGAATCGCCATGGTTTTGGATTTGTGTGTCATGTTCCTGGAGACAGCGGCAGTGGAAAAAAGTCTTAAGATGAGGTAAGTAGTTGCAAATTAAGAACTGTCAGGTGCAGAGCAGCTGATGCTAAGATAGTAGAGCCTGTTTAGTTTTTGAGCCAGTATTCGTGGCAGCTTTTTCCGCTTGAGCTGAGTGAATTGCTTTTTTCCAATCAGGCTTTCTGCTCTTCTGATCCTGCTTTGTTTTTAAAGAATCATTTTAGTACTTTGGAACTTCTTTCCAGCATTGCCCTGTAAGGGTGGCTTAAACATATTCAAATATGGTTGCCTCATTTCTTTTCATTTTTCTGTTTATTAAAACGATGAATGGGAACCATGCATTTCATCTGTCTCGCCTTGCCATTGGCTTCAATGCAAGTGCACTGCTCTTTGACAAATGCACTGCAGTTTTCAGGGGATCCTCACACACTGCTGAGTGAAAACTGTGAAACACAGCTGAGACTTATTTTGGAAAAGAATATTTTTGAAACGCTTACACATTCAGGCCACAACCTGAATGTTAGCCGATACCTCCTAGGGAGTATGAAGAATTACTTGCAGTTTTTAGAATTCGGGGTGGTAGTTGGGTTTTTTGTTTTTCTGCTTGTCTGTTTTTTGCGGAAAATATTTCACTTACTCTCCTCTCAAATTCTGAGTTAGTTACAACTGAACTAAGCCTAAATTAAAAATTAAAATTCCAGTTTGAGAAAGAAAAACTAGTGAGCTTGAACACATTCCTTTCTTGCTCCTCACGTTCTCCACTAAGCTGAGAAAAAGAAAAGAAATTCAGTTTGAGTAAACTCCAGTGGTAATATGTGGAAAGGATTTCTGCTCAGTGTGGCTTCCTTTTTAGGCTTCTCTTTGTTTGCATTTGATCTTGGTGCCAGAGAATGAGCTCAAAAAGATATTGTCAGAAATTGAAGTCAGATTAAAAGCTACATATCAATATCTTGGTTGCCTGCTTACCAAGATTAAAATGCACATCTTTTTCATATTAAATTTTATGTATGTGCCTTCGAGCTCTAGACTTTGAAATAGTAAAGAATCCAATTGGGTAATAGTTATATTTTTCTTTAAAAGCTGAAAACCACATCGAAGGATTGCTTGTCTAGTTCTGCTGTACAGGAGGATCATGGTTTTCAAAGTTTCCGCACTGATACAGCAAGAAACTTTCATTGGAGGCATCAGATGTTTTTGTTTTGGTGCTTACTAGTATTTTACTATTTATGTCATACTGGAAAGCTCACGGGACATAGGAATGGGGTCTCAGGTTCCCTGTGAACCTGTCTGCCTTCCCCATCCATGTAGTTGTTTATCTTTGTGTAGCCCTCATATGACATGACCTATAAATTCTATTTGTCTACCTGTCATTAGCATCATATTCTACACAAAAGTGAAGCAGGTTGAGTCAATGCTAAATTTCACTTCCCAGGCACAGTTGTGTTATATTCTCCAGACCTAAGTAAGGTAGAGTCAGAACTCCAGGAACATGAGTGGAAACAAGCAAGGAGGAGGCTACTTCCATCCTTCCTATTATTGTTTTGGTGGCTTGATAGAGGCTGTGCATAGGAGAGAGGACGCTGGTGGCTTGAAGTATAGAATCAGCTCATGCAGCTGTTAGGGGATTAGTTGGTCTCGGAAGGTGGGATTATCGTCTGTCATCACATGATATGAAAAATGGCAAAAACTGGCTTTGGGTGAGGGATTCCAGAGGAGAATGAGGGAAGTGAAAGCAGACTGAGCTAGATGATGTTACTGCATATTCTTGACAACCAAACTCAAATAGAGACCCATTACTGCTTGGCAACATCTCTCTGTTTCTCAAGTAAAGTTATTCTACCATTTTATAGCACGGCTATTTCATACCTTCGCTCTGTTCAAACTTCTAGTCCACTTTCATTCCCCTGGCTCTGAGATGATCTCACCACCTACTTCACTGAGAAATTAGAGCATCTCATATTCACAACTAAGGAAGGCTCTCTTCTCCTCAAATACCAGTCCCTTTGGATGTGCTCAGGGTACCGTCCCACCATCTAGAGGTTTACAGTCCTTCTGTTCCGAACTCCCCCCAGCCTCTCCCTCTTTACTGGACCTGTACTGTCAGTATGCCAATATTATTATTTTTTTAAATTATTGTTATTTAAAAATAAAGTTCCTTCCAGCACCTGCCTTAGCTAGTTTCTCTTCAGCATAGCCAAGCTTTTCAAACAGTTTTCTCAGTATACTGTGTGTTCTCCTGCTTAGTTCCCCATTCCTCCCATTCTTGTTCCACTACTCCATCAGATTTGCTCCTGTTAAGACCACTAAAAGCCCTGGTGCTGCCTAACCCACCCACTGGGTGCTTTTCAGCCCTCTTATGAGCAGACTCCTGAGCAGAATTCAAGACAAGGGACAAGTCTTTTCCTTGACACTTCCCCTCCCCCACCCCTTTGCCTTCGTGTACCACACACTTCCCCTCCCCCACCCCTTTGCCTTCGTGTACCACACTCCTCTGGTTTTCCTTCTCTTTCTCTTACTTATCTCTCTGACTTTTCCACCCGAGTTCCCATTCCTTCTTCCTCTGCTTTATCCAGCCAGTTGTTACAGTGTCTCTGATCTGAACCTTCTTCTTCTTTTTTTTTTGAAGCAAGCTCAGACTTCCCCAGAAGTCCACAGAAAAGTTCTGCTTGCTTTCATTGGTCTGAATTAAGATATATGCTTTGAATCATTTACTTTTTTTTAAAATTGAGGTGTAATTAACATATAATATTATATTAGTTTCAGGCGTACAACACGATTCGATATTTGTATACATTGTGAAATGGTCACCACAATATTTCTGGTTAACATCTACCATCTCTTGTTGAGAACTCTCTTCTCTTATGTTCTCACATTCTTTTATAGCCATGGCTTCAAATAACATGTACATGCTGGTGACTGCCAAATGTATGTCTTTAGCCCACAACCCTATTCTGTACTTCTGACTCATATCCTGTAGCCTACCTGATATCTCCACTGAGATATTTCTCAGGTATTTCCAGCTGAACACGATGTAACCGAACTCTTGATCCCATCCCTCCCCTGGCCTTCCATACACTTCCCCTGCCTCTGATCCTGTTCTTCCTCTAGTTTTCCCACCAGGACATAGCATCTCTATCCACCTATATGTCCAAACAGAAACCTGGAAGTAGATCTTGATACTGCTTTCTCTATCACCCCCACTTCTAATTGGTTACAAAGCTATTTTTCAATTACTCTAACTTCTCCGCATCTCCCCTAATAGCATTCTCTTCTAAATCATCAAAATTTCCTTTTGAGTTCCATTTCCATTTACTTCCCTTCAGTCTGTTTGCTTCACAGCAACCAGAGTGATTTTTCTTTTAAAATTTAAATTAGGTCATATCACTCTGGTTTTTGTTCCCCTGTATTTTATATAAATCTAAACTCCGTACCTGTCCTGACCCTTTCTATCACCTTTCTCCCCCTCTTCACACCACTCTCATGGCGGCCTTCCTTCTGTTTGTTTAAAGATCCATCCCACCCTCCACCCCTGCCAAGGTCCCTGGCAGACCAGCGTGCCCTGCCTGGAATTCCCTTTCCTATATTCCATGCCTTGTCGGTTGCCTGTCTTTCAGCGCTTAAGTTCAGTGTTAGTTTTTCAGAAAAACCCTACTAGCCCTTTCCAGCTCAGATTACATTCTCTCGGTTGTTCTTTCAGTCCTTTTACAAATCACATTTTATAATTTATGTTTGTTTTGGGCTTGTTAGATATTTATTTCCCTCCCTAGCCTGTGAAATAGAGGCAGGCACTGTTATCCACTGTTTATCCAGCTCATAATAGGTGCCAGAATACAGCCCAATGTTCTTCGGGAATATGGTACTTGGATCTCCTGCTAACAGTGAGTCCTGGCTGGGTCTGAACAGAAACACTGAGCCAAACACCTGCTTGAGAGCTACGTGCAGCCAAGTTTCAGGACAGCTGGGGTGGTCTGTCCAAGTGCTCATGCCAGGGGCTTGTAATCACGCTGCCCGTCGAGCCAGAGCGTAAGACAGAAGAAGGAAATGCCCTTTGCCCTTTTGGATCTCGTTTCCTTTTCCATACACCTGTTGCTGCTGTCAGATATAAACTGTGGAATGAGAAAACCAAAACCTGAAAAGATATCCCTGTTGGGGAAGCTCCAATTCAGATGTCAATAGCACATCCTGTAAGCCTGGCCCTCATTTTTTGGAGACAAGGCCTGGAGCCATAGGAAGAAAGTTCAGCAGCACCTCAGAGTTCAAATCCTGGTGTGAAGTTAATGACATTGTTTCCTTGGCTCTCAAGACCAGTCTTTAACATTGTTTCTTTTAGCTGATTTGGGAGCTATCATTCTATTTTACATATTTAGTATAAATTAATGTATTTCATAGGTGACCACTATTTATTGTATGCTACCATATAAAATATAAACTATAGACATAATTACATATACAACATAAAATATAGACTGTGTATTTAATTGTGTATTTGTTGAACATTTTTGCAGTGGCTCCCTGGGCTGACCTTTCACCGTCCTTATGGGGACCACTGTCAGGAACATCAGTGCACCTGTTTCCATGAGGCTCTGAGCTAAATGCCACCTGCCTGTTGTGTTCTCAGACGGTAGCCACATCACAAATAGAATCTCTATGAACTTATAAACCCTAAACAAATAGAAGTATCAGGGGGGCTTCCCTCCCTGGTGGTGCAGTGGTTGAGAGTCCGCCTGCTGATTCAGGGGACGCGGGTTCGTGCCCCGGTCCGGGAAGATCCCACGTGCCGCGGAGCGGCTGGGCTTGTGAGCCATGGCTGCTGAGCCTGCGCGTCCGGAGCCTGTGCTCCACAACGGGAGAGACCACAACAGTGAAAGGCCTGCGTACCGAAAAAAAAAAAAAAAAAAAAGTATCAGACTCGAACATAAACCCAGAGGGGATGTTTATTTGAACCAGTAAACAATAATCCATAGTGTTTTCTTAGGGCAAGAGAAAGGAGAGAGACTTGTTAACCTCTGTGCTGGTAGACTGTTTTAGGTTGGTGGGCTTGGTGACTGGGGGTGGGGAAGCCACCAGAACCATGAAGCTCAGTTTGGGCAAAAACTGGAAGCGGCTTCCCTCCCCCTGCACTTCCCCTCTCCAAGGCAAAGCCTGATTTGGGGCAACTGCTGAAAAGTATGAAAGTGTTCCTGCATTTGTTTATGTACATTTTCCTTCTGTCTTTGTCTATTTCTGACTACATAAAAAATTCAGAACTAAAAATAGTTTTTCAGTTCCTCTATTTTTGGATTATCTGTCTCATTCCTGCTCCTTAGCATATGACAATGAAAAGTTAGCTGTACTGAAATTAAATAAAATGGTTAAGGAAAGGCTCTGCTTACCTAGTATTGTTGAAGAGTCTTTCCATCACCTAGACGGTGATCACAAAGCTCAAACCATCCTTCTGTTTAAGGATCTGTCCTCACACAGATAGGTTGTGATATTTTGTAAGCTATACTGGTCTGCACACTTTTATAGCTAAACACACTTAAAGGTGTGAGCTGAAGTTTAAATCATTCTTCGCCATGCAACACGTTCCTGGGTGAAATCTTGAATTAGTTGACTAATTTTTCTGTAATAAGCATATAGCTTTGTGTCTTAAGTGGTTAAATTGTATTCTCCATTATTATCTTGCCAGAGTACCTGTTACTTCCTCCCCATCTTTCCTTCAGAGCCAGGGGAAGAAACAGAGCCTGCCCAGAATTCCTCAGCAAAATGTTAATGCCTCTTGAGTGCAGAGTCTTTGCCAAGTCACAGGCAGTGTTCAGAAGGGACCCAGCCCTTCCCGTGCCTCTTTCTTACATTTCAAAGTTAGCTCCCTGGTTAGAGGAAGTGGAAATATATCATGGGATTTGGGGATTAAATCAACAGGGTTCTAGATTAGTGTGATTTTTTTCTGGTGGTTGTTTGATTATGTAAATCCTTAGTGTTCTGATTTTCCAATGTTTTCTACACTAAACATCCATCAACTGTGCAATTAAAAAGTCAAAGTCAATGGTAAAAAAAAAGCCTAGGAAAGTAACATAAAAATGTGCCTCTTTAGAGGCAGGCAGAGAATGGGTTTTCAGCAATAACCGTCTGGGGACACAGGTCCGTAATCTTTCCTCTGCAATTCTGAAAAGTTTTGTAGAGGAAAAAACTTTTCATAAGGTTGGCACCAAAACTTAGTTGGTTTCAAAACCTGACTTGGACTGATATTCACACTCAATATGAATATTCATAAGTAGCTGCAGACACAGAAACATGTTTGATTACAGGGTTTTGCCCCAAACCTCAGTGGAAATGCCATACAGTATATGCTATATGAACTGTGTTACCTCTATCAAATGCAGAATATTCTGAAATCTAGAACACATCTGGCCTTAAGAATTTCAGATAAGTGATTTTGGGCCTAAAACAATTGCCTAATGTTGAACCTCTGAGGATGCCTGCCTCTCAAACCACCCCACAGGGCTCAGCAACTGGAAGGAAGGGGACTCTCAGGGTGTTTGGAGAGGACTTTGGATGGGCTACCCTTAAAAATGATGGCTTAGGTACTATGAATTTTAACATATCACTGCATCAATTCCAAACTTGACCCAGCGTTTCAATAAACATGGCCTGAGTACCTAGTGCGTGCTGGAGTCTATGCTGTACAGTTTGGAAATTACAAAGATGTATCTTAATTTTTAAGAAAATATTTATCAAGCTAATGAGGCTGCCAAATTAGGAAAAAATGTATAGGATGCTTGGTTAAATTTAAATTTCAAATAAAGAGAATAATTTTTTAGTATAATTATGTCCCATGCATTATTTAAGACATACTTACATTAAAAAAATCATTTGTTGTTCATCTTAAATTCACATTTAACTGTGTATCCTCTATTTTATCTGGCAACCCTATAAACTAATGAAGTATGCATCTTTTCAGGGTAACCTTGAACCATCTGCTTACCAAATATTAGTTAAATTATTTTTTATAGGTATTCAGAAATTTTTCGTGTCGTATTGGAATTCAGATAGAGCCAGCAAGTTAAATTTTAGTTCGTTCCTTCGAGAATACAGCTTAAAGAAAATTTATTATTATATTACTCAGCCATAAAAAGAAACAAAATTGAGCTATTTGTAATGATGTGGATAGACCTAGAGTCTGTCATACAGAGTGAAGTAAGTCAGAAAGAGAAAGACAAATACCGTATGCTAACGCATATATATGGAATTTAAGAAAAAAAAATGTCATGAAGAGCCTAGGGGTAAGACAGAAATAAAGACACAGACCTACTAGAGAACGGACTTGGGGATATGGGGAGGGGGAAGGGTGAGCTGTGACAGGGCGAGAGAGAGGCATGGACATATATACACTACCAAACATAGGGTAGATAGCTGGTGGGAAGCAGCCGCATAGCACAGGGAGATCAGCTCGGTGCTTTGTGACCGCCTGGAGGGGTGGGATAGGGAGGGTGGGAGGGAGGGAGACGCAAGGGGGAAGAGATATGGGAACATATGTGTATGTATAACTGATTCACTTTGTTATAAAGCAGAAACTAACACACCGTTGTAAAGCAATTATACCCCAATAAAGATGTTAAAAAAATTATATAGACTTCATGAGATGAATAAAGGAGCATTCTTCAAAAAAAAAAAGGAGAAAATTTATTACTGTCTTTTAACCACGGATCTGGCGAAATCAGTGGTCCTGAGAAAGCCTTAGATTATTAAGTTTATTCAAGATTATTGGCAGTTCTTGTGTACATGTTCAAATTATTTAGGGTAAATTTATAACCACTCCTGATCATTTGTATGATTAGAAGCAAGTCGTTCTGCCCCTGAAAGTGAAATGAATCATTCCTCTCTGAAAGCATATTTGATATTGGAATCTCACAGTTCTTTTTTTCTTTTGGTTTACTTGAGGCATTTAATCTAAAAGTAAAAATTTTACATTTGGGGTGTTACCTGTAAGAGAGGACTTTTATACTATGAAGGAAAGGTGCTAAGGCCAAATGTCTTCAAGTTTTAGTAGATTCTGTATTAATGTCCTATGTCTTCATTACAAAAATCAAATTGTAATTAATTTTGCCTTTGCCTCTCATATTATTCTGGGTGGCTAAATCAGTGATTCTGATTGCATATGAGAACACCTGGAGAGATTTTTAAAAAGCTTGTTCCCTAGCCTTATAACCCCTAGATTTCTAAGTGGAGGCCTGGGAAATAGTATATTTAAAAGCTCACCCAGCTTATTCTAATGTGTTCAGGGCTAAGAACCACTTCATGAGGATGGTGATCAAGTTACCTCGTTTCTCTGTCCTATTCCCCTTATAAATACTTATTCATTGAGTGAATGAACAACTCACCATGGAAGTAGATGTAGGCCCAATTTTATATACTGCTTTTTACTTTCATTTGCTGGTGAAAAATTTACCTTTGGCATTATATACACTTTAGGAACATCAGTCTTTTCTTTTCTTTTTTGGCCATGCTACATAGTTTGTGGGATCTTAGTTCCCCGACCAGGGATTGAACCCTCCTCAGCAGTGAAAGTGTGGAGTCCTAACCACTGGACCGCCAGGGAATTCCCAGAAACCTCAGTCTTAAATATGCAAAATAGACAGAATCTTACAATGAACTTGTGACCCAGCTGGATTTTTGCTGGCCCATCAAGAGAGGACAAGTCAATTCGAGAATGATGGAGGTGTCTGTGTTTCTAGGGAAGTCATGTTCTGGTCTTTGTTTTATAAATACACCCTTTACATCTGGATCTTCCTGGAGTGTTCCGATTCCTTATAATCTTATTCTTTCCACAAAGTTAAATTTGTTAAATATATTAAAAATGCATTTTAATTCATTTATTTCCTGAAACCAAATTTATGAATCCTAAGAAAAAATCTTAAGAAAAAATATATTAAAAATGCATTTTAATTCATTTATTTCCTGAAACCAAATTTATGAATCCTAAGAAAAAATCCTAAGAAAAAACATCAACCAATTTGATGTTTGGAAAATATTGCTATGCCTATAGTAGTTAGAATAGGTGACTTTAATTTAAATCTGGGGGGAAGAGAATAACACCCAGTGTTCATATTTTACATGTAAAAAGCTAGAATCCCTGAACCCTGGAATGTCATCTAATTTGTCCAACTATCTTACCTTCGCTGTAGAAGGTGATCCTTTCAGCTCTAATTAGCTGCTTGCCTAGAGCTAATTTTTCTTTGAAAACTTCCTGGACAGTAAATAGAAGAGAGGTATATTAATTTCTTTCTGGCTCAGAGGTGGTCTACTTTTGGCTCTTGTAGGAGTGATATCACGTCTGTGGCCCCGTGTGGTATATGGCCGGGCCCATCTGCCACTAGTCCCTCTTTCATCCTTCCCCTCACTTCCTTTGCCCTAGCTTCGGCCCCACTGAGCTGTCACTCTGAGACCCAGGTAGTGGTCACAGAATTACAAACAAACCACAGAGAAGCTGCAGAAGGTCCTGATGGTGTCTGCTTGCATAATGGTTCTAACTGCCCCCTTGTATGGAATTGCAAAACGTTTTGAGCACCTCAGAAGGAAGGCACTATGTAAACGTAAGGTACTTTTTATTAGTTGTTTATTTGTGCTTATTATTAGCAATTTAAAAATTGAGAGCATCAGAGGAATAGTTTGGTTATTTCTTCCGAGTTGAGACCTGTGTTTTAGGCCAGTGCCTTTCCATATTATTAAATATCGTATCAGTGTTTTCTATAAAATGTTATTTTAAATTTTAAGGCTTTGCATCTTTGCTATTTGATTGGAATGAATAGTTTTCTTATTTATTTAACTTTCTGTTTGAAACTAGAATGGCTGCAAATTCTGGTGATACAACACCTAGAAATAGAACTCTTTGTGGACAAAATTCTTTTGCTGTGTAATAGGGCAACCTTAGATCTGCACGCAAGGGAAATAACACATTTTCTTAGCCAAAGACAACAGGTGTTCTGTATTGTTGGTTTTATTAAGGGAAAAAAATTATTAATTCTGAAGCTAAAGACTAAATCTAACTGGCACTAGTATATTCAATTTTACTGTGAGGTAACACTTGAGAATCCTTTATTCTGTGAATGATGCCATCACTTTTTCTCACTCCTACACAGCAGCTGTGCAGAGTGAGCACACTTTACAGTAAAGACTGAGGAAACTTTCTTTCTTTCCTCTTTTTTTTTTTTTGTTTGGCCACATAGCTTGTGGGATCCTAATTCCCTGACGAGGGATTGAACCTGGGCCTTTAGCAGTGAAAGCGCCAAGCTGTAACCGCTGGACCACCAGGGAATTCTCTTTTAGGAAACTTTTGTTACTGTCTGCTAAATTCTAAGATGTAGAATCATTTTTAGGTTGATATATGGAGTAGGATTCTCAGTTTTCTCACTTCTAGATGTAATCATTTTGAGAAAAAAAAAGTGCTTCTAAATCAAAATATACATTTCTAAAATGCCCTTGACATTTTAAAATGTAAGTCAAAAGTGGAGATTCAAGTGTACTTGTGTAAGTATTGATGTCATATAGTTTTAGACTTAAACTCGAACATCTTTTATAAAGAATCTATGTATATGTTTACATAGGAAATCATGACCATTTGGATGAAGAAATGAGAGTAGTATAAATTTATAGGGCTACTTCAAATCTTCATCCTTTAAAAAATTTTTTCTGTGATATGCTTAGAAGCCAGTTTTATTTCTACCAAATCAATAGTGAACATAAGAAAGTCGGGTGATGGTAAATATTTTGCTTATTGAAGGGGTCAAAGGGTGGTGGTGCTTCCATTCCACTAAAGTGCTTCAGTTTAGGTTGAGACTGTTACACAAGGAGAGAATTAGGTCTGAAATTTACTTCAAGGGTTCAGAGCATCGTAAACGGAACATAAGATGGGAAAACTGGCACTAAACGCATTGAAGTTTTGTTTCTCAGTTTAAGAGGTGGCCTTGGAAGACCGTGTGATACTGTATTATAGTATTTGCCTGTTATACCCTGGAGAATGTCCAGGGTCACTTTGGAGTGTGTGACTTGGGAGGGATTTAGTGTTATCGTCTCCTTTCTTCTATTCTCTGACCCTTTCTTTTTTTTCCATGGTCCATGTTTCGATTATTTTTTATGTCAGTCATTGTAGGAAAGTCCTTATCTCCACAGTAAATGTCACACCTTTGGTGCATCTGAGCTGTCTAATACGCCTTCCTCTTGCTGCTTTGTCAGTCTTGCATTTTTACTGGCTCTCTCAGTGTCTGAATTAGACGCTCTCCCAGGCAGCAGATTTTCTAATTGCTTAAGCTCTGAAGTTTGCCAAAGAGCTAGAACTGTTCCACATGACCAGGGTATCAACTTGTGCACCTAATGTGCCTCTAACCTGAGAACAAAATTTCAATAATTGCCAAAGCTTCCTTAACACATGCCTTCAGCAAACTGGACTCTGACAGTGCTTGAGGTAAAGGCCCGCTATCCTTTGTCTGGTTCCCTGCCGAGTGACTCTTTGCAGGGCTATCTTGGGAATTCGGTTGGCATTTCTTTTGTTCTTTGTTGACCATTGACCAATATGACCGTTGCTTCCCCTGCTTTTGTAACATGGTGGCAGGAAGGAAGGGAGGAAGGAAGGACAGGGGTCGTTGCCAATACCCGATGGAGTGGACTGGGTTTGGAGAATGTAGAAACAGGGCCCCTTGTCCTTACTTCCACTTATACCCCCTTATCCTAGTCACTAACAAGATATGTTTCTACATTCATAGGATGTCTGGAGTTTGTGTGTGCTTGCTTGTTTGTGTTATCCTTGGGAAATGTTCACTAACGACTGCTTGGGGTGTGAAGGTAATCTCTATTCTTCTATTTTCTGATTTCTGAACTTCAGGAGAAGGTAAAGCTTGATGCTGAAAGGGAAAAACTAGAGAGGCTTCAGGAGCTTTACTCCGAGCAGAAGACCCAGCTGGACAATTGTCCTGAGTCCATGAGGGAACAGTTGCAACAACAACTGAAGAGGGTCAGTAGCAAACAGGAATGTGCTAGTTGTTTTCTGTTTTTTTGTTTTTTTCAATTAAGTTCCACTTACCTATGACTTCCTCCTTCACATAGCATAAATTTGCATAAATTCTGGTCATTAGATACGTTTTAAATAGAAATATGCATGCTGACCATATATATTCCATGCTAATCAGTTGAAAAATTCTTTGTTGGAATCCTTTGCCTCATTAATAATGCAAAAACATTTCCCAAGTCCTTTTTTGTAACAAAAGAGAGCTATTACTGACATGTAACCAACAAGACTGTAGAGTTTAAATCGGCTGATGTCTTTCCCTGCATCCTGTTCTCTGCTGCATCTTGAGTCCTGTTTGCCCTCGAATGTTTCTTTTTTTCTTCCTCCTCTTGATTTTATACTCCTGTCCACAAATTCTTCTATTCTCTGATTTGCTCCCCACCACCACTCATCATTTTGTTTTTCTTTTCCTTTCTTCTTCTTAGTGACCTTGAACTCATTAGCCTGATCACAACAATCAAACAAGACCCAAGATGCAGGGCATTCAACATTTTCTCACACAAGCTTCATATTTTTTAAAACTTCGTGAAGCATAGATCTTCTAGTTGAACTTTATCAGGTTATTCTTCGATCTTTAATGTTGGCAGTGTTGAAACGACTTCGATACTTATCTTCCTAGGTAGATAGTTTTGCAGACACTAGCAAGGCCGCTTGATATTTCATAGCCACTTGACAGCTGCGTTATTTGCTCTAAACAGCAGTCCAGACAGACTGTAACTCTGGAGAGGCAGTCGTGAACAGTCTTGGACCTCTAAAGGAGCCTAATAGTAATTAGTCCTAAGTCAACAGCAACTTATGCTTCCACATGAGTAGGAAAGAAGACTAGTTTTATTCATATTGCTATGTCTGTACCTTCTTGGGCAACTGGGAAAAAGTCAGTTAAGATAGCACACCCCTGAAAATGTTTAAGATGACCTTGAATACAAATATGTTTGATATCTCTGAGTATCATTAGGTTATGAAAAATTACAGTTGAAACTTTTCAGGGTATTGTACAGGTTGAAGAAAGAGTACCCAGTACAGACAGGTGAAACGACAGTGTAACGGTTCTAATATTTTTAATTTTTTACAATGTTGGATCAAAAAAAGTTTCAAAAATATTTCTTCCCCTTTACTCATTTTATTGTGTACAGCTTAATTTGCTATAAGAAGATAAAACTTCCTGTCCCTCAGTGTCCCAAGGCTCTGAAAGTCTTAAGATAAAAAATGATTGGAAAAAGAATAGTATTTGTAAAATTATTTTAGCTTGTAATTTTTTTGTGTTTATGCCAGTTCACAAAAGAGATTGGGAAACTGACTTTTTTATATTTGTTTACTGTTTTTCAACTTGCCTTATTGCTAAAGATTTTACATAGTCACCATAATGCCTTATGTAGAGTCAGAAGCATGGTTTATGTATTTTGTTCTTCCCTTCCTTTAGTTATCCAGTTATTGTTTGTATTCTTCATAAATATTGCTTCAAATAAAAATTGATATATTCTATTAATAACCTGGAGTCAGCATGATATGAATAATTACTTGTAATTTTGTAATTAAGTAGTTACAAATTACTTAATTTGCTTAATCTGTTAGATTCTATAGGGTAACTCATAAATTTGTATATGTTCCAAGAATTTTGACTACAAACGAGGAAAGGAAATGATACAGACAGCCTATTCCACTAACTGAAGGCAAAGACTCCTTCCTCTTCCTTTCCAAGCAGAGTGCAAAATTCTTATCATAAAACCCCTTTCCTTAGGAGAGAAAACTGGTGCGTGCCAGCTTCTGTTCACCTGATACTAAGAGAACTACTAATTCTGTTTTCCAGGGAAGGATGATGACCAAAATAACTCTTCACCAGTCCTTTGGCTTAATCAGTAAAAAGTTCACTTATTTCATGAGAAGTCCATTCATACTGGAACTTCCTGTCTTATCACAACTCATTTCCCTTCAGACTTTGAACACTTCAGAATAGCACTTCATTACAAAGCTTTCCCCAAGGCATTTCAGCTAGATTCAATAAAGTTGATTTTATTACAAGTAACTTCATTAGACAGCAAGTCAGACAAAATAGAAAATACATGAATAGGAAGAAAATCATTTTCTTAAACTGTATCCTGTCTCAAATACTTAAGCCGAAACTGTAGAATGATTTTTTTCCATGCAGCACTATGGATTTATGACTGGGCTTCTGACCCCTAAATCATTGCTTTAAAGCAGAATACAGTTTTCATCCGATGTTGATTTCATGGCCCATGGTTTAATGTAGTTGATAACGGGCTCACCAATCGAATTGTTCCCTGGGATACAAGTAGTGTGAGAAAAAAACCCTGAAGAAAATTGAGCCTTGCATCTGCTGGAGAGGACTGGCTAGGATAGCATTGTGGTGTTTTAGTATTTACTCAGCTGAATGGTTGATTTCGGTCTCTTGATTTTTAAACAATTCTGTTCAGTGATATCTACAATTAGCCTTTCTTTTTTTTTCTCACTAGCTCTACAATGAGTTTATCCTTGAACCTTGGACAAGTCATTCAACCTCTGTGGGCCTCAATATCCTCATGTATAAAATGAGAAGATCGTACTACATGATTTCCATTGTCTTTTTCCAAATTCCAAAAGTATGCAAAACAGTGTTTGACTGTAGCACATAAGATGGAGAAATAGTAACAAACCCTAAGCTCCATTTAAATTTGCTTTCAATATTGACCTTGAGCTGTCATAAGATTATTCCTGTAATCTCTCCTGGCCATTCCACGTCTAGTCTCTTCTTTCTGTTCCTCTGCTAGGCAAAGAAAACATAAAGTTGTACATGTAAACTTCTGCCATATACATTCTCAAAAGTTATCGGAAGGAAAAAAGGGATTCCCTTGAATTTTCTTTAGCACAGCTGTCTTATTTCCTTTCACGCCTGGCCTTTGAACTTGCCAGCCAGTAGAGATTTGTCGTGTTCTTTTAGTGGAGAAGTTTAGTGAAAATTTTCACTCAACTGGTCATACACTTGACTTTGAGCTTCCTGTATATATTATTCTGTGCTCAATTAAACTACTCCTGCCCCCAAATTCCATCTCTTGAATTCTTATTCTTATCTAAAATCTTGTAAAAGTTTTTCCCCTCCCAAGTTGTTTTTCCTTCACAGTGTAAGTTTATATACACACGTTTTAATGGTTTAGATAACTTGATCAGATGATTACACCAGAGGAATCTGAGTGCTGAGCTAAGCTTTAATTTTCAACTTTCCTGCCTAGTGTGCTATTATTTTCATGTAGTGGTTTAAATATTTACTACAAATAAATTAATGGCTCTGTGACCTTCATGTGGTTAAAATAGCATATGTTGCACAATAACCAGATGTGGAGTAAGCCACTGACTAGCATAGTGTATATATTGTGAGCCATATGCCCACTTTGAATGAAGATTCTTTATAAACTAAAAAAAAAAAAAAAGCCTATTCAAGTTTTTATCTCAATAAGCTTTAGCTGCAAACCAAGTTTAATTGAAAAACCTTAAAAACTTGAGTATGGAGGCCTGTATGAATAAACATATCACTGATGTTTTAAGACTACAGATACTTTGTTTCAAGACATAACACTAGTGTTATGTCTCAGTTCCTTTAGCAGTGACTAGATTTGGTCCACATTCATTAATTCCTGTAGAAGTTATAAGCATGAAATGTCTGATAAACTTGAAATGTCACCCAGTTACTTGAAACCAAGACCACTTTACATTTGGCCAGTTAAAATATAAAGGAGCTTTAAGGAATGCTGAATATGTTTTTCAAATTGTTTTTCCTGTTCTTAGGCTTTGAGAATACACTGTCTGTGTTGACATAATAATCTTGTTGCTATAGTGTTGGTTGTAATTTCATGGTAGCACATAGTCCTTCTGTGAATCATCCCCAGAATAAACTCATTCCAGAAGATAGAAAAATATTCCATTTCATTAGAAGACTTATATATAAGTTTATCACTTATATAAAAACCAGGGGAAGGGGTGGTGTGTTTAAATACTGATATAGATCTAATTTATCATATGTTTATTTATCCAACTCTTTTTAATGTGTCAGTTGAAAAAAATGCCCTGGCACTTTTACCCATGTAGTGCTAAGAGCCATGTAGCCTAGCTGCCTTTTTCTTTTATGGTCATTAATTGTTTATAAATCATATTTTAAAAAAAATCTTCTATACATACCACATTTACAGTTCTGTCAAAGACTCCCAAAATAAGGAGGTTTATGTGTGTGTGTGTGGTTTTGTTTTTTAAGTAGATGGGAGAACAACTCATACAACATATAGCAGTCTCTGCTGAGATACAGATTCACTCCTGTCTTCAGACATCTCATAGGTTGGGGAACGCCTCTTCTAGACTATCTGACTTCTGTCATTTCTGTTTGTTCTTAAATGTCCTGAAGATTATTCCTAGAATAATCTTAACCTTTCAGTTAACCTTTCGAGTGCTTAACCTTTCGAGTCATTCTTTGTGCTTGATGAATGCTTTGGCTCCTACTGTTTCTAATAAAAAGGTTTGTAAACAATTTTAAGGGATTCACAGAAGCCCAGTTTAAGAACTCCAATCTTCAAATGTTTTTGGTGACTTCTCTCTTCGTTAAAATTATTTGAGGGCTTCCCTGGTGACGCAGTGGTTGAGAGTCCACCTGCCGATGCATGGGACACGGGTTCGTGCCCCTGTCCGGGAAGATCCCACATGCTGCGGAGCGGCTAGGCCCGTGAGCCATGGCCACTGAGCCTGCGCGTCTGGAGCTTGTGCTCCGCAATGGGAGAGGCTACAACAGTGAGAGGACCGCGTACCGCAAAAAAAAAAAAAAAAAAATTATTTGAGCATGCATGCCTACATATACATACATATAGGTCACATTATATTATAAATGTATATATTATATGTATTGCATACATGCTCAAAATATATATATTCTTTTAAAATAATGTACATATACTACTCTACTTGAAAGTACATTAGAGAACATTTATTGAGAATTTGTAAAAGAAGAGGAAAAACTAAAAAAAATATAAAGAAGCTCTAATATTCCTTCCTCACATCCCAGTGCCTTGTGTGGTATGCCATTTGAGGTACATATATTCCTCTTAGAGACCTCTGATCTGTCGTTGTGGCCTCTCCCGTTGCGGAGCACAGGCTCCGGATGCGCAGGCTCAGCGGCCATGGCTCACGGGCCCAGCCGCTCGGCGGCATGTGGGATCCTCCCGGACCAGGGCATTAACCCGTGTCCCCTGCATCGGGAGGCGGACTCTCAACCACTGCGCCACCAGGGAAGCCCATGTATGCCAACTTTTGAATCTTTTTTTTTTTATAGTCAACAACTTTGGAATATTGAATTTAATCTTTATACTAAAGTCTCATTTCATTTGAAAATTTGTGGAAAACAGGAATTTTTCTCAAGAGATTATGTCACACCTTTGGTCTGCAGATAGTGTTTAGGTTATTTATGGAATTCTTTTTATATTTCATGATCCATTTTAAAGCCACCTGGTAGATTTAAAGCAAGAATTCCTACAACCACAGAGCAGTCTAAAACCAGTGGTGAAATAGATGCTGCCCTCCCACCCCTACTCCAGTCCCTTTCAATTTCATCATAAAGTCACTGCTCTGGGGTTTAACTCCAGAGAGAGGATTATCATGTTCTAACCCTGGTCAGTGTTGTAACTGGAAAGATATTTTGGTCTTTTTGCTTTTAATAATTTTTTCTTCACATTAAGAACGCTGCAGCTATTCTGGTGTGTCTTGTTTTCATTCCCTTTTCTCCAAAGGATGCTGATCTGTTGGATGTGGAGAGCAAACACTTTGAAGACCTGGAATTCCAGCAGCTTGAGCGTGAGAGCCGTCTAGATGAGGAAAAGGAGAACCTGACCCAGCAGCTCCTGCGTGAAGTGGCTGAATATCAACGGAACATTGTTACTAGAAAGGTACTTTTGCCAGGTGTTGTTCAATGTGAAAAGTCAAAATATACCCCTTGCTATGTGACAATAATGATTATTAACATAGCTGTAGCGTGTGTCCATCTGTCTGTCTATCTGTTATATCTGAATATCTTTGTGTGTTTAACCACGTGTCACATTTGGCAAATTATGGAGCCTGCCATTTACGTGCCAAATGGTGCTCCCAACTAGATAAACCGAGACTTGTTATACTCATTGTTGCTTTATGCTGTAGATGCATTTATGAATATAAATGTGAAAACCAAGGTAGAGAAAATCAGAAATCTAGATATTTGTTTTAAATTACTTGCTTTTGCAATCATAGTAACTGGATTTAGAATAATTCTACGAACAGTCTCTTTTAGAATTCCTCTGTTCCCATTGCCCAGTAGTTCTCAAAGATGGCTGATAGTTTACTACTACTAGAAGCGGCCTCGTGGAATGCTATGCAGATGACCGCCTCCATCCAGCCCTGAGCACCCGGATGTCCAGTCCAGAATTCAACTCCTGTTCCAGAATGTAGAATCGCACCCCTGTGCTCTGTACTAAACTGATAAAGTTGAGGGAGAGGATGGAGAAGGTGACTTCTTAAGCTTTCGGTTTAAATAAGAAATTCCATTGTTTTTTCTCATGAGACATCTCCCAAAATGATGCCAAAAATTCATTTATATTCTAACACAAGATTTCCTGTTGACTTCCAGGTTCTTGAAATAGATTTTGAATCACTTAGCCTTAGGTAAAGAAAAGCCTTGAGCTTGTCAGTTCAAAGAAACTGCTCATCGTCTCTGGGTAATAATCACTGCCTACCTACCATCAATGAAATGTGGTCACTGTGCTTCAGGTTATAACACTTTTTCTCCCTTTCCCAGGACAGACTGGAAAACCCTTGAATGTCTAATGTACATCTCTATGGCCGTTTTTTTTTTTCCTCCAGGAAAAAATTTCTGCATTGAAAAAGCAAGCTAATCACATTGTCCAGCAGGCTCAGAGAGAACAAGATCATTTTGTGAAAGAAAAGAATAACTTAATAATGATGTTACAGAGAGTAAGTATTTCCTTTTCAGCATGGTTGCAGTAAAACACAGGTTCCAACTCAGGGAAAGTTGCTTCCATCAAAGTAAGTACCTTTTAATAAAGAATAGTGAATTATAATTTGAGGAAGAATTTTCTATATACATTTTTACTTAATCCTCCACATTAATGAGCTGATACTCTGAATGATTAACTAGAATACAGAAAACAAGCAAAGACATTTTATTCATGCTTTTTCCACAGTGTGAAAATCCAAACTATGAAAAATCTGTATGTTTTCTGATTTTCTTCTTTTAAAAAATATCATATTTTTCATCAGATAGGTAAAACATATTCTGCTCTTTTTTACTGCTCTCAAGCATTTTGGCTCAGTTGCTCTGGTGTTTTGAACTCCAATTATTTGCATGTGGGTCTTCCTGGCAAAGGCCCAATAAAAATCCCAACAGATTTTTTTGTAGAAATTGACAAGTTGATGCTAAAATTTGCAGTTGATCTTCATTATTCATGCAGTCTGTATTTGTGAATCCATCTGCTCGCTAAAGTTCATTGGTAACCCTAAAATTAGTACTTGTCATGCAGTCATTGATGGACAGGCACAGAGCAGTGAAAATTTTGAGTCACTCAGTGGATGTGCATGTTCCCAGCTGAGAGTGAACAGGGCACTTCTCTGCCTTCTTGTTTTATTTCTCTTACTGTAAACAAGTGTCCTTTTTGTGGACCGTTTAGTGCCATGTCTTCACATTTTTGTGCTTTTTGGTGATTTTGCTGTTTCAAGTGGCTCACAAGGGCTGAAGTATTGTCTGGTGTTCCTAACGGCAGGAAGGCTGTGATGTGCCTTATGGTGAAAATACATGTGTTAGATAAACAGCTTTCAGGCATGAATTATGGTGCTGTTGGCTATGAATTTAATGTTAATGTATCAACATTGTACATTAAATAAGATGTCTTTAAAAAGAGACACACATAAAACAAAGTTATGCAGTAATCAGTTGCTGAAAATATTGTGACCAGAAACCCAGTGGTTCAATATTCTCTAGTTCAGTGTTCATGGCAACATCATAGAACACAACTACTGCAGATAATGAGAATCGACTGTATATGAAAATGTAAAGGGCATAGAGTAGCTGAAACAACTTTGAATAGGAAGAACAAAGTTGGAGGATTTATACTATTTGACTGCAAGTTTTACTATAATGCCATAGTATTTAAGAGGGTGTGGTACTGGCATACAAATAGATCAAAGGAACAGAACAGAGTCCAGAAATAGACCCACACATATACTGTCAATTGATTCTTGATAAAGGTTCTAAGACAATCCAGTAGGGAAAGGAAAGTCCAGCATGTGGTGCTGGATCAACTAGGTAAACATGGAAAAAAATGAATCTCAATACCATTCATCCTCACACCATGCATATAAATTAATTTGAGACGGATTATAGACCTAAACATAAAAATTAAGGTGAAAAGGTTTCTAGAAAATACAGGTGTGCAAGTACACCTTCATGGCCTTGGAGTAAGCAAAGATTTCTTAAAGAGGAAATGACAGAAGGCTTGTATCCAGAATACGTTAAAAACTCCTACAAACTCAAAAATAGTAGATAAATAACCAATAAATAAATTTTTAAAAAACAGACAAAAGACTGGAATTGAAACACTTCACGAGAGAAGTTATGTGAAGAGTCAGTAAGTCCCATGAAAGAATACTCAGTCGTTAGTCATCAGGGAAATACAAGGTTGACGCAGTTTAATAGATTTTGTGTTCCTTCAGGAAAAGGAAAATCTTTGTAATTTGGAAAAGAAATACTCCAGCCTCTCTGGGGGCAAAGGGTTTCCTGTCAACCCCAATACTCTAAAAGAGGTAAGCTGTGATTTTTCTTGTCTACTCATATCACCTTAGAACTCAGGAGATGTGCCTCCGTTTTATGCGATTAGCTGACTAGGAAAAACACTAACTGAAGTGACTTATGAAAGCACTCAATGCTTTGATGGTTTTCCTGCCTTTTGTTATTTGTGCTTTGAGAATTTCAGGGATTATCTTTGTGTCTAATGCAGATTCACTCTGTGTGTGTGTGTGTGTGTGTGTGTGTGTGTGTGTGTACACTTTGCTTAACAGTGACATTGTGGGTTAACTTGAAGTTTCAAAAAATTTAGGATCCAGACCAAAGCTAGTCTTAAATTCTCTTCTTTCCTTCCTCCATTTTCCTTTCTCAGTTTCTCCTCTTTCCTACTTTCTTCTCTTTCTCCTGTCTTCTAGAACGTGAAAATGCCCCCAAACATCTCTATCTCCTTTTCCCCCCAATGTTGTCTATGCTATTTTTGCCCCTAAGTCGGAAAATCCTGTTTACATTAAGTTGTACACTCTCTTTATCCCAAACATCCATCTTTTCCCAGGTCCCACCGCCACCCTTTCCCAAATATCTTTTTACAGAGCTACGTTGCTATAATGGTTAAATATTTTAACTCTAATTTGGAAAATTAAAACGCTGACTGAGAAAGAAAATAGTTTTATTTTTTTTCAAAAAGCTAAAGAAAAAGCTTGCTTCTGCATAAAATTTTTCATAATAACAAAAAACCCTTTAAAAAGACAGCAGAGTTAGGAATTCCTTCATCGAAAGTAGTGTGTGTGTGTGTGTGTGTGTGTGTGTGTGTGTGTGTAGGTGTGTGAGGTAAATGCTCATCACATAATAGGAGTGAATAATATGTCCCTCGGAAGCATTTTGTGAAATGTTTCCAAAAAACTTTTTTAGACCATTCAGTTTCTAGTTTCCCTCCGTTATTTAGAACACAGATCCGACAGATTCACTGCATAAAGAGTGATTGTGAATGGAGTGTAGTGGAATAAGGTTGTCAGTGAGGTGGGCAGGGGCTGGGTCTTGTGAGTCATGTTAAAGAAATTTGGTTTATTTTATGTGGATGGGAAGCCGCTGAGGGATTTTAAGCAGGGAAGTGACATTATTTGAGGTCCATTTGTTAAAGCTCACTCTGGGCTGCTCTACTGGATTATAAAGAGGAGATGCCGGGAAATCAGTATAGTGGTGATTGCAATAGTATAGGCTAGAGGTGCCGGTGGCTTGGATTTGAACAAATGAAGAGAGATGGAGAAAATTAGCTGGATGCAGAAATACTTTGGAGACAGAGTTGACAGTTCTTGTTGATAGATTGGATGTGGGGATGAAGTAAATTAAGGGTATTGTCAAGAATGCTGCCGTTATTCCAGTTTGAATAATGAGGTTGATGGTGAGTAGCTGTTACTGAGATAGGGAAGACTGGGGAAAGAATAGATTTGAGAGGGAAGTGCGGTTTGACTCTGGACATACTGAGTTTGAAGGGCTTGTGGCTTCCAAATGCATTAGATAAGCTCTAAGGTCACTTCACCTCTTAAAAGAATAAAATCTTTCCCTTTCTATTCAAGAGTTGTTCTTATTCTCTGCAGCCCTCCTGTTGTCAAAATCCAATCTGCCTTTTTGACTGTATTGGTGTGTCTGCAACTCTTGTGTTTGTTGAGTGGCTGTGTGTCCTCCTTCATGTCAAGCAGACTTGGCTCAGAAGATGTTTTGATTGTCTCCTTCCTTCCTTCCTTCCTTCCTTCCTGTCAAGCAGACTTGGCTCAGAAGATGTTTTGGTTTTCTCTTTTCTTCCTCCCTCCCTCCCTCCCTCCCTTCCTTCTTTCCTTCCTTCCTTCCTTCCTTCCTTCCTTCCTCTCCCTTTCTTTCTCTTTCTCCCTCTTTCCTTCTTACTCTCTCTCTCTCACTCTCATTCTGTCTCTTTTTTTAAAGAGTGATGAATTTATATCCAACTCTTTTAAACAAGTCCCACTTTTGGAAAATGACGTACATTTTTGAAGCAAGTAATTAGGATATATGGTTATGACTCATATAAAGAATCCAACCTTGGTTTTGAAAGATTCTACTATCAACTTAGCAAAAGAATAACTCAAAGTTGTTACTCTTCACTGTCATTCATTATCAAAGATAAAATAAATTTGACAACCTAGTTGTCAACTTCCATTCTTCAATTTAATCTTATAAAACTTTACGTAGTATCTATTGCCCCTTTCTGAAGTGCAAGACTGAATTCAGCAGCATTTTGATACCTCCAGTTTATAAACAGTCAACTCTGGCTTTCTCCACTTTGTCAGAATTATAAATTCTCAGTGAAAACCTTGCTTGCAGCCTGGAATTTTTGCTTCACCAACATAGCAATATCTTGCCTTTCCTGGAGCCACTGTTTGAAAGGATTGATGGGCAAATAGAAGAACCCAAGTGTTAAATTTAACTCAATTTACTTTTAAAAGAGAGATATTGGGCTTCCCTGGTGGCGCAGTGGTTGAGTCCGCCAGCCGATGCAGGGGACACGGGTTTGTGCCCCAGTCCGGAAAGATCCCACATGCTGCGGAGAGGCTAGGCATGTGAGCCATGGCCGCTGAGCCTGAGCGTCCGGAGCCTGTGCTCCACAACGGGAGAGGCCACAACAGTGAGAGGCCCGCGTACCGCAAAAAAAAAAAAAAAAGAGATATTAATTTATACCCTTTATTCTTTTTTTCATACTGTTTTATTGGTGTGGTGAAAATCATGAATGGTCTGTACAATTACTTTCCATGGTAATTTACAAGTGCCTTTTCCTCAAATATAAATTCAGGAGTTTTGATTCTCATCAACTTTAATTCATGGGTATTTTCTCTAAACTGAAGCCAGAACTGAATAATTGAATTTAGAAGTAACTGGAAATTCTCTGTCCTAGGGGTAGAGTTGGGAGTTGGGCAAGCTGCCTTAAATTGAAACATCCTCAAGCTGCAACTTCATCTTAGGGATTTGTGTGTGTGTGTGTATGCACATGTGTATACACGTTTCTCTTGCTAAGGAAGGCTCACAAGAGAACAGTGTCCTTTTTATTTTCATTTTGTTGAGACACCTAAAAGCAAGATTCCATTATGAATAAATTACTGCTTTATAAACGTCTTAGTGCAAAAACCAGTAGCCTTTAGTCTACATTTATTCACTCTCTAATTTGTCAGGAAACAGAAGAAGAAGGGAAAATCTAAAAATAAAGATTTATGGAAAAGGCTCTTGAATTAGAGAATGATTGCACTGTCGATTTTATGTCTCATATTTATTTTTGCTTGCAATGATTTTAAATGCTGTGTAGTGACAACCTATTCAGTCAACAGAATGAATGCCGATATGGATGGATATGTAAATGAAAGGTATTGGGTTATTTATAATAAAGGCATTTTGATTTTATCTGAAAATTTACTTTTAATGTTTGAAATATCATTTCTCAAGAGTAAGCACCATAAATCCATTTTAATAGTTGATGACTGCCTTAATGAAACATCTGATAATACCACAGATATCTGGCTGTGATGCTCTAAGCTAACTCCATTGTACTGGAGCATTAATACTCTCGCATGCCTCAGCTCTTGCTTTCCTTGTGTTTAACTTCTGAATTCCTCCTTTTAGGGCTATATCATTGTAAATGAAATTAATGAGCCATGTGGCAATTCCACGAATCTCTCCCCTTCCACTCAGTTCCCTGCTGACGCTGACGCTGTTGCCACTGGGCCTACCACAGCTGTGCTGGCGAGCCAGCCACAAAATAAAGAGGTGTGTTGGCATGCCATTTCATTCATTCACTGCTTTCCTCATGTCAAGAATTAACCCATGGTTAACTGAAAATAAGGGTGTGTGAGACAAATATTTGTTTGGTTGACCAGAGGACCAAGAGTGATGGTGAGATGAAAAAAACAGACCGATTTGGGGGTAGTGCTCTACCAATGATAATACTAGAAACCATGAAATATATGGTACAGAGTATAGAGTACTAGGAGAAGTAAGTTCAGAAAAATGAACTATACATATATATAAATACACACACACACATATATATCTCTTAGCACTTTAGCCCAACCTACTTTTCTTACAAACCAAAAAGCCTTTCTAAAATTGTTGGTTTGAATCACCTTTCCAGTTTGATTTTGTCTTCTATTTTGTTTTGCAGTATGGATTTCTTTTTAATATTAAGCTGCTTTAAAACATCTGGGGAGGTGTAAATAATAGTAAGTTAAAATACCTCTTACGGATCCAAGTTGCTCACAGCGTGAGATCTTAACAAGAGGCTAAATTGAAAGATACTGCCCATCATTTATGCCTTCTTGATTAACATATAAGAAAACAAAACAATCAGATTATCGATTTCATTTCTTTGTCTTATTCTTTCATTCCATATGGACACATATATATTTTTTCTTTCTCCTCTAAAGCAAAGAGCACCTGTCTGTTCTGGATTTATGTTTCCTTCCACCCTTTCTCCTCATCCTATCACTCAACCTCCATCGGCCCCTTGGCCTGAAGTCGTGGCTACATCTGTCGATTCTTTTCCTTTAAATGACACACCACCTCCTCTACCAGCTAAGAAACACAGAAGGCAGCAGCAACAGGACCAGCAGGTAATTAGGAGCTGGTGTTTAGAGTTTCACCTTAACAACAAACTTAACTGATGTGAAATCTTTTCTTCAACTTTTCCAAAGGTATTTTTTTGTTTTGTTTTTCCTGATCCCTTTATATTTATTTACTTTTTTAAAGATATTTTTGATGTGGACCATTTTTAAAGTCTTTATTGAATTTGTTACAATATTGCTTCTCTTTTATGTTTTGGTTTTTTGTCCGTGGGGCATGTGGGATCTTAGCTCCCCAACCAGGGATCGAACCTGCACCCCCTGCATTGGAAGGCGAAGTTAACCACTGGACCACCAGGGAAGTCCCCCTGGTCCCTTTTTAAAAACTCAAAACCTAACAAAGAGGTGGCAGGTGGGTTGCAGAATATGTGCTAGGGTCTTCCAAAGGTATTTTTTAAAAAGATAAGATGCATACTCCTGTTTTTTTTAAGGACATTTGTTATGGCCTAAGAGTGTGGGGATTGTTAGAAAGTTTGAGACCTTGATTGTCCTCTCCTGGCTTTTGATATGTTTGAGGTAGTTTCACATCCTCATGCTTCAGTTCCCATTCAACCAAAATATTGCAACTTACTTCAGGTATTTTTCGAAACCATAATAATTATTTCTATAAAATCCATGGTGTAAAAAGTTGCTGTGTCAACACAAAATATTTTCCTCACACATTATTGAAACCATAATAATAGACATCATTCCTCTGCTATGAGCCAAAATTTCCTCAACATTTTACAAATGTCTCATTTCTTCCTTCTAACAATCCCGTGAAATACGAACTATCTCCATATTGATATTTAGGGAACTGAGGCTCAGCATTGGTGAGTAGCTTGTCCAGGGTAACACCACAGGCAGTGCATTTGGTCCATAGAACAATAGTTTTTTATTGCACTTTTTAAAATAGATAATTTATTATTCCAGAAGTGTTGCCCTCCTTTTGATACATTCTATGCATACTCATGCTGGGGTATTCAAAAAATCTATTTTGAGACTCCTTTCCACTATAATCAAATCCTTATGTGAATTTGGCCCTAGAAGATCCTAAGGAGTCAGTCAATAGACCCCCCCCCACCCCCCCGCAAAGTAGGTGAGCTCTAGTTTCCTATGCCCAGCCCTTACCTTTCTTACAGCTACCTTTACTATCTATTACCTTTGGTTAAAGGACTGTATCTCCTCACTACTTTTAGGTTAATAAATATCTAGTATAAACAGATAATTGTAAAGTTAAATTGCAGATATTCTTCATGATTGGCATGTTTGGAGATTGATAGTAAGTTTGATAACCCAAAGTTGCATTAATTTTTACATATTTCAAAAGCTTGAGTTCAGGATAAAAATGATCAAACCTAAAGAACCTCTAATTATGAAATAAATTTACTATTGAAGATATTTTGGGGGAGGCCAAGAAAAATTTGGATAAGTTTCGAGTTGGCAAAAATTTTGCCTTAGCAATCTGAAAATAAAAATGAAATAGTCAACAGAAGGATTTTTAAATGTGAGGGATTGCTGTAGAGGCTCCTTGGCCCAGATCTTTTTTCAGTCTAGAAGGATGCCTTATATGGAAACATGTGGATTTGGAGTGTGTTTATGTGATTGAAATATGATTCTAACTTTAAACCCACTTCCCTGTTTATGCTTTCTCTTCATTTCTTCCTTCTCCCTTTTCTTATTCTCCTCACACTGGGATCCGTGCCATCACACAGAACTGTCCAGACAGACAAAGGGAGAAACTGCTTACTTGCTTTGTCCACTGGCTGTTCTGCCATCCACATGGCAACCATCATAATAACTTGTAAGTTGTCCTGAGGCCCCAAGGCAGCAGGCACTACTACAGAAATGACAGGTGGATTTTTCTGAATTTTTCTAGGTTCAGTAATAAATTCTTCCAGTGTACCTTACCAAATGCTAGCCCAATTTTCTTAGTGAATACAAGTCTAAGTTGAGTAATTTTAAAAAGTCTGTGTTAAAATTCCAAAGCTTCTTTGTAAATGCATACCTCTTAATTACTTCAGTGACCTGTTTCAGTTAGTCAAGTCTTGCTATTCTGCTTTACATTTGCATTTAAAGCATTTTAGAAGTCTGGAAGAAAGGAAAAAACAGCACCAAGAAGGCCTCTATCTGAGTGACACTTTGCCTCGAAAGAAAACCACACCTTCCATATCCCCTCATTTCAGCAGTGCTACTATGGGGAGAAGCACCGCCCCAAAGGTAGGACATGGGGAGAACCACGAGCTTCACCTTCAGTGAGTCTTTTTGTCCTTATGTTGACTGACATGCAAAGGCCCCTAAAGAAAATGCTAAATAATATACCATTAAGTTTGCTTGTTGGGCAGACGTCATAACTAAATTGCATTTTCTGTCCTATTCAGAGGATGTTTGGAATTATATGCTCTGGGACCGAAGCACCTGGTCCAGGGTATTTTCTATCACCACACAAGTGGTGAGTAGCCTTCACTTATGTGACACACTCCCGTAGCTGTATCCCAGATATGGAAATTGGAGGACATAAGCTCTGGATTCCAGGAATAATGGCAAAAAATATTTATCGAACCATTTATTGGAGCCTGACACTGGGCTAAGCCTTTGACGTGGATTGTTTCTTTGTAAAACCCAACAACACTAGGTAGTAGAGGTACTAATTAGTATCCCCATTGTATACATGGATAAAACTGAGGTGGAAAGAAGCTAGGTGACTGGTCCACCTGGTCACCTGAAGCTGGTCGGCCCTGAAGCTAGAAAGTGGATCCATGTGGTCTGATGCCTGAGCTGCCCTCACGCCTGTTCTGCTGCCTTACCAAGGGGTCATGGCAGGAAGAGGGGAAGGGCAAGTGAGAAGGAGGTTTTGAGTGGGACAGACTTTGGAGTCCTTCCCTTGTCCTTAATCACTTTGTTTTCATCTATTTTATAAACTGGTGTTCCAAGGAATTTGCTATTTTGAAAGTGTGCTAAAACCACCGGGATAGTTAATATTACGTGTCTCCAGTTTTCAGCCCACTCGATCACTTGGAGCAGATGGAAATTGGTGCCCTTGTAACGTGTGTGGATCTCCTCTGTCCTTGTGCATGACGTGCATGCGTTCTTGTCCCTGCATCTGCTCCTCGCGCATGAAGGACTTTGAGTTGTTCTCCAAGGTGGTTTTGGACAGTGTTTTCCCTATCTGTCTTCACTTTTGGAACTGCTGCCACTGGAGGAATGGCTGTGATGTTGAGACTGCTGTGGAGCTCCTGGGGAGGGACAGCGACTGGGCTTTACCATTTAGCATCAGCACACGGGGTGCAAAGACCTACCTTCGCTGCCTTCTGCGCTTAGATAGGAGCTAGGAATCAACGATGTGACCATGTCCAGAAGGACCATTGGGCCTGCAGTTTGCCTGAGTTTTTCCTCCTGTTTCTCACAGGGCCACCTGCCCCTGGGACAGAGCAACAGCTGTGGCAGTGTGCTCCCCCACTCGCTGGCAACCATGACCAAAGACTCAGAATCTCGGAGGATGCTCAGAGGTAGGTACCTTTTAAGCCCAGTGTCATGTCCTTTGTCAAGCATTAGAATTCCTCAGGGAGGGGGAGACCAAACAGGGTTGGGGATCGTTAGGGAGGGGATCAACCTAAGTCCTCAACTTTACTCTTTTCATTTTTTTTAAATTTTATTGAAGTATAGTTGATTTACAATGTTGTGTTAATTTCTGCTGTACAGCAAAGTGATTCAGTCAACTTTACTCTTCATGTGTCCACTTAGGGGAGGGATATATATATGTATACTTCCTTATTGTTGTACTGAGGTAAGTTTTCCTATATGCACATTTGGCTGGTACATAACCATTGTATTTTATAAATTCAGTAGACATCTCCAATCAGAAAGGCCCACAGAGAATACTAACCTTCCCATTTGATTGGGAGAAGGAAAAAAGAGACCCCTGAGATCCTGAGAGATTACCAAGGCACTTAACCAAGTCAGATCACTTGCCTGGTTTGTGGCTGAGCCGCCCTGTTGAACACGTGCTAAAGACTCATTGAGCTGACACAGAGCACTAGTGGCCTAGGACAGACTTCCCTTAGGCCTTTTAAAGTGGGTTGAGCTTTTTTTTTCTTTTTTTGGCGGTACGCAGGCCTCTCACTGTTGTGGCCTCTCCCGTTGCGGAGCACAGGCTCCGGACACGCAGGCTCAGCGGCCATGGCTCACGGGCCCAGCCGCTCCGCAGCATGTGGGATCTTCCCGGACCGGGGCACGAACCCGTGGCCCCTGCATCGGCAGGCGGACTCTCAACCACTGCGCCACCAGGGAAGCCCGGGTTGAGCTTTTATTCTATGTGGTTGTTAGGTTTCAGGTAGACTTGGACTCTCAGCATGTTCTGTTTCTTTGTAATAATATGTTGCATTTCTAATGGGGTTCTCAAGTAGTCTTTGTGGGGCTAGAAGAAAATACTGTAAGGCAGTTCCAGAGGTGAGCTTCTCGTGCAGATTAGATTTATTGTGTTAACATGGTAGTTTAGGTCAGCTTATATTGGCCCTAACTTTTGAGCAGGCATGGTGCTAGACAGCAAAAATACAAATAAATTACATGATCTTTGCCCTTGAAATGCCTAGAGTCTCATGAGGAAGAGAAAAACAAACAGATGCTTTCAATAAAATGTGGTAAATGCAGTGATGGATGTATGCCCGGGATGTGAATGGGGATGCTGACAGAGTGATGAGCGTCTGGCCTCTCAATGTGTTCATTAGTGGGATTGAAACCCTTCCCTCTAAGCCAGCTTAGAGGCAATTCTGACTGCTCGGCCTCTTTGCTAATGTCACCAGGGAATAATCACTAGTACCATTAGAAATATGTTTATATATTGGTGTATATATATGCATGTATACCTAATGTGTATATGTGTGTGGATAAGTGAGCTATATATATATCACTTGAATGAGGATTTCCTATCATTACCAGAGTGATTTAAGAGTTAATAGAAGCTATGGTGTTCCTAAAAGTGGTTTATAATATATGAGAGGTTTACAGTGTTAACCTTTGAATAAAATACATTTGATTGAACTTCTCTTTTATTTTATCATAATTTCTTAATAAACTAAAAATATCTCTTATGGTATATAAATAATAAACATAAATGAGTATATTTTGGCTCTCATTAATCACTGTTCGCTTGTGGGTCAAGTCTGTTTTCTGTTGATGCATTTCTCTGTGATATTTATAGACTTCTTTTTAAATGGATTTTTCCCACTGGCTGAAGGCATCAAAGTTTGGACTGGACACAGCACCCATGCTTTATGTTGAAAGTTTTTGCCTTAAGATAGATAGCAAGAAAAACTAGTCCTTTATACCAAACAAACCTGTAAACAATACTGTGTAAGAGGATTCTTGTGAGAATATGGTGAAACTGGAGGGATGTTTGATCTCTATTTTTCTCATCTGTGTTCCCCCCAAATAATGGGAATCCCCATGTTAGGTCCATGAAGAAGAACTGAGCCAGTTCCCTTAGGTCACATTAGGTACCGTCTACAAAATCTATTGTCTTTGACCTGTCTTTTGTGCCCCTGTTCTTCACTGTTGGGTCTTTTGTACATCCCAGAAGTCTGCAGCCTGTCCTTCCCTGCTGCAGCTCTGAGTGGTGTTCCTCTTAAAGAGTTTCATGTGGTGATGATGAGACAGCTTCCAAGGAAATAGAGAAGCCTCATATGTGTGCTGATCCAAGAGGATGTGATGTATCTTGTGAGGCCAGCCTGCCACCCTTGGCTTCCCTGCCCAGAGGAGGAAGGGTCAGGGACTGCAGTTTTTAAAATTGGCAGGATTTTCTACTAAGCCCATACAGGTGGCCCACAAGGACCAGGGAGGATGATTCATAATTTCATTTGGAATTGTGTTTCACTACTACTTGTTGGCTCCATTAAAATAGCAAACACCAAGTAAAAGTCCATGGTTTTGAAAAAATCAGACCTCGCACATTTTTCATTAACTCAAATTAAATAAGTCTTATCATTTTTATGACTTACACAAATTAACTTAAATGAACTATTTTTTTGCTGCTTATTCGTAATGGATACATCAAGGACGATGGTGTAAGTATAAGCCTTCCTTCAGTAAGCACTTTTTTAGTAGACCTGACAGCGTGAATCATGCAAACAAAGATCTCTGAGAGCAGAGTTTAAAGCAAAGAGTCCAGGGACTCAGATCCTAAAGTTGTAATGGTTATTGGCTTTTGTACAACTTGTGAACTATTCCTTTGTAAGCTTTAGAATGAATGAAATCTTTGTCCTTTTATCTTCTGTTCCATGCAGGAAAGTCCAAGAAAGGTATGACAACCTCCCTGTGTGGTGTTTTTGTTTCCAGCAAATAATGAAAGGTCATTGTCATCTTTAAGAAGTGATCAGATTTAAAACTGTACAATGGTGGACTTTTAGTCTAATGATTATTCCTTTTTACACATCAGAGGAAAATTGTTGCACATTTGCTAGAAGCAGAATGCTGCGTGCAGCTGCTGTTCGTTGACCGGCAGCTGCATGACCCTCTTTGTTTTGATTTTTTTATTGCAAGGTCAGACCATGCAGGAAACACGAGTGCTTCGGAAGCACCGTTCCGTAAGACTCAGGATCTAGATAAAGAAAAGAGTGGGCCTTGTGATGTGTGTAGGCTAAGTGTAAAATATGATGTTTCCCCTTTATAAAGGCCAGGTATAAATAAGGCAGGCGGCAGGCTATGTGAGAAGATGGAAGGATTTAGGAGGCTCCTACCTATTCATTCCATTTAAGCCTTGAGACTTAGTAAAGAGTGAAGAACAGCCTAAATTGCTGGCTAGAATAAATGATTCTTATGTGGCTGGGAGACAGAAATGTAGGGCATTAAAAGACTGACTTGTTATAAAGTTTGATGGACTGTGCTTCAAATCATTGAATGGCATTTTACAAACCTTAAGTCTTAAAAACTATTTGTTAATGTCTTCTTGGAAAAAAGAATTGTTTCATAGATATAATCTTGTTTTTATTCTCCCTATTTTCTAGTTGAACATGTGTGAAAAATTCTTTCCTCCTGTAACAAATCATTTTTGACTGTGTGCATGTATCAGAAGCTTGTTTTTGTTTTGTTAACTTCTTGAGTTCGTCTCTATAAACTCAAATTTAATCTAAAAATGTGAATATCTTACCTTGTCAAGCTGGTATTGTTACTAACACGGTCAATGACTGCATGTTGGAAGATGTTTATTTTCCCTGGCCCTTTGTCATCCTTTTTGATCTTGTATCTTTTTCCCTTTCTCTATCATTCTCCTCCTCATTCCTGACTTGTCCTGCACCTTCGTCTTCTGGCTGTGGACTATGGTTAGGAAGAATGAATGTCTCAGCAGGTGAGAAATTGTCAGAAATACTGATTAATTTTATCCTCTTAAACCGAGGTTATAATTTTAAGTCATCTCATTTTCTGTATTAAGGCCCAGATAACCATTTTAAGGTATATAACACACATTTGGAAAATATTGGCAAGATTATATATCCCACAATGGTTAACTCACAAAGCACTTTTCAGGTACAATTAGCCAGAATTCATAGAGATTGACATTAAAAATAACGATAACGATAATAATAATAAATGGGCCTTGAACGTCCAACCTATTGGCTCTTCCGGGGCAGTGAAGAGAGTTGAGTTGATTAGGATTCCGGGTATGTGCTATGCTTAGTGATCAGCCTCAGATATTATCAGGTCTTACTTTATAAACTTTATAAAATACCCTATTCAAACAGCCATTTCTATCTGGACAGGAAGGATTTAGAGCATTTACAAGGCCCTTTTTACTTTTCAGATGCTGTCCCACTGCTGAACATTATTCTTGCTACATAATTTAAAACCAAGCAGTCTCAGGGATTTGGGGAAGTCTCATTTTTTCCAGTCCACTTACTTTGCCCCATCCGAAACAGTAGATGCATTCCACTTCCTTATTTAGTCACTAATATATTGGGTTGGCCAAAAAGTTCATTTGGGTTTTTCAGTAACATCTTATGGAAAAACCTGAGCAATCTTTTTTTGGAATTTCTTGAACAAGTGCATTCAGTCAGTGACTCTTTATTTTGTGACATCTGAATGCTAAACAAATGGGGATTCTGTGGTGAACAGGACATATATGACCCCCTCCCTGATAACTTATGCTTGAGCAGTGGCTTAATCCAGCTCACACCTGTTCTGGTGCTGCTTCATGCACAGCGGTTCTTCTTGGGCCTCCTACCAGGAACGCTCCTTCCGTCTCCTGAGCTTCTGTGGTGTCCTTCTGTTGAAAGTATCTGAACCTTTAAATGGCCAGGCCAGAGCCTGGATCCTAAAGCCAGCTCTTAGGAATCACGCTGGTGCAATTCTGGGGTCACGAGGGAGAGGTCCATGCCCTCGATTGTAATTGCAGGGGTAACTTTTTTTTTGGAATTGTTCAGGAGGGAGGAGGCTAAGCCAGGTGACAGCTGAGTTCCCTGAGATCAGTAAAATATTGCCGGTTGCGGGGATAGAAGGGACTGCATGAGATGGGCATTCCCACTCACACTGGATCCACAGGAGACTAAAATCTTGCCTTGGAAGCTACTTGTTAGAAGCAGCCTTTTTCGTTTAAGTTGCCATGAAAATGCAAGGTGCTTATCCTACCACCAGAGTGTTGCAAGGTTTTCTCAGACGTCGAGCAAAGAAATAAAATAAAAATAAAACACGTAGTGAGGTGATCTAGGGAATTTACATTCACAGTCCTTAGCACAGCACACATTGTAACACGGCTCTCCCTTATGGCCGCATCTGAAAACTTGGAGCCAGTTTAGTTTACTGTCTGCCTCACCTGAAGGTGGTAAGTTCATTTTCTTATTCTGTGGTACTTTTGGGGGGAAAAAAAAAAAATCCTGGAACATCTGAGAAGCAGGGCATACAGTTGCTTTAAGAAGAAATACGTTCCCCCTCTTTTCTGCTTTTCCAAAAAAGTGTTAATTGCATTGTAGGAACTGGCTTTTCCTCATAGCGAAAAACTGAAGGGAAGGGAGGTTGTGGCACCTGTCATCACCAAGGAGATAAGTCTTATATGTTTGAAATGACAGGGCTGTCTTTTAGGGATGTTTTGTTCATACTAAAACAAGGAAATGTCTTCCATGTCGTTGGTGCCAGTGTGAAGGTTTCCTTGCCAACGAACCTTTTTTGAAAGTATAAGGAAAGATATGCGTGTGAGCTTTTCAAATAATTTCTGGTGTTTTTTTTTTTTTTTTAATCGTCCCCCTTTTTTTTCATAATGAATAATTGGAAACGATTTAACAGGAGCAGTTAGTAATTCCAAAAGTTCAAGTATCAAAGGTAAATATTTGAGTAATGAATTATTTTGCCATTCTTAAGACAAAAAAAAAAAGGCACAAGCTCCATGCTTATGAACGAACTGGCTTTGTGTAATGCTTTTATGCATTAATCATTACAATTAATAATATTCTCTCTCTCTAAAGTCTCATGGTGTGCTATTATGTTTTGCATCTTTCCTTAGCAAAGTGATGTGTAGTTTTTACATACGTGTATATTTATAACTTATAATTACATCTTATATCAAGGAAACTTATCTTCCCAGAAATGCCTTAACCTGAACTAACATATTTTCACTTAGACATCTAAAACTGCTCTAAATACTAACGGCATGCAAACTCCTCATGGAACTCTAATCATTTTACAGATTTAGTTTTGGTCTGTAATGCTTTGTTAAAGCATCATGGATGTGGCTTCCGTTTTTAAATGGAAATATTTAATTAACAGCTGAGGAAGCTGTTTGGAATTACTTGCCTTCTTCTGCCCTCTGGCCTGCTTTTTGCCATTCCATTACTAATTAAAAGCCTCATAGAAAGGTAGGTAAAGTACAAGAAAACAGGGAAAATCCAGATGGTCCAACTGTAAACTCTTCATAGGTCTGGTAAGTAAATTTGATCAAGGAGAAAGTGACTGCAAACTATGGTACTGGTTAAAGAAACATCTTTTTAATGAATTAAGGGATTTGTTTATCACGATGACCCCTGATTCCCGAATACATGCTAAATAGAGAATTGAAAGGAAGAATAACTCGATTTGTGATGCCCAAAATCAACTACCAGAAGAAAGCCAAAAAATAACACAAAGTCGAGCCAGTGGCCTAATGTGCCAGCTGACCAGGTACCAGGGTAAGGAAAACCCCTCTTATTAGTGGCAACTTTTGCTCCTGTTGGTGGGATCCCTATGTTTTAATACGGTTGATATCACCAACTAGCTGAAGGCTGACTGTTGAGGCAGAAAAAGAAGAGAGCTATATATACACTAATTAGGAGGAGCACAGCCATTGGAAGGATTGTTGATTCTGAGTATTTTAAATAAGTAACTGGCAGACAAGGGAATTTGAAAAAAAAGGATGAGGAAAATGTCAGTTTGAACATTAACCAGATTAAAAGTGTGAGTGATATGAGTGAGACACAGGTTTCTCAAATCCTACACCTAGATGATCCACCTATTTTATGACCAGATCCAGTACCCTTTAAATTGCAATGCCACTGAAGAAGTGACTGCCCGTAAACCCTGGTGTTGCTTGTCACCAGAGTCGTCTTGCTTCACTTAAACCCAGCTATTATCAGAGGATTCACGGCCTTTAAATGTGTTTCTGTTATGGTTTTGTGTGTGTGTGTGTGTGTGTGTGTGTGCGCTGATGTGTTCTTCTCGGTTGTGCTGAGATGTAGAAATGGTATAGGAAAGTGTCAAGTGATCTGCTGACAGAAAAGATCATTCCCAAGACCACTTCTTTGAAACTCTTCCTTGCACTGAGCATTATGCCATTTCTTTGATCTTCTTGGCTTCAAAACAAATTAGACCAAGGCCCCAGTTTCATAGGCAGATGTTTTGGGTTCCTGGTTTAAGCCTTAGAAGATCTAAGACTGAAAAAAATGAGGCATACTGACGTATTTATGGCTCTCTCCTTAGGATATAATCACCAACAGATGAGTGAAGGTCAAAGGCAGAAGTCTTCTGAATTTTACAGCCGCACAGCATCTGAATCAAATGTCTACTTGAACAGTTTCCACTACCCAGATCACAGCTACAAGGACCAGGCCTTTGATACTCTGAGCCTAGACAGCTCTGACAGCATGGAGACAAGCATCTCTGCCTGCTCACCTGACAATATCTCTAGGTAAGATGTATTCCTGGGGAAGGTTTCTGGTTTGGAAAAGCACCTGTCGGTTTCAAAAAGTAAAGCCATCAATTTGGGGCCATGTATATGTACAAGCCCAAATTTCTGAAACATAAAGACTCTGCAGTAGAGAAGAGGGCTGGGTGTCATGGTGGTCTTTGAAAGTAGTTTCTTTGTATCCTGTGTGACTGAGCCAGTCACACACCATCTAATCCATTTTCTCCTTTACTCTATTCTTTACATTTGACTTCACGCATATACTGTGCTTCAAAATGGATTTGCCTCTGTTGGTTGACTCCACCTTCATTAGGACTACTTTTGATTCAGTAAAGAAGTAATTTCCAGCAACAGAGTAAGAATTTGAAGGATATCTTACCCTTATGTTTTGTTGCAAGGAAGACATTAGCTGTTCTGCATATTAAAATTTTGTAAGGATTTAACCATTCACATTCGTGTTCATACTTTGAGGCAAGCAAAGGTGGTCTTAGGGGATTATGGCCAAAGGTGCATCTAAAATATGGATCTAGTCAGAGCGCTCTTTCAAAAGCTTGTGATGGGGACTTCCCTGGTGGCACACTGGTTAAGAATCCACCTGCCAATGCCGGGGACACGGGTTCGAGCCCTGGTCCGGGAAGATGCCACATGCTGTGGAGCAGCTAAGCCTGTGCGCCACAATCACTGAAGCCTACGCGCCTAGAGCCCATGTTCTGCAACAAGAGAAGCCACCGCAGTGAGAAACCCGTGCACCACAACGAAGAGTAGCCCCCGCTCGCCACAGGTAGAGAAAGCCCGCGCATAGCAACGAAGACCCAACGCAGCCAAATATTAATTAATTAATTGAAAAAGAAAAAATGCTTGTGATGATGCCCTACTACCCTTTTTTTTTTTTCCCGTGTCCCCTGCATCGGCTGGCGGACTCTCAACCACTGCGCCACCAGGGAAGCCCTGCCCTACTACCTGTTGAATAAAGTCAGACCCCAGAGCCTGGCATTCTAGATCCAGCCCAACTCCCTATTCATTCTCTCCTCCTGATACACCTCCCAGAGCTTCTTATTCATTGAGAGGGCGAAGAATTCTCAGATCTCTGTGCCTTTGACCATATTGGTTCTAGCTTTGGGCTCATGTAATCTGTTCTTTCTTTTATTTATATGCTCATTCATTCCACAAATCCTTATAGAATATTCTACAGTTAACAGTGAGCTGGAGTCAGCTCAAACTGGCTGGCAAGAGCCAGAGGTGCACATCTCCTCCTAACTCTGTGATCAGTGATGTCATGTTGGTAGCTTGAAATTGGCCACGGTGGGAGTATTTACTCCACATAAATAGACATTTGCTGCATATCAGGGGTTTTGTTTTTCTCCGGAGAGCTAGTTTACCAGCACACCACTATCTAGAGTCAATTCATCCTCTCATTTGTTTATTCCCTCAACCTGTACTTACTGAGCATTGAGAGTGTCTGGCGTTGCAAAATGTCTTTACCTTCCCCCAAACCCTCCCATTTTAGCCTGGAGAAAGTCTTCTCTTCCTTTAAGCTGAAACTTAAGTTGGAAACTCATGAGAATTTCTCCTTTCAGGGCATTTTTCTTTCATGTTTCCATGGAACTTGATACTTTTTTCTATTATATCACTGATCACATTGCAGCATACAGATTTTTTCTTCAATAATTAATTGGTACATTCCTCAGTGTCAAGGAGGATGTCTAATTATCTTTTGGTTTCCACATTCAGCAGAGATCTGGGCACATAGTAGGCATTCAGTAAGTGTCGGCTGAATAAATACCTCGGGATATTTGATTTTTTTTCTTTGTTTGATCTATTTCAATTGGCTGAGAACCATTATGAGTTCAACCCCCCAAGCATCCAATATTTAATCAGTGTTCATTGAGCAATTGTGTGTCTCAAGTGAAAATGTCTAGTTGAATAATGGCCATCAAAAAAACTTTGCTCTATTGCAATGAAGTCACAGGCTGGGACAGGAGCTTTGGGGGCTCGACCTGACAACTGTTGTGCTACGGCAAGCAGATCACAGAACTCTCTCGGTCCTGATTTGCTCATCTGCTAAGTGGAGGATTGTTTCTCGAATGCAAGAGGATGATGGATTTTAAAATATTTGGGTGGAAAATTACCATCGTGTATATAGCATTTCTTTCTTTACAAAGGTTTGAATCATTTGCTCCTCACCCCCGCCCCCCAAAAAAGGAGTGACAGAGACAGAGGGAAAGTAATATCAGCAAGGTATACTTAGCTTTGGGTTAGTGTCTCATAAATGAAAAGAATATGAGAGACCTCAATCTAACCAGATATTATAGCCGGGAAATCTGGGGAGTGGAAGAAAAGAAGAAAAGGAGAGAGGCTACAGTTTGTGGTAAATAAAATATAGTGTATTTTAATTCTGGCATCATAATGTTTGAAATATTGATATTACTGGATATATCCTGTCAGAGAAGGAAAGGAGTCCCTTGGGAAAAACACTAAAGCAACCGTGAGAATTATAGATATTTCTCCTTGTTACAACGGAAAACTTAATTTAATTTAAATTTAAGTAGGGAGTTATATAATAATAAAGAATAAAGCTAAATTTTTGCTGCCATTATTTTTTAATGTCAGAAGGGTTAGTATTTCACTTCATTCAATATTAGAAGATACGGTATCTCACTTTTTTTTTTTTTTGCGGCACGCGGGCCTCTCACTGTTGTGGCCTCTCCTGTTGCGGAGCACAGGCTCCGGACGCGCAGGCTCAGCGGCCATGGCTCACGGGCCCAGCCACTCCGCGGCATGTGGGATCCTCCCGGACTGGGGCACAAACCCGCGTCCCCTGCATCGGCAGGCGGACCCTCAACCACTGCGCCACCAGGGAAGCCCGGTATCTCACTTTTTAAAAAATGAAAGACACTTGAGTGTGTGGAACAATTGGGCATCAAACCATCCATCTCTTGCTCTGAAGGAGCTCTCGTAATACCCGCTTATCCCAGGAGGACGTCAGAGAGTCATGCAGGGGTGCCGGGAGCTCATGTTCTCAGGACAGAAAGCCTAGAACTTTGAGTACTTATTCATAAATGCCAGTAAACCGACCGATTAAATGTGTTACTTTTGAATAACAGGACACAAACAAAAGTCAGCAACTCGGCAACTATTGTATAACGATGATGGGAGGAATAAAAGTTGACAGTGCAGCCGTTTCATTTCCAAGTATAGGGATCTCAGAGGGGTTTCTTAGGCACTCTACACTTTTGCAAGTTGTTATTTTGAAAACATCAGACTACTTTCCCAAATAATTGTGAACATTTTAAAGCAGTATTCCTGTGGTGAACTCCTGATGGCTTGACCATTTTTTTTTGTCTATTTTTGAGCCATCTTTAATAAATAAATACACTCTATATTATAGTTTTCCTATCTTGGTGGCTTTTTCTGCTCCATTTTCTGCTCCCTGCCTCTTCATCCCCACCAAAAACTGAAAGTAAATATGCATCCCTTCAAATGATCACTCCTCAAACCCCATCTCTCATATTTAAAGGTGGTAACAGCCACAGTGCAGCAGTAAGTACAGGAAATTACCTTAAAGGGAGCCACTTCAGTTAGATTTACCAAGCATTAGAAGTTTAGGTCTAGAGACTTAAGCACAGTGGCCACCAAAATCTTAATTTAATTTTATTTGTTCACCTACTTACTTTTTCTTTAAATGGTTTCCAAAGGTAGAAAATGAGAATTGACTCCACTAAATGTGCCATATTAAGAGGATAGCATTATTGCAGAGTGATCATTCCTGGAAGGTAGCTACATGTGGCCATGATCATTTTCCATAGTTACTTCACAGAGAACTGACCCAGTGCTGCTAGCAGTTATAGATAACTAACCAATCACCATGGTCAGAAATTACTAATAGTAGTTATTTAAATATGCTGTCAGATTCTCTGAATGTCAAAAAATTGAAGCCAAAGTAGAAGATGCCTACAAAAGGTCTAGTATAAATAAAAGGGACAGAGAGAGAAAAAACAATCATTTCTCTTTTGTGCCACCATCTACCTAAAAAAAATTCATGCTGCCCTAAGATAAGCTTGTACCTATTTTTATGAAGGAAAATGATGTGATAAACATCAGGAAAATGGTAATAGGGAACTAATGTTTGGCATGTATAGTATGACAGCACATCCTAAATGGGAACTTTTTGAAGACAGGTAGAAAAAGAAATAAAGAACTAAAAATTTTTCTCTTTTTTTAGATTTTTAAAAAATTATGTATTAAAATATCCTGAAATTATACACATTTTAAAGAGGTAATTCCATGCTGAAGTTCTAGCAACATAAACTTAGTCTTGTGGTTTATTATGTCACAAAAAGCCATTGGTAGAATTATCGAATTACTCAGAGTTGTGGGTACCTTTGCCTTACACTTTTTGTTGAGACATCATTTTCGTGTCCAGCAGAAAGTTCTTTGAGTCAGACAGTGTTTTTGCTTTTACAACATCATTACTTACACTGTACACAAATATAAAGCTAAGAAAACAGGTCTTGGGTCGTAGAAAACAGCAGCTGCAGGTCAGTTCTTCATAAAGTCTGTTTTCTGCTAAAATTATTGAATGAGCTCATAGAGTGTAGTGTTCTGAATACCACCTAAAATTATATGTTCTTATTACTATTGCTAATAAGCCCTGACCTTGTGTTCATGCTTTGAGAAAATGTTAAGGAAGTTGATCTCTCATTATAGTTATTACCCACCAGCGGTGTGTGTATGGAGCGGGGACAAGACTGGGTATGGGGTTGAGGGCATCCAAGGCTGAGCTTGGTTTTAAGAGATACATCAACCAGAATTTCAGATACTTCTAATCCCTTCGTTTCAGGCAAAGGTTTGTATTCTGCTTTCTACCCTAGTCAACACCCAGTGTTTGCATTTTATTCTAGGGAATTCTTTCAGAAGAGATACTGAAAACCAGAGGATTTCAGAGGAGGGCAGACAGCTGTCAAAGAGACCAGATAGTCTAATCTTTTTGAATAGAGAAAGATTAGACATTTTATAAGGAGTAATAATTTGCTTAACCTGAAAAAATGCTTGAGATAATGAATTGAAAATAAATATTCTGGGACACTGGCTTTTCATTTAGTGGCAACATTGGTATGCTGAAGGCAGTCTTGGAAAAGTTTTATGTCTTTATGGAGAATTTTGTTTTGCGTTTTGCTTATTTATTTGTTTGTTGTATGACAATGTTCTTGTTTGCTTTTTTTCCTTCCTTTTCCTGTTTTTGCCTTTGCCCCTAAAGTGAATATTCTAAAAAACAAATTCAAATGTTGCTGAAAGGTATTATTCACCACTGAAAACTAAATCTGCTATTTAGATTCCTGTACCCTTGACTGAAGTTTCATTTTTCTTTATGAATATGGGTTTTTACCAAAGTTGGTTACATAAAAAAAGTAATCTTCAGTTGATAAAATAGAATATGGCTAAGTAGAGAAAGGAGGCAAAACTAGTCATCTTTTTTTTTTGCGTTATGCAGGCCTCTCTCTGTTGTGGCCTCTCCCGGTGCGGAGCACAGGCTCCGGACGCACAGGCTCAGCGGCCATGGCTCACGGGCCCAGCTGCTCCGCGGCATGCGGGATCTTCCCGGACCGGGGCACGAACCCGTGTCCCCTGCATCGGCAGGCGGACTCCCAACCACTGTGCCACCAGGGAAGCCCAAAACTAGTCATCTTTATACCATTAATGACCAAGTGATTCAGTATTATTCAGTATCATACAGTAATTACATATGAGATCAGAAATGTGCCTGCCTTCTGAAGGTCAGAATTTGGAGCAATGGGAGGAAGCATTGCTCCTCTTGTAATTTAGGTGGGCTGGAGAAACCAATGATGAGTGTCTTGTGCTACAGGTAATGCATTACAAAGTGTATCTTCAGTGACTTCAGGCTCTCCCTTGGCATGACAGGTGCTAGCCAAATGGCATTTCATTTGTTCCATGCCATTGTATTGACAAGTCTTCACCCTAAATTTCTATAGTAATTGCTTTTGCTTTTCACTGCAGGTGCAGTTCTGATCCCCCCAAAAGTATCAGATAGTGGCAACACAGTATCATAGAGCAGCAAAAATTTTGCTGAATAAAAGTGGTTTACATGTCAAGGAAATATTAAATCAATAGCAAAAGTGTAGCTATAGAGAACAAGTAGGTGTCCATGGATAAAAATTAATTATTTTAAAACAAATAACCAAAGTAGCTTTTAAAGTATATAAAATATAATTTTTTTTACTGCCTCCATAGTTTTGTCTTTTCCAGAATGTCATATAGTTGGAGTAATAAAGTATTTAGCGTTTCCGATTGGCTTCTTTCACTCAGTAATATGCATGTATAGTTTCTCCATGTCTTTCCATGGCTTGATAGCTCGTTTCTTTTTAGTACTGAATAATATTCCATAGCCTGGATGTAGTATGGTTTATTTTTCATTTACCTACTAAAGGATATCTTAGTTGCTTCCAAGTTTTGGGGCATTTATGAATAAAGCTGCTATAAACATGTGTGCATAGTTCCCCTGCATCGGCAGGCGGACTCCCAACCACTGCGCCACCAGGGAAGCCCCACAGTACTGATTTTAAGATGAACCACATGTCCTACATTACTGTGGTCATGTTTCTCTTCAAAAGAACTCTTAGCCCTCAAACATCCTAGGTTTGAGTTGCTCAACAATATGATTTAGGGAGACTATACTAATGATTATCTTATTCATTTTTATATGAATTAATTTTTATATGAATGTGTGTAGCAAACATGAACCCCTACTGTGTGCCAGGCTTTATGCTACAGAGGATACAGGCACAAAAGCCTCTCTATAGCCAAGAGAGTCTAGAAAAGAAGATACATTTAAGTGACTATGCAAATAAACATGCATGAGAAATAGCATTGGTTCTCCATGGCTGGAACATCAAAATAAATAAGTTTTGACTTAGGCCATGGTCCTTTTTTTCCAGAATAGTCAAATAAAATGTAAACAAGGGAAAAATAATATATTTTGTTTAATGTTAAACATTTCTAAGTTCTTCTCCTTCTCTGTTAGTTATCCTATCTGGTCTTGCAGCTTTTGCTCCCTTTGGTTTTTTCCTTCATGTGTTATGTGATGTCTTTCTCAAGGTGCATTACTTTTGAAGCTCTTGAATCCCTTAATGCAGTTTCCTCGTTCGTACGGTGGATGGGCTTTATTGGCAAAACTGGCCACTACCCTTCTATTGCACCTGTAAGAGAATTCATTTTTTTAATTGGCCATCTTAGATCACCATTTAAGAAATAAAATGTCCACAAGCAAAAAGGCATAACAAAAAAGTAGCTGGTGATACATGATCCCAAACCAAATAAAGTGACTTCCAAACTTAGGGGTCATCTACGTAGAACTTTGGTGATATGTTGTTGGTCTGGCATCCCTGAATAATTAAACTAACGGGAAGACTTCCCGCAAGCCAAAATTTTTAGACTTTGGAGGAAACATTTTGAGAACACAGTTTGTAGGAGTTGGTTTTGGTTTATTTATGAGTAAAGCACTTTACTTGGTATTATTTTCCTTGCCTATGTTTTATCTCTTAAAACTGAGGTAAGTTAAGTTTCACCTACAGTTTTCAGAGTTGAATTGACTTGCCTCTTCAGACCAGTGATTCTTGTAAGTAACATCCTTTAAATTGTATCGGATCGTGTTGTGTGTGTGTGTGTGTGTGTGTGTGTGTGTGTGTGTGTTTGAAGAGACATCAGTAAGAAGCAGTATTCTTGAAAGGCTTTTGTGTTTTCTTCAGTGCCAGCACTTCAAATATTGCCCGAATAGAAGAAATGGAGAGACTTTTGAAGCAGGCTCATGCAGAGAAGACAAGGCTTCTTGAATCCAGGGTAGGCCTAATATCTTTCATGTAGTAGTTCAAGATGCCCTGCACTTGACACTGGGAAACTGTTTTCAGGCTTCAGTAAGCAGCGTGATCTTGGAGTAGTCACTCCACCTTTCTTGGCCTCATTTTCTTTTTTTTTTTTTTGGCCGTGCCACATGGCTTGTGGGATCTTAGTTTCCTGGCCAGGGATTGAACCCCAGGTCCTTGTCAGTGAAAGCACAGAGTCCTAACCACTGGACTGCCAGGGAATTCCCACTGGCCCCGTTTCCTTTTCTGAAAAGTGAGGGTGTTAGATATTCTCTACGGCTCTTTACTGCACTACCATTTTTCATAATGTAAAATGTATATTGTGTGGACATAAACTGAAATGAATGCTTTGTATTACATTTTCCCTTCAATGGCGCCTTTGTTTTGCCTGCCGGGGAACAGGAAGAATGGCAGGTCTTTACGCATTCTCCCTGCCTTGCCAGTTCGTGGTAAAGACACTATTGTAATATTAAAACTCCCATGTTATTGTGACTGTATTTCAAGCCAGAATCTGAACTTCCTTAGGAATTCCCCAAATGCCTTTGCATCCTGCCTGAAAGGGCACCTCCTTTCCTCTTCTAACTTCCCTGGGCACTTCCTCTGTGACCGTCGGCCAGGAAGCCACAGAGCAACAACAGGAATTGGAAGGACCTACGGCCATCAAAGAAGGGCCGAAAGTCGTGACTGGTGTTGGGTCACAATTAGTGAGCCTTTTTTATATTAAAAATGGAGAGTTTTTAATATATGGGGTCATTAGTATGAAATGACTGAATAGAGTCACAAGCTGTGTTTCACTTAATATTTCATTTTTAATTAAATGTAGTGGTTGCATTTCTGCACAGGATGCTTTTGAAAGTTCTGTGAATGGTGATTACGGGTGTTTTAGTCTTAGATATATACTGGGCTATAAAATCAGGAATTGTATAGTGAGAAGTATTTGTTTTCGTATTGGAATCATTCAAGTATAACCAGTATGTCTGAAAATTTTTTCTGCATAATGATATTTAGGAACGGGAAATGGAAGCCAAGAAACGAGCTCTGGAAGAAGAAAAACGACGCCGAGAACTCCTGGAAAAACGATTGCAGGAAGAAACCAGCCAGAGGCAGAAGTTAATTGAAAAGGAAGTAAAAATAAGGGAGAAACAAAGAGCACAGGTTGGTTGGTCAATCTGGATGGATTGGAGTAGGTTGCCCCCTGGTGGTCGTTTTTCAGAAGACGGTCATGCTATGTCTGAGGATGCCTTTGGGTGTGCTGCCTATTAGCCCTTGACCTGTAATGGCTGAGAGAAAGATGTGCATTAATGGGCCAAAAAAATGTGTGTTTATTTCAGAACCCACTGGGAACTACTAACAAAATGATATTTTTCTTTAGTTATATGCGGCACATCTTGATTGGAGAGGCACTTTTTCTTCTACCCATTTTTTTTGGAGTATATTTAAAAGGAGAATGTCTTCTTGAGCAGCTTTGAAAATGCAGCTGGATTCATTACTGAAAACAAATACAACACCCAAACTAAGTTGAGAAAGAGAAGGGGTTCTATTAAGACATCTTTTGGAAGCGAACACTTCAGAACAGGATACTTTTACCAGCCCGGTTTTTTGGTGGTGGTGTTCATGTTTTGGGTTTTTTTTCCCTAACCACTGTGTTGTCACACGTTTCCCCTTTGCTGCATCAGTCCACACACATGTGCACAGGATTCCTGAACTCAAGCAAAACTCAGGAAAACCATCCACTTTGTTCGATTTCCTGTCTCAGTCAGTAGAGTCTGAGTCTCTGTTCTTGTCACTAGAACTGCTTACATAATGTATGTTTTCTGAGAAACTAAAATAAAATTTTAAGTGCCATGTAATTTAAAGTTCAAATCAGTTTTACCAAAGCTTACTAGACTTCATGGAAAAAGGTACCAATTCCCTTATTCCTCACAGTTGCTGGCAGTCTGAAGTACAACAGTTGGAGACTCGCCTTAAGACTTCATGTGCTTTGAGGGCTCAGTAAATCTGTGGCATCTGTCTAACATCAAAGTACCACAAAATCAAAGGCAAAATACAAAGTAAAACTTGTTCATTTTATTTCATTATGCCAAACCTCTGTCACATTTTGATTTAGTGTAAAGGTCATCCATGCCTGTTTTATATCTGAAGCCAAAACCAAAAGGCACAATTCTATTTTAATCCCAATTATAACTTTTGCTTCCAAGTGTATGATTAGGTTATTTTCCCCCAGGGCAAAGGGGTGGGGTTATTTAACAGGATAGAATAAAAGACTATTTTAGAAATACTACCCGTGGCAATATATGCTTCCTAGATTCGATGAACCTCTACTCCAGCCATAGTAAAATAAAAGACATCTATGTACATCTCTTCAGTGTCTCGTCCTGGACAGTTCATTGGGTACGGCTTTGATTCCACTTCTTACCTTACTTTAGCTTCACTTTTCAAAACATACATCTCTGCCTTCAATTTCTATCACAGGGTGTATGCAAGCCGACATGTACATACATCCTTGGGGACTGGACTTACTAAATAATGTTCAGTCAATTGTGTAATGTCTGAGGTTATTTAAGGAGAACTATTGTTGAGTTGTGGCAGGGAGAACTCCTGGATACGTTACAGAGGAGGAGGCCTCATCTGTAAGGAGCAGCCCAGATAACTTCATGCCTTATTTCCCTGTGTTTTTAAGTGCTAAGTACCTCTGTTAAAGCTAAGGTAAATGACATGTTTCCATTTTCTCATCTGGCCATTTCAAGGAATAGAATCTGTTGGCCTGAGTTTATCCACATTTCCCTCCCCCATACCATAGCATCCTTCTTAAAATGCCATTCGCTTTTTAGATTCCAAATGACAATGTTTAGCTTAAGTTCTCATAATCACATGGACATTTTAACACTTAGGCTTTTCAGTTCACGTTCACTTCTAAATATCTGTGACCTAAAACAAAACAAATAATTAGCTATAGATGAGATGGGCTTGTGCTTTTCCAGGCTCGACCTCTGACCCGTTATCTGCCTATCCGGAAGGAAGACTTTGATTTGCGCAGCCACGTGGAGACTGCTGGCCACAATATTGATACCTGTTATCATGTGTCAATCACAGAGAAGACCTGCAGAGGATTCCTCATCAAAATGGGTGGAAAAATTAAAACTTGGAAAAAACGTTGGTTTGTTTTTGATCGGAACAAGCGCACCTTCTCTTATTATGCAGGTGGGTGATAAAAAACATCTGAGTGATATATTCAAATCAGGAATTCTCTGTTAAAGAACAAAGGCAATAAAATTCAGAATAAATAATTAGAGTGATAAGTAATAGAATTAATGGCAATATTAGCTTGATAGATGTATATTATTTTCTATTCAGATTATATGGTCCACCTGATATGAATTTCCTCTAGAAATAATAAAAATTATGTTATTTAAAAAGTGTGAGTTAGTCTATTCTAGTTCTGAAATAAGCTCAAGCCCAAATAAATATTAAATGGAATTTATTTTTTAGACCAAAATATTATCTTTTAAACCATGAAATCAGAAAAAAAAGGTTTCTATTTATTTCTCTATGGTCATATGCTCTAAAGTCACACACAATTAGGCAGCTTAACTGACAGTCATTCAACTGTAGTTTATACACTAGAATGACAATTTCAGCACAGAGAGTGAAGCTTATCAGTGAACTAGTGAATAAGTAAGTATTTATTAAGTGACTGGAATATTTTTGGATTCTTTAAATGATGGATTATGAGAACGATACCCTGCTGAATCTTCTATAAATACAGGAGTATTTGTGTAACAGGTTTACTTATTAAGAAGCCCCTTATTTACACATAGATCACATATGAAATATGTCCATTAGCAGCATAAGAATAGCTCTGCCGTCTTTTCAACTGCTGAGTAAGAGGAGAATCAGACTAGAGGTTATGAAGAGACCCTGCCTTGGGGTGACTGTATCAGCATTTATGAGCATTGTTGGGAATTGTTACAAAGTGTATCAAGGTAATAAAAAAATAACAGTCCAGTCATTTAATCTGTAGTGTGAGGTCAGGATATGTTTATGAATAGGGGTGTGAGCAACCAAGAAGCATGTGGAAGAAAGGAAACACTGGCAATGAAGCCCCAGAATCGGTGTGAGGAAAGGGCAGGGGGTGCATGCCTTTCAGTTAGGGGCTTTTTGGGTGGGGTTCCAGTTGCTACAGGGGCGAGTGGCCTGAAGTAAATGGTCTACTAACCCTCACAGGTTGCCTCTCTTGGGCTTTCTGACCTTGGGTTTTATAAGAATCCAGAGACAGTCTCTTTAGTTACTACAATAGAAAAGATGCCTATGTAATAAATGCCAATTTAGTGTCTGCAAAATGCATAAACAAAACTTTGCTATGTGCTAGTCTCCAAAGACAACCTCAGCCAGAATTTTCCAAAAATAAAATTTTAAAATAACTCAGACAAAACAGCTTCACTCTTTTCTGCTCCTTTTCTCTGGAATTTGTATTTCATTCTTATGCTTGTATTTTTCAGATTCTTTCTCATATCTGAAGTGCCCTACAAACAAAAGTTTTCTTCCCCAGTTTTCTGCCTGCTTTGAAACACTGACAAGGTTTACTTTTATCTCCAGATTTTATTTTACCTCTGTTTCCAAAAAAAAAAGTATTATTGTTTTCCCATGAATTCATTATTGCCGGACCTTTTCCACCAAATGTTTGAGAGACACATTGACCTTCTCTTTCACAGAAACTGGTGGAAACCCACCGAACATGGTATTAATTAAAACAGAGTTTCCCTAGGAGCTAAGTCTATATAATGAAAGTAAGTCTCTTGCCATCACAAAAGTTCTACCTTTTCTAACACTGTTAAGCCTGAAATATCCTTTCAGACTTTCTCCATTCCTTTTCATGTATGTTTCAGTCTATATAGGTATTCTTTCTTCTTCAATACAGTTAGGACCAAATTATGCACTCTGTTCATACCTTTCTTCACATAACAGTATTTCAAGATTTTTCTCTTTGAGCACTTGCAGATTTACCTCAGTCTTTTCAGTGGCTGTGTAGATTGCAGTGTACGGCTGGTCTAGAACTAAATCAGTTCCCTATTAAAGCTCCAGCAGATCTTTTGCAGCTTGTGCTCTAACGGTCCCAGATACACGTGCCCGTGCATGAGTAGGTCTTATACGATACAGTTTTAGAAGCAGAATTGCTGAGTAAGAATTCTGGCATTTTTCATTGTGTATGTTTTACCAAATTGACTTCCAAAAGAGACTTTCTCATTTGCATTTCCACCAACAGGGTATGACAGAGTCTCTTTCTCTGTATCCTCATCCATAATTTTGGGATTCTTTAATGTGCTTGCATGTGTTATCATCCCTGCAGAGTTTAAATTACAAAATGTCTCAAGAACATATTGGTGTTCTTAGTCATCACAGAGTGATGCTGTTTGGTCGGTGGTTTGGTTGTTTGTTTTTGTTTTGTTTTATGCTCTGTTTGGTTTTTATGGCAAATCTGACGAAATCTTTGGAAGCGGTTTGGAAAACGCTGCACTGAAAGGACATTAAATTATTGACATGAAACTCTGTTGAGAACAGGATAAAATATCAAGTATACTAGACAAGAAATTTGATAGGAAAGAAACATAAGTAGAATATTATTTTAAATTAGAAATCAAAAAACACACTTGTTACAAATTTCATTGCAACAGAGCTGCATATTAATATTTTCATTACAACTACTATCTTGGAGAATGTGGGGAGATAATTTATCTTGATGTCAATGGTGTTTGCACTTGGTGTGCTAACCTGACAGTCAGTATTCTGGGTTACCTTTGGACTGCTAATTTGTGAAGAGCCTTGAGTAAAGTCACGTAGTCTCTTTTGTTTAGGGTTGCTAATTCCAACCTTTTTTTTTTTTCTTTTTTCAGGATAGAGTGCGGCTAATGTACTAACCTAGGTTATCTTAATTAATCTTAGATAATTTAAATGCTAGATAAATATTTTAATGATGATAGTTATAATGAAATTATAAGTTTTCCTGTCCATCAGTGGTGATAAAGTATTTGTTTTAACACTCATCTACCATTGCAGACAAGCATGAAGCTAAATTAAAAGGAGTAATATACTTCCAAGCCATTGAAGAAGTATATTATGACCACCTCAAGAATGCTAATAAGGTAAACATTGAATTTCAGATTCCTACGATTTGAATGCATAATTAAGTAGGGGAAAAGGTATTTTTTTGAATTCTAATTAATTTCGATTTGTTATTCTGACATAATGGGTAGATATGATCAGAATGGTGTTGGAAAAGTAAACATGGAAGTAAAGTAATTAGTGCAGCTGATCTTTTTGTGAAAAAATAAATCATGACAAAATGAGAAAATATTCTGGATATATTGGTTTGGGAGACCCTGCCAAGTAACTCTTTGCTAGGCTTCTAAGAAGGAGCTACTACCTACTTATGAGGAAGATCATAAGGAAACATCTTAGTAGGGCTAAGAATAACATTTATTGAGCTATTTTTAGAGCACCCACTATCAGCTAGATACCCTGCTGGAGCTTTACAAGTAGCTGCTAAAATGATTGGTGAGCTCACTGTGAGAGATCTTGTGCAGAAAGGCCAGAAATATGGTCAATCTTGAGAAAGGTGTTGAGGGCGAGGGAATAGGTTACATTAGAACAGAAATAATAGCCACATAGAAGCCTTCACATATCTCTGTGTTATATTTAATGTTATAATTTCAAGATTTTGTTTTATGTTCTTTTCCTTTTTTTTAGAGTCCTAATCCATTACTCACCTTTAGCGTCAAGACGCATGACAGAATCTACTATATGGTGGCCCCATCGCCAGAAGCCATGCGGATCTGGATGGATGTTATAGTTACTGGGGCGGAAGGTTACACTCACTTCTTGTTGTAGTGAACTAACGCAATAGTCCACTTCAGGGCAGACTGCAATAATTTCTTACAAGAATAAAGCCATATTCAACACCAGGTGGAAAGACCCAACAGACCCATCCCATTAACTATGGATACTCAGAACTGTTTTCATATAAACAGGAAGTCATTTGTAAAAGGGAAAGAAGGGATTTTAATTCAAAGCTTGAGCATAAATAACTCAAAGCTTGATCATAAATAGCAAAGAATTGAAGCACCTAGGAGAAAGAAAACACTATTTTCGTAAATAGCATCACTTATAGGAACATTTCTTATAAATTCTTTTTTATCAATTGTTGATTTTGGTGAAATAAACTAAACCGTTTACAAATGTCTATATGTACTTGGAAAATATGAAATTATTTTAGCACCCAAATCATTGGCATTGACTTTACTGGTAATCAACTGGCTTTGTTGAAAAAGGAGTATTTTGCTGAATGTTATTTTATAAATATAAGCAAATAAGGGCTTGGAAGGGAATATATTGTACGAGGAGTTTGGCCCTACTTTTAAAGTACTACACCAGAACCAAAGACTTGATATCACCTCTGTTTAACACTAGTAGTTTCAAGTGATGAACTGCAGTTAGTGTTATTCTACATTTTAAAATGGTACTTTGATGCCAACAAGTGCCCAGGAAGTTGACCTTGAAGAATCTACCAGTATAAGCTACTGTACATATATAGCAAACTATTCTTTGTAAAAGAAGAACAAAAAGCTGTGTGTTTTTGGAAGAAGCAGTCTTAGACATTCTGTCATATTGGGCAATTTAAAGTAAAGAGAATACTTAGGAGTTATTTTGATGAAGATTTCTCCATTCCCAGTACTGAGAATAAAGGCAACCAGTAGCTGATTTTCTTTATATTATCTGATTTCTCTTTGTTGCAGCCTCACATGACATAACTATGAAATACAGCTGTTTTCACCAAAGAACAGACCAATTAAAATCCTTATTTACAGAAGTATTGTGATTCCATTAAAAGGCAAATGAAGTTCAACTTAATGTACTCTGTAATGTACTATTTTATTATGTATTTTCTTTACAATTAGCCTTTGTTTTTTAGAGTTAAATTAATTTTTGTTGAATGAAATGACTTCAGGAAAGTCCTTTTATAATGATTTTCAAATGCCATTTATCCTGGTTTGTCACGTTGTGTGCGTTTGTAAGTATGAATGTACTCTTTCTACACATTGGCAAAAGAATAGAAGCAGAAAATAATGACATTACTTATTAGTACAAGCGAAATGATTAGATTAGAAGTGTCTGTAAAATCTTTGTCAGGCCTGCCTGGGTACAATTTTTTTTTTTTTTTATTTGCAGTGGTTTGTATACATGTTGCCAATAATAAGATTTTGCAACTGGATGACACATGATTTTACTTGAACAGTGAAGGACAAAATCACAATTGCAGAAGACATTTTTATAATCTGTTTTTTCAGAGATCACCCCTAAACCCTGTAATGAGAGTGAAATACAATTGCTAAACTTTTGTTGGTTAATGTAAAGATATAACTTTTCTGAACTGTACTTTACCTTCTTCATAGGACTGTAAAGATATTCTAATCAACTTTATGCCTTGCATGATATAGTAAACCTTTCCAATATGTGTGTTAAAATATGTTGAGTTTGGATTAAAATATTGACCAGATTTCACATTTGAAAATAAACTCATCTCTCATTAGGAAGTCACCCATTGGTTACATGACAGGGGATGGATTAATCAGCAAAAGTCCATTGTAGAATCGACATAAAGGTTGTTGTGTGCTAACATTATGACTTGTAGTTTATAAACTGAAGTAATCAGAAATATCTCTAGACACATTCCTGTTGCTAACAAAATGAGATAACCCCTGAGAAACCTGACATCTTTTTGTCTAATTGCACAGATGCAATTACTACTGGGGATTGAAGGACTGTGTTTACCTATCCTTCTCTCTGATGGGGAAAAAAATCATGCAGGTATGAAGTTAAAGCTCTAAGGCTTTACTTGGTGGGGACATCATTTGTTTCCCTGAACAAGGCAGCAGATTTCAGAGGAAGAAACCGCCCTCTACAGTATGTCCTTTCACACCTGTCAATGAAGGCAACATTGATAGTAGGTTAACGGAAACAAATTTGTCTACTTCAGGCCCATTGCTGTCAGTAAAAGCATCTTCACTTGACTCTAGCTACAATTTTTCCTGATTTGTTATACTGATGAAGGTGGATGGAGAAAATGGTCCATGGGTTTCCCTGCTTTTTTTGTGCAGTGCCTTTCCCACTATGAGAACAAGTAAGATTTTTTTTTTTCTGCACATAAAATGAAAGAAGACCTGCAAAAATAAAGGGACAGAACAGGGAAAGGAATGATTGGGAATATTTGCAAATATCCAGAACCATAGGGAGAAGTGTTTATTGTTAAGATACAAAGGATGCTGAAGTGATGTGCATTGGGCATCACCTTAGTGATTTTAGTCCCTTTAGGGTCTACAACAGGCTTAATGGAGAACTAGCAAAATAGCTCAGCAGCTTTTGGAGAAAGTTGCTAAATCAAGCAGCTGTCAAGGAGGTGTTTCTGGCAATACACCTCTCAAGAAAGAGATCTATTAAGTTTTTATTTATCCAGCTTTTCTGGTGTGTTCTAATAGGACAGGTTCTCAAGACTCCAAAGATAGGCTGGATTCACTGTATCCAGTATTAAACCAGCTACATACAGTAACTTTTAAATAGAAAACAAACAACAACAAAAAAACCTAGTCCTTACTTGTTGATGCGTGAGGCCTCCAAGAACTGCTTTGAAGGGTGTCAGAGCAGGAATCCAGAAAGCCTTGTACCACAGTTTATTCAACCATTTTTTTAAACTGGCCATTCCATTTTTTTCTTCTGTTTGCCTCTAAAAATGGTGCTCTAGTAGATAATATGCATCCTTATAAACTAGTATTTTCTATAGGATAGTCACAAATTGGGGCCATTGGGTCAAAGGGCATTGAAAATGATGCATATTTTAAATTGCCATAGGTGGTCAGGTTACTTGACAAAAAGAGTTTGTCAGTATACCCTCCCACCAACCATACATGAGTGCCCATTGCCCAGCTTCCTTGCCGGAAAAAAGTTAAAAAGAACAATAGTTGTTCTTTTTAACTTTTGCCAATCTGATGGATAGGAAAAATGGCATGGGTTATTTTTTTAATTCCAATTTTTCAGTTAGTGAGGTTGATCATGATGTTTACATATATGAACTGCCTATCACAGCTGTTGGCCAATTTTATTGGAATTATATATTTATTCTTATCATTTCTAGGAGCAGGGTGAACAGAACTATTACGGTTTTATTCTTCTGTTGAGACTGTTTATCTACTGGAATTTATTTTTGCGTATAGTATGAGACAGGGGTCAGAGTATTTCAACAGTCAGGCATACAAAGAGCTAAAAGAAACTGAAAAAGGGCGAATGAGCGGCGAATGTTCGATTCCACTCCAGGCGTTTATACAAGCAGGATTAAGGTCAGATCTTCAAACCATTTCCGGTACAGGTCAAAACTGTCAGGGGGTGAGAACTACTTGTAACGCAGCAAGCCTAGCACTTTATGTTTCAGCTCCCTACTGTCATCGGGATGATGAGATGGTTTCCTATCTGGGAACGATGGGTGGGGTTCCTCTCCTCGCTTCCAGTCCTGGGGTATCTACCCACCGAGAAAGCAGCCTACAGATGGCGCTCAAAACATCCCAAACTCACAGACCGCACCTCCCCGACAGAACAGCCCAACAGCGAAAGGCTGGGACGAGCGACGACGCTCCGCGCATGTGCGCTCTCCGGGGGTCGAAACTCGGACAGGCGCTGTTTACCTAAAGTTGCGTCCTCCAGAGGGCGGCGCATGCGCAAGCTCAGTTTCTGGGCGCTGTGCGTGTCTCTGTAGGTCGGCGCGGGGCGCAGGGGCCGTTGGGAAGATGGCGAGGGTGGGTCTGACCTCTTGGGTACCTTGTCGCAGGTGGGGCTGGATGGCCGTCTCCTTCGGCTTCCACCGTGGGCTCAGCACGTTACTTGCACCGAAGGCCGAGCGGGCGCCACGGTGGCTCCCAGGTCAGTGTCCGAAAGGCTGGAGTAGGACGCGTACTTTCGAACATCCCGGATTCCGGCAGTTCCTGTGCCATGCGTTTTTGGCGCCCCGTTCAGAAATGCCCTTACGCGGTTCTCAGTACCCCAGTTCTAGGCACTTTCGACAATTCTGGTGAAGGCTGTGAGGAGAGCTCTGCCGGACCCTGGGGTATTCTGGACAGCCCGGGCCGTTGGTGGCTTTACGCTCTGCAGTCTAAGGATCCTCTCTGCCCGCCTCCCCTTTGTTAAGCGCCAACATTAGGAAACATTCAGATGTTCATTTAATGCGTTTGATTATTAGTTGCTTTTGCTCTTCTCTGCTAGTTCTAAAGGGTTTACAGATCGTGACTGTTAAGATGCTTAGACCTGCCCTCCCTTGACTTGAGCGATTTTAAAGTATGAACATTTTCTTTGGAAAAGTATAAACGCCGTCATCAAGCCTAATTTCTAGTTTTTTGTTTTGTTTTTTTTTTCCATGATCGCAGCCCAGTAAAAACCGTAGTCATTACTCTACAAAGGAAACTAGAATTTGGACGAAAAATTAGAGCCCCTGAATATTTCCGTTCCTTGTGCTTGATTCTTCTCTGTCCCACCCTACCTCCACTCCCAACCCCCATATATGTAGTCTGTCTTTCTGAATTATGTCTTTTTATTTTTTTGTTTTGTTGTGTTCACACCCTTGCCAGACAGCTGTCAGATGCATAGTGCTTGGAATGGGAATTGTCATGGCAAATACCCTTTGAGTTAAAAATTTTAAGCATATTATCAGTTTAACTTACATTTAATTGTACACAACCAAAAGGCTGTTATATATGTTTTTCTAGCAAAGTATAGTATGTCATTACATTAACTAGAATATGACACTCTTTTACTATTTAGTAAACATTCATTGAACACTTATGCCCCAGGCTTTGAGCTAATCCTTAGAGTACGAAGATCATTCACGGATATAATGTTAAGAACCTGGCCACTTATAACTCACCAAGATTAAACAAGTTGTAATTATCTCATGGAGAATTTCCTGTTGGAAAGTAATATCGAAGAGAGGATATGAAGGAATTTTGGAGTGCTAAGGAAATGGGAAATGAACATTTTTGCTGCTGCAATCTGTCAACCAACATAACTGGCTCCTACTAGCCTTGTTTTTCACTAAAAGTTTTAAATTTGGCATATTTCACTATACATTGAAACTCTGAAACAGGATTACATATAAAAGGGATAGCTTTAAGGGCTTCAATTCAGTTTTTAAAAAAATCAACTTCTCAAATCCAAAATGAGGAAAACTTTATTAGCTTACATGGAAGAGACTGAGAAGTTTTAATTAGCCACAATAAAGTAGAGAAAGGTTTCATGTAATAAAAAAGAGATTCCGTTGGTCCAGAAAAAGACTGTTAAGGGAGTACACAAGCCTAGTTTCTTTGGAGGAAGAAAGTGGGATTATAAATGACTTTTTTTTTTTTAATGTCTTTACATTTTTTAAGAGCAAGTATTGATTTTACAGTAGGGAAGGAACTTTAAAAATAATGAAATGGAACAATCTTGTAAGGTTTACCCATTGTGCCTTTGTACTTGAACTAAGATTTGTGTGTACCATTCACAGAAAACCAGGCCAACAAATAAAACACAGTGATTGGGAGTCCTATGAGAAATCTTTTTCCAAAAATGGTATTATCATGCATTTATTCAAGGTTACTTGTAAAGAAACTGCTCATTGAACCTGCCTCAGCAGATATGGAATCACGATTGGCTGTTACCATGGCCCATGATTTTATGGGTGGAGAGGGAATCAGTAATAAAAGGGGCACAGCACCTCTACCTTTGAAACAACTTCCCAAGGGCAGACCAAACTTGTTTCTCCCCCTCCCCACTAAAAAGTAGAGGATGTGAAATCCCTTAAACATTAAAAAAAAATTTAAAGAAGACAAATCTCACAAGAAAGGGTTAAAACTAGTGTAGGTAAATCTGAATGTTGATTGATACTATTTGGGACAGATGATATAGCAGCAACAGAAAAACATTTTTGACAAGTCTCTCTGTCTTTTGTTGCCTTCAAATTTCCTTCTCATTATGTATTTTGGAAGAATCCTGATTGGACCTTGCTCAGAGAAGACACCGATTGTGACATGATTTTAAAAGATAACATGCACAGACTTGTGACTTTAATACTTCACATCTGTATTTTTTTCTATTAAATGGAAATAGTATTTGACATCAATTTGATGAGTTAAGAAAGTTAAGATTAAAAATATGTATGGTTTTCAAAAAACTGTGTTTGCAAACTATGTTTTGTGTATTTTGTTTAGCTTGCAGACAAAAGACATCAATCTCTTTCCTTAGTCGACCAGACCTTCCAAACCTGGCTTATAAGAGGCTAAAAGGCAAAAGTCCAGGAATTATCTTCATCCCTGGCTATATGTCTAATATGAATGGTACAAAAGCATTGGCGATTGAGGAGTTTTGCAAATCTCTAGGTCACGCCTATATAAGGTAGGAACAACACATTTTAGAGAAAATATTACTACCATTTACTATGGCAGTAGAGAATTACTTCTGCTCTAACCAACTGGAACAAATGTCAGCATTTTTATGGATTAATTTATTTTAATGGTCTGTAAACTTTCATCTTGTGATTTAGGGTTCTTGTAAAGTGCAGCCTTTAAAAGGCCTTTTTTATAGGTCTTTGTGGGGAATTCCTTGTCAGTCCAGTGGATAGGACTCCTAGCTCTTACTGCTGAGGGCCCAGGTTCAATCCGTGATCTGGGAACTAAGATCCCACAAGCCACGCTGCCAAAACAAAACAAAAAACAAAAATAAATAAATAAAGGTCTTTGTGCCACACCGACAATGGTGGCAGAAAAAAACTAGTGGTAACTTAGCTCTTTAGAAACAATATTCTAACATGACAACAAACCAGTATACTAATTGGCTTTCTTGTAATCTCGTAATTAAATTGTGGTTTTCCTTTGGGGACTTAAGGACATTTATTTGACCACTGTTTATTTCCTTTTAAAATATGTAGTTTAAAATAATATATGTGTTTAAAAGTATTGTAAAATTAATATTGTATAATTCGCATTTCCACTGAGTTTCTTTTCTTTCACTTCTGTAGCCTGAATATGTATAAGCATAAATAAGGATATGTGTTGTTTACTACTTGATTTCACAGTTCCTAATATTTCATACTGATAATTATTTTACTAAAATCATGTGTTTACATTGTTATTAGATTTGTTTACTTATAACCATCATTTATTTAGTGCCTGATTTGCCAGAAGAGATAGTATGGTTTAGTAAAAAGAACACTGGCCTGGAATTCAGGAAACATGGGCTGTAGAATTAATGCTAGCAATAACTGACAAGATGAGTCAGTTAATAAATGCTGGACCTATTTTCTTCATCATAAAAAGGAGGAGATAGGACGAAAGATAATTTCTGAATTCTTTTCTAGCACTAACAACCTAAAAATCTATTTATCTAGTTTTTAGAAGAGTTTCACTAACATTCACTCAATAGGTCTAGAAAATACAGCTTTTAGAAATAAAATAAAAAATAATTAGAAATAAAAAAAATTTTAACTTTTAGAATTAAAAATAAGACTTTTATCTATTCAATATGTTAGCAAAAATTATGTCAGTTGTATGAATTTTGTCTTAGTCCTGTTATCAAATTAACTGGATTATTTCATTTTCATGATCAGAACTCTGGAGTATTTTTTACAGGTAGACTTTCCAGCACTATACTGGTGCTGTGAAATATACAAAGAATTATAAAACATGGTCATTGCCTGTAAGGATCTTTTAATCAGGGTGGGGAAATGCAAGATAAAATACATATGGGAAATTAGACAGAAATATTCATCAAAATGTGATTATGTCAAAGAGCCAGATACTAAATTGTATAAGGTGAGAGAAAACTAGGAGTCGAAGTAGATAGAAAAAACTTTATAAAGGAACACTGAAAAATAGTTAGGATTTGGGTAAGAAGGAAGAGCTATCCAGGAAGGGGAGGACTACCCTGAGCAAAGCATGATGATATCAGAAAACTTGCCACCATTCTCCTTCTTTGTCCCCAAAAGAATTTGACTCAAGAAATCCCCATTTTATCAGTTCTCGAATTTAAATTGAGACTATGAGAGCTATAACCAGTTCCTAGCTCCCTACAGGACATATAAGGGAGTTTTCTGCATTTTGGATGCATATGAAATAAATTTTCTTTTTAAAGGTATATTAAGTAATGAGGATGAAATTATAATGTATACAGACAATTATGTGATACTGTATTAAAATGTAGCCGAAGTGCATCTTTATAAAACTTTATAAAGTATAGCCCTTCGTTACAATTTTTAATTTGATCAGGTTCCTTTTTATTTGCTTTCATCGCAATCTAATCACTATTAGCTACTGATTGCATTTTAACTTGTTATAAGAGATTTTATCTTCTATTTATACTCCCAATTTCTCAGTTTACCTTTGTTGTGATTTTGTCTGTGAAACTTAGATCTTGAATGAGGAAATGGTTAGTTCTGTATATTACACAAGGAATAGTACATATGGTTCTGTGTAAATGGTTTTTTAATATCCTGCCACCATGCCTAAAATAAGATTGAGTCGGAGCTCAGGAGCACATGGTTTTAGAGCTGGTCTTCTCTCATAATTATTTCTAATAAAATTTAAAATTTTAGATTTGGGAATATGTTCCAGAGTATTGGGGCTGCTAAGACAGAATTGCATTACTGTGTTTAAAAGTTTTAAACTGCTGAATGTTTTTTAATTATCTTTGTCACTTGGTTAGGGTTCAGCAAGAATGAACTATATTGTCACCTATTAGTATCACTGAATGTTTATATTTTCCTTTTTGAAGGCCCTCTACATCTGTTTTGCATTTTCACCATGTAGTTGTAAGGCAACTGTAAACAAAATACAGCAAGTAGAGATGTGTGATTGCCCACGGAGGGGGCTAAAGGAGAAATAGTTGGTGTCTTTATCCCCTCTTCTCCCTGATCTGTCTTCTATATCCCCTGGATTGAGGAGAAATAATAACCGAGATTTAGACTTCAGTAGCTGCCTTGTTACGCTATTTCCCTAGGATCCAAAACCACTTCACTTCATACCTAATTTTAATTTCTTTCTCCATCACTTTTATTTACTTATTTTTAAATTTTATTTTATTTATTTATTTGTGACTGCATTGGGTCCTCATTGCTGCACATGGGCTCTCTAGTTGTGGCGAGCGGGGGCCACTCCTTGTTGCGATTGGCAGGCTTCTCATTGTGGTGTTTTCTCTTGTGGAGCATGGGCTCTAGGTGCACGGGCTTCAGTAGTTGTGGCATGCGGGCTCAGTAGTTGTGGCTCGTGGGCTCTAGAGTGCAGGCTCAGCAGTTGTGGCACGCGGGCTTAGTTGCTCTGTGCCATGTGGGATCTTCCCAGATCAGGGATTGAACCTGTGTACCCTGCATTGGCAGGCGGACTCCCAATCACTGCACCACCAGGGAAGTCCCTCCATTACTTTTTAATCCCTTATCTCTAAGAAAATAAGTATACACTATATATCACATATATATTCTTCAAGTACATGAAAAACATTAGGATTTAATAGTTTTCACCAGATTTTAAGAATCAGAAAAATACTGAAAACTTTAAATTTAAATAAAATAGTTCTTTATACTTTTACGTTCTACTTCTATTCATTTAATATGTATTATAGTACTCAGTGTGTGAGGTTCACATGCTAGCCACTATGGAGAATGCAGAAACAAAAATAAGATGATGGTAGTTCCCCTCTAGGATCTTTACAGTCTCATAGGAATGATGAGACACAAATACATAAGCTGTCTTATAGAGCAGGATATAATAAAATGATTGTGACTAATAAAAGTGAATTCTATCCAAGTTTCATTAGGTAGAGGTTTGTTTTTTTTTTCAGCTTGTCTGGGAAGTCTTTCCAGCAAAATTTCATTTGGACTAAGCTCTGAGAGGGGATATTAGTAATGAAGGTGATGGGAGAAGATATTCCACTTGAAGGAAATGGGTGAAGCGTAAAAGAGAGACAGAAAACGTAGTCTTTTTTAGGAACAGCAAGTTGATCAGTTTGACTAAAGCAGTAGTTTCATCAGAAGAAATAAAAGTTCAATCTGAGATGACTAAAATATGTTCTTTAAAAACAGGCTAAAGCACTAAATTTTTATGTTATATATCACAGGAAGCCATTGAAATTAATGTCATAGCAATACAATGTGTCAGACAAAACCTGACAGTATAAAGTAGGTCCATTTGGAGAAAGAATGACACAGTGATGAGGCTGCTGTGATAGGGTAGGTTTAAGATGAGAAAGACCTGCACCAAGACACCAGTCTTACCAAGCTGAGGAGAAAGGGGTGCATGTGAGAAAAAATGAGAGAGTGAGGATAGTACAGGGCAGGCAGTGTTCTATACCCTGCGGAAAAACAAACCTGAAATAAAACAGTCTGCCCTTGAAGAACTGACATTCTAGTCAGAGACATATATTTAAAACTTGATTACAACACGCAATATGAAAAGTGTTAATTGGGGGCTTCCCTGGTGGCGCAGTGGTTGAGAGTCCGCCTGCCGATGCAGGAGACACGGGTTCGTGCCCCAGTCCGGGAATATCCCACGTGCCGCGGAGAGGCTGGGCCCGTGAGCCGTGGCCGCTGAGCCTGCGCATCCGGAGCCTGTGCTCCACAACGGGAGAGGCCACAACAGTGAGAGGCCCGCGTACCACAATAAAAAAAAAAAAAAAAAAGTGTTAATTGGGTACAAAGAAAGTGACCTACTACTACTAAACGACACATTCTGTCAAAGAAAGTTCCTCAAAGGAGGTGACATGACTTAAAGGATGACTAGGAGTTTGGGGAAGGAAGGCTTTTTAGGCAGTGGAACAGCATGCAAAGTCTCAAAGTTAGGAAAGGGCTTATCCAGGAATTGGGAGTAGTTCAGTATGACTAGGGTTTAGGGCAGTCTGCAGGAGTGGTGTGATACTTCATGATTTATTGAATTGAGACCTTGAAGGAGAGGTAAAGTTCACAGATCAAACAGACTTTGAGCCTGGAGAACTAGGAAGTTGGAAGGAAAGAAAACCAAGAGGAGGAGCTAGTGATGATGAATTTGATTCTGGACTTCTCTTTTCCTTCTACTAATTGAGTAAACATAACAGTTAGCACTTACCATGTGCAAGGGACTGATCTAGGCACTGGGAAAGCAGTGTGAACAAAACAATCTGCCCATATGGAGCTTCCATTCTAGTGTGGGAGATAGACCACAAACCAATAATCAAATATGTGTATTGTCAGGTAGCAATATTTGCTATAAAGAGAATAAAGCAGGGTAAGGAACTAGAGAATGCTGAAAGAAGCACAACTTTAGTTTGAATGGTCAGAGAAGACTTACGGAGATGTAACATTTGAGCCAAAGGCCTAAATGAAGTGAGGGAGCAATCTGAGTGGATATCTGGAGTAGAGTAGTCCATGTGGAAGGAGAAGCTGTTGTAAAACTCCTGAGGCAGGAATGTGGGTGGTATATTCCATTAACTTCAAAAAGGAAAGTAAGCATACAACTGGGAGGGAGAGAGAACAGTAAGCAATGAGATCAGAGAGGTAGTTAGGGGCTAGAGGATGGTAAGGACTTTGGATTTTACTTGAAGATTATACAAAGCCTTTGGAGGGTTTGTGCAAGACATGATTTTTGTTTTAAAAGGATCACTGACTACTGTGTGGGGAATAGACTCTGAGGGTGAAAAATGAAAATGGAGATCTACTAGGAGACTGTTGCATTAGTTCAGTCAAGAGAGGATAGTGATTTGGACCAGGCTGGCAGCAGTGGAGGAGGTGAGAAAGTAAGTGGCTATGGGAGATCTTTGAAGGTTAAGACAGTAGGATTTGCTGAAATACATATTGACTTCACTGTTTTACTTTAATATATTTTAGACATTATAATAATGATCAATGTGCTGTCTTCCTTAAAAAAGAGAGAAGCAAATACATAGATATCTAAATATAGATATGTTTTCTCTTTTTCCAGGTTTGATTACTCAGGAGTTGGAAATTCAGATGGTAACTTAGAAGAATGCACAGTGGGAAAATGGAGAAAAGATGTTCTTTCTATAATTGATGACTTAGCTGAAGGACCACAGGTGACTATTTTTGTTAAATATGATGATAATTGTTGACTGCAACCTCATGACATTTGAGCTGTTTCTTTAGATGTGAAAATTTATTTAATATTTTAAATGTCTTAACAATCCATTTTTATATTTCAATATCAAATCAATCAGTTCTATTATTTTCACTTTCTCATAAAACGAAGGTAGCATTTTACTTTTCATTTTACAAATTTTATTTGTCTAGTTTATTCTCTATTATAGACCTAATACTTTAACAAAAAGTAATCATAATCTTAATTTTACTTTGTGCCAAATATTAGAAGTCTGGGAGCCAATGAATGTAGAGAAAGAAAGTATATACATTCTATGAAATTATTCACTTCCTTACAGAAAAGAAAAAGAAATTCCTCTTTAAAACTACATGTTTTTATGTTTAGATACTAGTTGGATCTAGCCTCGGTGGATGGCTTATGCTTCATGCTGCAATCGCACGGCCACAAAAGGTTGTGGCTCTTATTGGCGTAGCAACAGCTGTGGATAGCCTAGTGACACAGTTTAATCAGCTTCCTGTTGAGGTAAGTCCCAGGCAACCTCCGTGTATCCCTCCTGTCGTTCTTTTGCTCCCTCTTTGAATTTTGTTCATGTGTCATCTGTCCTTTGACTTGTTACACTGGCCCATCTTTTGTCTTAACTGCCTTTTTGTATACCATTTCTTTGCCTTCTTTAACTATTTGGTCTCCTGTTTAAGGTTTTCTTTTTTTTCACAGTCACTTCAAATCATTTTGCCAAATATTTGAGCCACATGAATGAAATCACACTTTAAATTTCTTGTTTTAGCAACATTTTATTAACCATGTTTGTTTATTTGGATCATACATCGTGATCTCTTTTTGGATCTCTTAGTCTTATTTTGTGGCTTCTGGGAAATAATACCTATTCTATGACCATGTTAAGACAGCTAATCAATTATGAAACTTTTTTTTTTTTTTTTAGCCTGAAAGCCTCAGATCCACTCTCAGAAGAGTTCTCTGAGCACACACTGTCAGTCATACACAGGAGATGAGACTTGCCATTCCTGGCCTAGACACTAAATTAGCATTCTTTTTCTACTCCTAATTCTCACCTTTAAAAAAAGAAGGTGCTTTTCACCATTAGCATGTTCTTCAGTAACTCATGATAGAAATAAGGTTTCTGGAATAATTGGGAAGGGAATTCGTTTATTATACTTTGTTATTGGACATACGTTTAAGCACTTCAGTTGTCTGCAAGGATAAAAAAAATGGTGGGTAATACCTGTTTATTTTTGTGTGTGTTGTTTTTTTGTTTTGCAATCAATTAAGTTCTCCTTGGGCATATGTTTCCTAGGGCTCTAAATTTCACTTGTGGGACTAAGACCCTAGCAGAAAGAAAACAGTCCGGAGCAGTGGTTCAGAAAGTGTAGGCCCGAGGCCAGCAGCAACAGCATCACCTGAGAACTTGTAGAAATGGATATTCTTGAGCTTCACCAAGACCAGCTGAATCAGAAACTGGGAGTAGGGCCCAGTAATCTGTTTTAACCAAGCCCGCAGGTGAAGTGTGAGAACCACTGCTCTACAGAGTGGGGGAGCAGGAGGGGGAGGAAAAGCAAAAGAAGAAAAAAAGCCTGTGTGGTGTCGAATGGTAGAATGTCATTGAATTTGCCTCAAGTTCTGCATTGAATTCAGTGCCATGTACTCTCTGTTCTAAGTTTATTCTTAGTTCACATTGTTCTTTCCATTTCCTTAAGAATGGCATTGTCTGCATAGTCAGGTTCTTCATATGATTTCCTATCAGAGCTAAAATTACAAAGCTGATCTTCTTTGCACTTACCTCCTATTTCTGAATTGTTTTCACTTTCTTGATTGTTTCTTATACGTGGTTGCTCCATGTCCTCATGCTGCTAAATTTTCCTGCCATTGTATCCTTCTGCATGTAAACCTTGGACCCCTTACTCTGTTCTCTAACTCAATAATGCAGCGCTTCTCATGGTAGGAAATTATTTCAAGAAGATGGCCTACTGGAAAAGAATTGATTAAACAATTTTGGGAGGTTATTGGTAAATGACAAGATCTGTGTACATTTATTTTTATGTGTGTGTATCCATCACTCAGAGGGAAGATATGGTAGATACCCTGTAAGTGACTGAGAAGATCTATAGCCTGCAAATCAGGGTATATCTTTGCTAATCCTAAATCAGACCAGCAAAAATTCTTAAACAGAAACATGTTGACCCTTATTAACTTAAAAGCATGTGTAAAGAAAGAGCAGGGACCCTAGGACCACTATCTCTTCTTCTCCACATAGGCAGCCAGTACTAGCAGTGTCAAGGGAATGGAGGTGGAGGTTTTTACTATCTTCTTTAGCCCTGGGAATGTTAAGACCCAGCATTACTCTTTATGTAGGAACTTGACTTACCTCTTAACTAACTCTAATCATTGTCTGCTTCTTTGGACAGTAGAGGGCGTCAGGCAGGTTGCACAGCTGTTGGAGTCTAAGCTTCACAGCCACATTGCCTTGTTAGTTTATTCTTGGTGTAGAAATTATGTATATTGTACATTTTCTCTGATTAATACTGTTTTTGCTATTTCTGTACTTTGTGAGGCTTTGAGACATATAAGATTTTGTAAAGTTAAGTTTGTTCTTCAAATGGACAATATTCATTCAACTCAATAGCAGATAACAGAGCTAGTTGGGGTGGGCAATGATGCTTAAAATGAAACTATTATTAATTATGTCTCAGTAATTAACATAGTTCCCACTTCATCTAATAATCAATGAGACTAAGTTCTTATTACTGAAATTACCAATTCAGGAACAGTCATGAGTAGCTTGAAGGTAACTGAATATCATTTTTACTTTAAATATTTGATTCATATGTTGCTTTAATGCAAAGTACCCCATGATACTAATATAGGTTCATATATTTTATAGTTTTTTAGACTTCCACTAATTTTAAATCATTTGGATATAGATATTTAGAAGTCTAGGTTTCAGATATACAGCTTTTTCACTGAATCAAATCTCTTTGGAATTTTATAAAAGACATTAAAATTCCTAAGTACACAGATTATGTCATACATATTTTACTGTTTAAATTCATTTTTGCCTCTTTGTAATAAGTCAACAATTTTAAATGTGGAAAAATCATAATGTTTTCATTGAAAATGTAAATACAAAATTTTTGAAATATATTGTATGTAGCTTTTCTTTCCTTATATTTTTCTTTATTTTTGATAAGATGTCCATCTGTTTTTATAGACAGAAATGCCCTTCATATTATATGGTTGCAAGAGGCTTAAAGCTATTTACATCTTGATTTACTAGTTCAAGTTGTGATAATCTTTCCAAAGAATTTATTATATGCATATAAACCTTTATGTTCAAAGATGTTCATGGAAGTATTCAGCAGTGTGGGAATGGTCAAGTTAATTATCTTAGATGCATTATAGTGGACAATTATGCAGCCTTTAAAAACTTTTAATAGAATCTTTTAAATCCCAGAAATATATATATTGAATACATAAACCAGCGCTGAAAACTATATATGAATTGTAATAGCTAAGTGTTTTACATACTGTATATATAAAAACCAAACACATGTAGAAAAATACTGGAAGGAAATAAGCCAGAATAATAATGGTTGTTATATCCACGAAATAGGATTATGGTGATTTATTTATTTTTATGCTTTTTTTTTTAAAAAAAGGTAGAGTTTTTTGGTTTTGTTTTTAATAAATTTATTTATTTATTTATTTTTGGCTGCGTTGGGTCTTCATTGCTGTGTACCGGCTTTCTCTAGTTGCGGCGAACGGGGTCTGCTCTTCCCTGCAGTGTGTAGGCTTCTCATTGTTGTGGCTTCTCATTGCGGAGCACGGGCTCTAGGGCGCACGGGCTTAGTTGCTCCGCGGCACGTGGGATCTTCCCGGACCAGGGCTCGAACCGGTGTCTCCTGAACTGGCAGGCAGATTCTTAACCACTGCGCCACCAAGGAAGCCCTGTTTTGTTTTTTATTTATTTAATTTATTTTTGACTGCGTTGGGTCTCGTGTGAGCTTTCTCTAATTGCGGCGAGTGGGGACTACTCTTCTTGCGGCGTGTGTGCTTCTCATTGCCGTGGCTTCTCTTGTTGCGGAGCAGAGGCTCTAGGCATGCGGGCTTCAGTAGTTGTGGCACGAGGGCTCAGTAGTTGTGGCTCATGGGCTCTAGAGCGTAGGCTCAGTAGTTGTGGCACACGGGATTAGTTTCTCCGCGGCATGTGAGATCTTCCTGGACCAGGGCTTGAACCCGTGTCCCCTGCATTGGCAGGTGGATTCTTAACCACTGCACCACCAGGGAAGTCCCTTTTTATATTTTCCACGTTTCTATAATAAGTATATGTTACTTTAACTAGAAAAATTGTTTAAGACAAATTATAATCTAAAAAATAGAAATTCTTCAAGAATCAAAGAATACCCAGCGTTTTATTTTAAGGATAGAAATGATACGATGCTCAGTTTTCAGGAAGTATTTGGAAGACTTCTTTGTCATCCACAACAACAAACAAATTTTTTCTCATTCCATAGAACTCTAAAAGGCAAAAACTACATTTTTTTTATATTCAGGATAAAATTGGGTGTGTATGGTTGCCCCAGAATAACCACTGTCTTATTTTTCTTTTTTAGCACTATGCTTTATTCTTCTCCTCCCACCCCATCCCCATTTTAGTAACTTCTCGTATATGCACTTTTAGTTTCATGATTTTTAAATGTAAACAATTTTTATTCCTAAGATTTGATTTTATGTAATATGAATGCCACCTGTACTGATTCCAAGAAATTATTGTACTTTTCTCCCCTTCATTTTCCCTTTCAAGTTGGAATGAAGCAATACCTGATTTTTAAGACGTTACACGTTAAAGTTAGTTAAATCTGTTTGAATCCTAGTTACAGCAGTTAACTACCTTTCAACTTTAAACATATGTATTACTCTAACTTTAATATCCTCTTTTGTAAAAATGAAATAAGAACAGATAGTATCAGGATCGTATGAGATACTATGTGGAAAATACTTGTCACAGCTCCTTGCACATAGTAATTAATTACTGATAATTATCATCATTATATTTTTATCTGTTTTCCCCTTCTTCAAAGACTGCTTTTCTTGAATTGTTTAAGACTATTGTATGTGTTAATGTTGCATAAATACTTTTGTTTTCCTCATTTTTCCCAATAGGCAAAAAAGGAAATAGAGATGAAAGGTGTGTGGTCCATGCCATCAAAATACAGTGAAGAAGGATTTTATCGCATTCAGTACAGTGTCATTAAAGAAGCAGAGCACTACTGCTTGTTACATAGTCCTATTCCTGTGAACTGCCCTATAAGATTGCTCCACGGCATGAAGGATGACATTGTACCATGGCATACGTCCATGCAGGTTGCTGACCGAGTAGTCAGCACAGATGTAGATGTCATCCTCCGAAAGAATAGTGATCACCGAATGAAGGAAAAAGCAGACATTCAACTGCTGGTTTACACTATTGATGACTTAATTGATAAGCTTTCAACTGTAGTTAAGTAGAATCACAGTTTTAGTTGGAATGTAAAGTAATGGATCCAGAAGATGGAAGCTGGATAACAGATGAAGGACCCTGAAATTTAGAAGGTTTGTTTCTCTTATCTCTACTTTGTAGGTATCATGTGAGTATTTAATGGTGTATTTGCACAAGTGATTCAGATTGTGAAGAAAGTACCAGCTTCTGTTTGAAAAATGTTCTCCTTCCTTCAATCCTTGATTTTTTTCATTAAAATATTTCCTATTTTTTTTTTTTTTTTTTTTTTTTTTTTT